>NC_069117.1:46636326-46952826 GCF_025612915.1 Magallana angulata
ACATGACAGATTAATGCATTGTATATATTCTTGTAAATGTGTTAGTGGACTTAATAGATTACTTTCGCCGCAATTATTTTAATAAAAGTACCAGTATTTTACATCATGGGCATGTCTTGATGGTAACTCTAAGTTATTGTTTACCCAGAGAATTGTTCGGGGAGGGCCTGAACTGGGCAGGTTGCGCCCTCATTATCCTCTTGTCACAGCAACGGAGGTTTGAGGCGCTGGATTTCTGTTACCACGTTCTCAAGGTCAACAGGGTGGACCAGAAACAGGGTACCATAATGGGCCACGTAAGTATAACAATACCTATGTTCATAAAATAATACTTATTAATCATGAAGTCAATGAGGTTTTATTCTGAAGCGTTCCTCATGTTTTGAATTCAGCAACTCTCCAGCCTGGTGGGACGAATTAGATGGTTCCAGGTTCTCAATACACAGATATTTGACATCTTCAAGAAATACTTAAATGCCAGTGAACTACCGGAGAACGCCGTAGAGAACATTACGTGCTTCACCCCGCCCATTCACCCATCGTGTGCCACGCCCATCTGATAATTATATTGATCCGTTTTCAAAATACTTCTGACGTTACGAAAACCAGTACTAGTACTTGCAGAGAAATACCAAATGAGAACCATACAGTATAAGCCATGCTTTGATTGCTTCTAATCTGTCTGGATCTCTTCTTTGTTTCTTATGCGAACGAATGCGTATTAACAATTTTCCAACATTTCTATATTATGTACTTATAATGACATAAAGCCTTTATTCCTTCTCAAGGTTCCAAAAAGGCTGATGTGACGTGTTTAAGAACAACATTCGATTGGAAGTTGTACTTTTTTTAAATTTCCATATTAAGTGCAATTCGTTGTTGAACAGTACGCGTATTCGCTTGTGTTTTTTGCTTGTGATTACTTCAAAACCAAAACGCATTCCGGTATATAACAATTAATGTAGTAACTGTTGTCATACGCTGTGATAAATCAGGAATATTAATTATTGATTATATTATAGACGGTAAAGTCGTGAGTAATTTATATGTTTGGATCTTGACAAATATCACCTAGATCTTCTGTAATAAGTTTTCTAGTATATGTACGCTATTGCTATCAGCCTGTCAGCGATCATTGAAAAAGACACAAATAAACTTTATGCATAATATAACATGTAAGTTTGTTACGAAGGGTAAATTATATTACAATTTATAATTGTGCTTTAATAAAATTTAAAGAAAACAATTACAGCTTATTTAATATAGTTATTGTGTACACGCAAGAGTTGTGTCGACTATCTCATGCTTTATATTATTGTATTGTTTGTTATATTGAATTTGAATTTTCAAACTATTAAAAATAAATGCAAGATGAAATTAAAAAGATGGCTTTGGTCTTCATATGTTTGCAACTGTTGGCTTTCTCTCGTACTTTGCTGTCGCTTCACCTAAATGCTAGACAATTTAAATATTCGTAAGTGATTTTATATTCATAACTAATGCATTAAGTAACGCCCACCCCCTCCGCACGCGGAAAATTGGCGCTAAAATGGTAGGAATTTCTCTCGGATATTTGACTTAAGGTCAAGATCTAGTAAATGAAAGGTGCCTACAGGTTTATAAAATTTAAGATGATGCTTCATAACAATAGCTTTGTTATTTTCAATGAAAAATGGAAACAAATAAGGAACAATTTTTTTTTTCTCAGTTTTGTTCATTTTTTACTAAAAAATATATCTAGAATGCCTACAGGTCAAGATCTAGTAAATGATTCCAGAGTGTCTTTTTGGGGCCAGAACCATAATGACTCATACATGTAATTGATTTGATGATTTTTTTCCCCTGTACTTTACGACAGAAAATGAAACTATTTCTTCACATTTTCATCAAATCACGAAAAATGTAATCCCGATACTTATATTAAATTTGACATCATTTTAGAGAGGAGGTCCGCCGGAGCTTGTTTAATGTCGTTTTTGGAGAGACTGGAGGCTTCTAGATATATTTCATTGATATATCTCAATGGACAAAGCTTCGAGATTTGTTACATACATGTATTTCCTTCATATTACATAGAAATTGACTGTTTAAAAAATGATCTTTCGTTCAGTTTACCAGAAATTTAAGCCATGGTACACTCTATCAAACAAAGCTATTGTTGTGAAGCATCATTGAAAGAATTTACCGTATATGCTGAATTTCATAAACCTGTAGGCATCTTTCATTTACTAGATCATGACCTTAAGAGTGTGATTTTCCAACATAGAAATGATAATAGAGTAGGATTTCCCCACGGAAATCTTCCACCTGACTCAGTTTTCGGGGTGGAGGGGGGATATCCTTGTGTATTTATTAGTCAGTGTGATTTCCCCCATACAGAGACAAATTTCCTCCCATTTAAAAAAAACGACGTGTATTATTTTCCCTTTCTTCTCATATCACAAATTAACATATACGAGCGTGTCTTCTATTTACCAAATGTATTTTTGAAAGTCAGTCTATTTGAAAGCGGAATATAACCTTGGTTATTTACTTAGCCGTGACGGAAATTAGGGAATAGATCATTGCTTTGAGAGTTCAGTTATGAAGTAGAGTTTCTTGGGTAAATTATGCTGGCTTTTGGTGAAATCCTACTCTTCAGCGCCAGAAATGCATTAAAAGAAATACAATCATGTACATATCCCAAACTCCGACAAATTCATAATGATGTATCCGATCAAAGTTCGAGGTTTTTTAAAGTACGTAAGACAAGCAAATTTTCCTGATCAGTGGTTATTTACTTGAATCACTACATATGTCTTTTACTAATTAACAATTTTTAATTGCCAATGAGTCAATGACTATAATTAGTCATGGACTCATTGGCAATTAAAAATTGTTAATTAGTAAAAGACACATATACTCATGTCAATCTCTTCTTCTTCTTCTTCTTCTTCTTCTTCTTCTTCGTGAATATTCACTAAATTGTTAAGCTACAAAAGTTCAAGTCGCTTCTTTTTTATTCTAATTGAAGACGCTTGCTTTGACATATGTTCATGCATGGTACGATCCACAACATCGATTTCATTGGAGAAAATACTATTAGCTCGAGTATATCCAATATTATTTGCCAGAGACGGGGAGGGGGGGGGTCAAAAATGAAATGTAGAAATCATTTGGGGGGGGGGGGGGTAATTCCTAGCTGAAATGCAAAACGTAGTCTGCTGTCGTTTTTAAAAGCATGGTCACGGTTGTATTTGAGCACCAGAATATTTTGATCACATTTTTTCTAGTGTAAATGGCTAGAATGAATAGTTTAATTAAGTATATATATAAAATGCTTCACCTAAAAACAAACACTTGGGATAAAAAGAGTTTGTATTTATTTAATTATGAAACAATTCAAGTTTTTATCCTTTAAAACAACGTGACTCATGAGTACGTACGCTAGAAAAATGACAAATAGGAAATAAAACCCTTAAATTGTATAACAAGGAATTTAAGTCTAGAAACTGAAAAAAATGAAGCTATAACAGATACATATACGTATGATGTACTATATATGTATATATATAGATATGCATAAACTACATCATAGTAGATACATTTTTAATTTTATTTTAATTTTTATTTTAATTTGTTGAAACAATATTGAGTCACGGTAAACTAATTATTTGAACTGAAGTTGCATTGAAGGTCACGTTTAGCTCACAGTGAATATTTAAATATGAACTATCGGAGCATACGATCAATACATATTATCTTAAAATGCTACATGTTGACTTTTCAAAGTTAGATGTTTTTATTTTTTTTTCGATTTCACAACTCTAGAAAAGTATTCTTGAAAAGAGAAACAATAATGTAGTAAACGTTTAGCTCACAGTAATTTTAGGATTATGATTTTTTGGAGCATAAGATCAGGGGCGTATAAGTCACTGATAAGATCAATGCATCGTAAAATCTGAGTTATTTGTCACCTTTTTGTGTCTAAAGAGGACATGAATTAAAATCGGGATCGGTGTTGGACTGTATTATTTGGTCGGGCACAAAGATGCTTAGGAGTTTTCACGTGACTGCATCATGAAGAAATAGAATGCACTAAATGACTAAAAGCAGATGACAAAGTACGACTGTAGTATCTGTATACGATGGTTCAGCGGATGACAAAGTGTGTGATATGCCTTGGCGTGTTCGGTTTCATATTCCTAATCACGGGTTGTGTTCTTATACCAGTACTTAACAACTATATAGATTCGCAGATCAAAGAGGTGGGTTGCTCAATCGTACAGTATTACGTAAACACAAGATTTTGACACAGGCTTAGCAATGAATTCAAGATAAATTATTGGGGGGGGGGGGCATATTCTAAAACTGAAAAATTTCTTTTATACATATTGTGTAAAAGCTTCGTAGTTATAAGCTGATATCTATTGAAGCAAGTTTATCATTGTCAGTCTCCTTAAAAAAGCATGAACACTTTGTTTGTTATTTGCTTTATATATTGCATTTTGTCCTTACTTACTTTCTTTTTAACTAATGAAATTCTGTTTTTCCTTAAAAGACCATTCCTCTAAAGGAGGGATCGGATACGTACAACACCTGGTTGAATCCACCGGTCCCAATCTACTTCCAGATCTATGTTTTAGATCTACAGAATCCAATTGAGGTGGTGAAACACGGGGCCAAGCCAGCGTTCACAGAAAAAGGTCCCTACACTTACCGAGAACATAGACAGAAGTGGCAGATTTCCCATTTTGAGAATGGAACACTCTCCTACAGAGAGAACAGGAGCTTTGTCTTTGAGAGGGAGAAATCTTCAGGATCTCACGAAGAAAAATTTACCACTGTCAATCTCATCATGGTGGTGAGTGTTCACAATGTGACACATTATAGGATTAAATAATGATTGTATATACAGTTGAACTTCAATATCTCAAACACTGATATTTCGAATACTATGTGTATGTCAAAGTGATTTGTAAGTCCCAACCACTTCTTTTCTTTTTTAAGAATTTTTCTCTCGATATTTCCAATACTTGGATAAGTTTTTAAAAAGTCCCATCTAGTTCGAGAAAACGAATTTTGACTCTAATTTACTTACATATATATTAAGAATGGGCATACAAATAACATATGATCTGAAATTTGGATAAATACCTGAAATCTGATAAGTGATATGCACAAACTTTCTGAATAAAGATCAATTCTTTACTCTTTGCACCAGTGTACTGCCAATAAATACAATGCATGTATTTTCACAGCCTGAATCAACGCAAGCATATAAGAATTTGTTTACAAAATTCAGATGTGTTATTATCAATTTTCAGAATCTGTTTGGTAAAAGATATTCTTTGTAAACTTGTAAAATGGGACAATATAGTAAATCATTGCCTGTTTAGGTCCGCTGCATCCTCAATATAGTACAGTAAAACACAGTTATATCAAACACACTTATAATGAATTGATGTTTGACGGACATAATGAATTACCGTGCTTATATAATGAATCCCTTGCACTTTGTTGTAGACGTGTTTCACTGTACTGGTACATGTACATACGATACCTATGTAACCTAACATCATCAGTGTCAGCCTTCTGTGTTACCCTATTTATAATATAGCAAGACACAGTAATCTAAATAGAATTTGTTGATTCCAGACCATTGCTGAAATCATCAGAAGAGAATATTCCTGGATTCAAGAGCTGGTGGAGCTGGTGTTAGACTGGGGGGACGACAGTAACCTCTTTACGAAGCTGTCTGTCAAAGAAATCATGTGGGGATACGAAGATCCGTTACTGAAGAAAGTCAAGGCCATATTGCAGAAATATGTCAATACAACCACATTTGATGACAAATTTGGTTTGTTTTACAATGTAAGGATATTTAATATTTTGTATGTTGTAAATTTTCACTAATGTATTGTTATGTAGCCCTGTCCAAATCTAACAAAATCTGAAATTCTCCATGAAAATGATAATATTATATTTAGATATGGGAAAGGATATTAAAGTTGTATGGGCCACTTGTCGATATTAATATGGATAAAAGTACATATGTACATGTATACAATAACCCAAATATATTCGACGTTGTAGAATTTTTCAATTTTGCAATATTTGACAAAAAAATTAGTTTTAAAAATTTGATTGCTTAGTAACGCTTAATAATTTCATTAATTATTTTTGCGTCGTAATATGGAGGTGTCTAAGCTTAGCGGGCAACACTGTATGTTCAGAAGGCCGGGCTACATGTAATTTACTCTTTGACATATACCTGTTATTTTTTTGGCAGCAAAATGGTTCAGATGATGGGTTGTATACAATTTATTCAGGAATAAAGTCTTGGGAAAACTTTGGAATGATACAGCTGTGGAATAAAGAAAGGTAAATGATGCTGTTATTTAATTAAAGATGTGCAGTAAAACTGTTAGACTTTCTAAAAGGATGTATTGTAGCAGTTTCATATTTAAAAAAAAATGGATTCATTTTACATTGTAGTTCTTTAAAGTTCTGGACCACACCGCAGTGCAATATGATAAATGGATCAGGTAGATGTCATCACCCATTATGTATAGTACCTCTGTACTTGCTTGTATTTTTTATGTTTAAACCCTTACAATACTTTCAATGACATTTGATAATTTCAGATGGGACAATATTTCCACCTTTTGAGGATAAAGGAAGAACATTGTATATATTTTCATCTGACATTTGCAGGTAATAAATGTGATGTTAAAGAATAATTATCATGTAATGTGCAGTTATTCCAAGGACAAAACATGCCTAAGAAAACAAACATGCCTGAATATTATTTATATTTGTGAAAAATAAAGCATACTGGTATTTATTATCAAAGCCAAGCCAAGGCTTTAGTATTGAGATGGTAATGATTGTAAAAATGGTACTTAAGTTAAGTAACTTAACATTTATGGTACTGCAAAGTTGTAACTAGCAATTGTTTGAGATGCCCTTTTCACTTAGATTAAACTTTGTTTTATACATTTTGTAGCAAAGAAAACTTAGTACATGTACATGAAAAAAATATTTTGGTTGAATTTAAAGTAAACATTCAACAGAACTAACTGTTTATATCACTTATATCACTTTGTTGTAGATCTATATACACTGTGTATCAGAAACCGGTGACCTTGAAGGGCATTGATTTGATGAGGTATGCGGTTCCCCCGAAGGTGTTCTTGAACCACACCCTGAACCCAGACAACCAAGGGTTCTGTACCCCAAAGGGTGTCTGTCTTCCTTCTGGACTCCTGAACGTCAGCTCCTGTAGACAAGGTAAGTTGTAAGAAGTCAACAAATATAAGAATACATTTTTAGCTCACCTGAACCGAAGCTTCAATTTTTTCACATTTTGACTTCTTCTCTAAAACCCCTTGGCCAAATTCAACCCAATGTAGTACAAAGCATCCTAATGGAAAGGGGATTCTACGTTGTTAAAATAAAGCGTGTAACCCTTTTTAAAAGGGACATAATTGCGAAACAGTGAGTATAAGGTGTGTGTCTTTGGAAATCTTCTTCTCAAGAACCACTGCACCAGAAATGCCACTATTTACACCAAAACTTGTATATATAGTGAAGATTCTTAATTGTAAAAATCGTGACCCTCGGACCAAAACTGGGGCCCCAGGTGGGGGTTCAAAATGTAACATAGAAATACATGGGAAAAATGATTAAAAATCTTCTTCTGGAGAACCACTACACTAGAAATACTAATATTTACTCAACAGCTAGTATACAAATGAAAATTTGGTGCCCCCCAGATGAAAATGGGGTCCAAGATGGAGTTAAAGTTTAAAATATATAGAAAAAATGTTTAAAAATCTTCTCAAGAAATACAATGCTTCAATTTGTGAGATTACTATGCAAACACCCTTAAATATTGTAGATTCTAAATCAATAAAGCTGTGACCACTGGACTAATACTGGGGCCTCAAGTAGGGCTGGGACGATACTGTACTGAGCCGATTCGGTACATATCACGATACATGAGATGCGATACGATACATATCACGATACATTGCAACTAAATGAAAACATGAATAAAGGTTTAAAATTTATTCAATTTGTCGATGTATTACCGCATGTCCAAAGTTATTTTGTTATATTTATAATGAGCCTTGCACAATTTACAAATTACTTTAGTCTCATATACACTACTTTTTCATAAATTAGTAACCCAAAAGATTTCCACACTCCATATTTAGCTTCCTAACTATTTTGACAACTTTACGAGGTTTTCCGCCATCTTTGTACTTTTATATTAGGCGCGCGGACTAAAAATAGCCGATATATGAAGCTCTGATATTTTTGGAAAATAGAAAAAAGTTCGGTAAGGTATCGTTGTATTAATGGTAAATGTATCGATCCAAATATCGTCAAAATAATATCCGCGATGCACCGGTGCATCGGTGGATCGTCCCATCCCTAGCCTCAAGAGGTGTTCAAATTTTAACATGGGAATATATATTATGGAAAATGTTTAAAAATGTTCTTTTCAAGCACTAAAAAGCTACAGTTTGTGAGATTACTATGCAAGCAACGTAAAATAGTGTAGATTCGAAATTGTTAAAGGACCAATACTGGGGCCCCAGAAAGGGGTCCCAAGTTTAAAATAGAAATAGCATATGCTATGAAATAGAATGTTACAAGGAAGTGTTGTTCAGGTGAGCGATATGGCCATGGGCCTCTTGTTTGTTTGAGTGTGGGTCAGCTTCCCCTTATCTATACCCAGCCATTCCAATTACATGATGTATACCTATGTTAATTGAAAATGTATGCGATGTTCTGTATCTTTACCTTCAATGCTCAATCAGTACATGTGTACCTAATCAGTACATGTATACCTATCTTGTGATAGCTACATTGAAAACCATTCAATGAACATAGTACATGTAATATAACAAAGCAACTCACCTGTGTAGATAAGTACTTGATGTTTATAAATACATTTACCTGTACGTTACCTCGCAACTTCCTGTACTGTAGCAAACTTTTATGGTAATCAACTGTATTGGATTTTTCTAGGATTGATCAGCATCTACCAATTTCATTTTTTATGACAAGTTTGTGACTTGGGTAAAAAACACCACCCCAACCCTGAGTTAAAACCAAATTTAATTTTTTTTCTGCTGACATTGCATGTATAACATACATGGATTACGGTAAAAAAAAATTCCATTTGGTAAATTCAGATGCCTTTGCTTATATGTGTGTGAAAAATTTGATATCGACGTACTATATACCTGTTCCAGGAGCACCTGTCATTATGTCACAGCCCCACTTCCTGGCCGCAGATAAAGAGATGGTGCAAGACAGAGTAATCGGATTGGTTCCTGATCCAGAACAACATGGGACCATTCTGGATGTAGAACCTGTAAGCTTTCTAGCTACCCTACACATTTCTCTGATTAAAAAGAATTAGTGAAGCTATAGTACATGTGCATTGTTCTGTTGTTATAAGAATATGATGCATGATGTATGTTTATCATTCATTGTTTTTATTATTAGAAAACTGGGGTGGTAATGAATGCCCAGAAGAGATTACAACTAAATGTTTACATCAGGAACGTCTCTCATATTAGGTAGGACTTTGTCAGATTCGTGTAAAACCATACCTTGATAGATTTTGCATTCAGTTGCATTCTTAACTTCAAAGTTCTTTCATGTCTTCTGTTTTGTCAATAACTGCATGAATTCTTAAATTTTTTTTGAACAAGTAAATGATAAAAAATAAATTTCAACAGAGTGAATAGACACATCTTTTCGTTTGTGGGTTTCTGAGTGTTGGAAAATTTAAATACTTGTATTAGTTGTAGTTACTGATAAACAAGTCCATTGTTGCAGACAAAAATTGTTTTATTTGTTAAAAAAAAATGATGATCTTATTTTTGATTTATATAACATTTATTGCAAATATACAATGTATGTTCTACTTTCTCTAATACTGGTAATTTTGATTCAGCAGTATTATCTTTGTGTGCAGATTTTATTGTATATGAACCATATGACATTAATTTTTCAGGGATACAGCTAACATTGATCACATATACTATCCTGTTATTTGGTTGAATGAGGTACTTTGACTAAAACTTTTAATTTATACTTAAATTCATGTCAAGAATCAAATACAGCAAATTTAAAGTAAATTGACTAAAAATATAAATTTTAATTCATTTGATGCCAATGAGATGCTATTCCTAAATAACGTTTTTCATCAACAGAGTGCCTTAATTGATGATAAAAGTGCTAACAAGTTCAAAAATCAACTACTTATGCCCATCAAGTTAACAAAAGCTGCAGAGTATGGACTTATTGTACTGGGAGCCTTTATGCTGATCTGTACTGCAGCACTGTTCATTAAACAAAAAGTTTCAAGCAAGGTGAGTTGTGATATGAGGGACTTAATGGGTTTTTTTTTATTAAATTTAAACTTCTTTGTAGATGACATACAACATTTTTAGTGCAGTCAAATACATTGTACAGTCAAGTGGTGTCAGTGAAGTTCTATATGTTCTTTATGGTTTTATGTGAAACTATAAAATACTTATTTTCATAACTTGTTTAGCACCAGAAAGCATTGTGCTGTTAATAGTGTTTTGATACTACTAATAATAAAATATCATTTATTTTTCATTCAAAGTTAGCTGTTTTTGTAACTTGATAATTATCTGTGCAGTTTACAAATAACTGTGTTGCATCAAAGTGGCACACCTTGTCAATATATTGGGCCCATATCCAAAAATATACGAAATATATTTCAAAGTAATTTATTACACACTTTCTATATATACATCCCAGTTATTTGCAGGGTAAAGTTTTGTTTATTTTTTGCCAAAGCTCTTACTGTGGTTTCATAAATATTCGTTGAATACCAATTTTCGTGGATTTCGTTGTTAAGTTGATCCACGAAATTTAATGTTCATTGAGGTGCAATTTCTATTAACATTTTTTATTGATAGGGACATTGGCCACGAATTTACGTATCCTTGAAACTGTGATGTTCACTTTATCCACGAAATTTGATACCCTTGAATATTAATGAAACCACAGTATCTCCAAAATTCAGTAATGCCCATTTCAAACAAGGGTCTGTACATATTACTTGGCTCTGGTGTAAGACTCTTTCTAAAAATGAAATTATTGTAAAACACAAGTCAGGCTTAAAAGCTTTCCAATGCTTAAAAGGTAGCAATGTTTTTAATGCTTGATTAAAAAAATCCTTACGCTATTATTTTATATTTTGCAGCCAGAAGATGATCTTGTAGATGTTAATCAATGTAACACAAACTCGGACAGACACCCCATTCTTAATTAGGACCGGGGACTGAAAGAAATGTAGCTACTGTGAGGACTTGAACAATGTTGGGTTAACTGCTTACTTTTACAATTAATATATGCAATGAAAAAAGGGAACTGTACATATAGTTCTTTTATGTGCATAAACATAAAGCTAAGCCACTTTTGCCATGACATATTTACTATTATGTTCTATTGTTGCATTGTCAACATATATGTGATGATATTTTACACACCTGTTTTGTGAGCTGTTCATTTATTTGGCATTTGTATAATAATTTTTATTATTGCTAAACATGTTTCTGTTAATGAACACGATATCACCATATAACAAACTTTTGGTCAATTTTCTCCGATTGATCAATGTCAACTTTTTGGAGAAATACCTATTTTCTTACTGTGCCTTTTAAATATGGATGATTTATGATGGTGCATGCTAATTAATGAAATTTATTGATTTTGTTTGCAAAAAATATTGTCAATGCTGAAGAAAGATGTTTGTGCATTAATTAGTTTTCAGTCTTGGTATTAAACATTTTCAGGTTGTTAGCCTACCACAAATCAACATTGCCTTTTTCATTTAATATATAGCATATGTATAAACTTGCGGATTTTAAATATGCTATTTCAGATGTAAGGCTTTTGGATTTTGTGCAGTTATGCTTTCAATAATATTTTAACTGTATAGCAGTTGAAACTGAAAATTATACCCAAGAGCAGTACTGTATTTAGAAAAGTTTAGTAAGCAGATTTGTTTGCAGTTAGATTTTATATTGACTATAGATTTTGAGACTGAAATAATTATACAAATGATATTATAGATAAGGAATTTATATTTTGAACATGTTTTTTTTCCCATAAATGCTCAACATTTGCATGAAGAATGCTTTCATATATATTTTTTGCAGGCCAATGTCTAGTCATTATATGTGACAGCTAATCAAAGATATCCTCCATTATTTTGCTATGTATATGTTTTTATGCATCCATGACCCTGGTACATGTAATTTGCTTTTGGTTCGTTTTTATGTCTTGTCTAAATTTTGCTCTCCTAGATTTGAACTAAATGTATGTCAATGAATCAAATTCAGATTGAGCGAGCAGTATTAATTGTTTTAAATCTAAGTTGAGAATACTTTCAATCCATGTTGTTAATAGGGTATTTTATTTCATCTTCTGTTACTATTGCTTATTTTTTATATTTGTTTACTGACAGAACTTAAGGGGAAAATAATTCAATAATTCTATGGGTTGAAAATATTGGCTTAGAAAGTACTGTGTACTACCGAAGTTTAATATCCCTGGTGCATCTGTCGAAAAAAGGGTATTTTGCTTGTAAATACAATTCTGTGTACAATGAATCATTGTAATTGCATCATCAATGTCAGTGATGATGTCATTACAATAATTTATGTGTATCATAATCCTGCTGATAATCATTCTTAATGCTTTTACAAGTTTTGCATCAGATAGACTCTGTTTTATGTGGCTTGGAGACAGTTATATATATCACTTGTTTATTTGTCAAATATTAATTATTCTGTGTAACTGATCATGCGGCCAATAAAACAACAAACGCAATGTGTGTCTTTAATGATATTTATACTCTCATATTTACAATTTTAAGTTTCTATGATTATGATAACACTGGAAATCGATTTGAAATATTTAGTCCAATATATTTCATAAATGACTATTTAATATTTGATCGTACAATTACAGAAAATTATATTATTAATAATATAATAAGTAATAAAGAATCATTCTTTGAATAATATGAGGTGATCAATTACGGGGTTTGATCACCCTAACCGTATTTAAATACCGGGTATATAGTAAATATATCACAGAATGCGGTGATTACACATAAAAAATATATCAAATCAAAAACAGACATTATCACAGCACTATGCAACTTCATAAAAAATCAATATGTTCAATATTGTTATTATAGGTGTATAGATTACAATGTCATGACTTACAAATGACAACTATTCCCTAAAGATAGCCCATAAAAGCCGTATGGCTTTTATGGGCTCTCCTATTTTCAACAGTTGCTGAAAATTAAATAAATTAAATATAGGTTACTACATGTAGTAATAAGAAATCATTCTTTGAATATCATTAGGTGATGATTTCGTTGGGGCGTGATCAAATCATGATATACATACATGTATGTGACGCGTCATGACACCTTGGGTCCAAATAAATGCGGCATTTGCAAAACAAATAATTGTCATGATAAACATCGCACGTTTTATAACAGGGCACTGAATTTTGTTCCCCTTTTTTCACCACAATTTCCTGTTTTTTCTTTAATTGAGAGGCAGGACACACCGGAATGTATGATGTTATAATTATATAATGCTTTTTAGTGAGGAAAAATCAAAATGTTCTAGTTTAGAAAATAAATGTGATTTCTATATTACATGTAATATACCGAACCCTAACTTTCCAGATGGTTGAAAGAGTCCAAAAATCTCATCGAGGCCATTTAAAACTGTTGCAGCATATCACATGGTGTCAATATCCAGAATGCTCTCACGCGGTGCCAGCCAATGTTTGACTGTTTATCAATTCGATGTTTAATGTGCGATTTCTAAGTTATCTCTCAAATGAAAATGACTCATGTTTAAATAAATATTTTTCTAAAAAATGTTTAGGTTGGAAAGATAGCAGAAGAAGCGGATTAGTACAACTAACCATTGTATTTCACATTTATTTCATAACGTAACGACTGAAATATCTTGGTATTGATCATCATGTTGAAGTCTAGAGATAACACAGATTTTGGAATTCTGGGTTAAATTACAGCACGAATTAAATTATTTAATAACCTTTTTTTTTATAACACTTTATGCAAATAACCTCCCATAGCAAACATACTTACCTTTGATACGGCTAATTCTTCTTTTTCTTTTTGGAAATAAATGCAATAATTTAGGAGTCATAAATTATGCCCTACGTAAACCGTTTATTCAGTCGGCGTGGTTTTTTTTTTTAAGTTTATAACTGAATACTTGCAAAAAACTGCTTAAGTTGTACTTTATCTTACTCTAATTGCTGGTTGAGTTAGGAAATTGAAATCAACCTCGAAACAGGTTTATAAAAAAGAGTAAATTCATTTAACAATGCACTGCTAGCCTTTATTTAAGAATATTAATAAAGTTTCTGTTTAAAATTAAAGAACTGTTGTACGTGAAGTCATTCAAACAGATCATACATGTATCAATTACAGATAATACACCGTAGATAATGCAATGCATTCATCGTACAATGGCAGAAAAACTAAATAAGAGTGCTTCTTCGACCACCCTTGTCATGATTTTGATACTCGTATGGTGTCGACAAGGAAACTCATAGGAATGTCTTGTTTTTCATGTCAATCATAGTATCAAAAGATGTCAACACAATTAACAATTTACTCAGTGGTTTCATGATTTTGATTCTATCATACATGTAATATTTTTGAGGCATAAAGCAATCACATATATTAACAAATTAATTCAATGTGGTCATAATACGTAGATAAAAATCAACATTAATTTTGTTCAATTGTTTTTTTATGTACTTTGCTGAAAATCAAATATTTTAGATCACATTTATAAAATACGACACGCCATAAACCAGCGTATGTTCTACGTCACTTCTTTTTTTTACCAAGACCACCAAACATGATTTTCTCAAGACCCATAAAAGGTGATTCAAACGCGATCGAAACAATAAAAGCGATTCCATAAGACACCACTAGATTGCCGAGGAAGAGGTATACCTGCAAAATAAATTAAACATTGTTATTAAGAATAACTAGTCATACTCTGTAAACAAATTAACATTGACCATCGCTTAAAAGGATATTTGATCAACTGTGTATATTCAAACAATATTGCAGAAAAAGTATATAACCCGCATTAGTGGATTATCTAATTTTTGTTCTGCAATGATCTCTACTTTTATTACCCACATAAATCAACAAGAAAGTATTTTATTTTCTACATTTACATCTTTCTTTTAACAAATTAGTATATTGATTGTAAAAAGTGAGTATATATAAAATTAACTAAATTATTGCTAACCTACGTTAGCTAAAAGAAACAGCCAAATCGTCTTTTATCAGATTTGATTATTTCGAGCATTCCGTGATTTTTCTTAGGTTGATGAAGGTTTCAACCAATCGATAAATGGGGCGCGTATATTTCAGTGCTGTCAGTTTCTAGAGAGCTATAAATTACAGTCAATTTCCGTATGAAATAGAGGGAACCATACCATGAGGATGTAAATGTATACATGTGTATGTACATTCAATTATATCTCGATACTTACTAAGTCCAGATCGGTCATGTACAGAGGGAAGTTCCAGTTGAAATAATAGACATACATAACCAGAGGATGTACCAAATAGGCACAGTATGTCAGTCTGGACAGAGGTACAAACGCCTTCCACGACAACAAAGTGTTAATGAACCCTAAAATCATTACAGGATTCATTCATTAAAAGTATTTTGATTTTTCCCTACAAAATATAGGCAGTGTTTATATTTTTGAATAGTCTTCAGCAAAATATGAAATAAATCATAAACAGCAGTTGTATACCGCCATTGCCAGTGGAGCAAGCAAAGATGACCCAGCATACGGCTGCTCCCCATGCAGTGCGACTGACTCCATTATATAGAGCCGTGACTTCTTTCGAGAGGTAGACAGGGTTGTCTGGCCTCACAGTGTTGTATATACCATATAGACAGCCACACGCCGTGGCTGTGGCCACAGCCCACCCCAACAGGTTCACAAACTAAATGGCGAGATGCTTTTACTGTTATCATTCACAATAGTTTGTGTATATAGGTTTTATGACGATAGTGGTTTACTTTTACTCACAATATTCATCCGGCATTTGCATTTTGTCTTGTACAGTATGTAGCCAGTGATCACTCCACAGATGTATGGTCCCATTCGACAATAAGGAACAATGTAATAATCCTCAAAATAAGCAGCTCGGCTGAAAAAAAATATGTATTTATATGTTTACAATGTAGCTTATTTCTCTATCTATCTATCTATCTATCTATCTATCTATCTATCTATCTATCTAAATATATAATAAGTTTATATCATTAATATCAAGCAAGGTCCTTTAAATTTGGCCTTTGGCATTTAAAAGGGTTTTTGACGTCATTGTTGCATTTGACCACTCGCTTCTATGCATGTATTGGTTTTTAATGGTTAATCAAAGCCAAGTCTTTAACGTCAGTGAAGCTACCAACAAGAAAATCACAAACACAATCCACTTTTGACTTACTCAGTGTCCCTTTGGCGTTCGTGTTGCATTTGACCACACGTTTTTACTATGCATGTAATGGTTTTTAATGGTTACTTACTCAGTGTCCTTTGGCCCTCCACCAAGGAAGTGGACGGGGAAATCCTTGACGTAACTAAGCACCCCTGGAGTAATGGTAGCAGCCAACAAGAAAACGACACTCACTGTGATCCCAATAATCTGGTTACTGAAAGAAGTGTTTGGAGATTGCTTTCAATACAAACAAACTGAAATATTTTCATGTTTGTAAATTCACAAAATTTGTATTTATTCTACTAGAAGATCAACTGCTGAAAATGGTACTAACAAGAAAAATGGTACAATAAGAAGTGGGCTTAAGATGTAGAACTGCATATCATTGTTTAGGTACCATGACCAGCCAAGGCACTGTAAATGAAGACAGAAGGGAGTTTGTTAGTAAAGACAATACACTTTCTTTCATGTTACTGAATAAAAACACATTCATATCATCCTTAGTTCATAATAGCGCGGACAAATTCACCAGGTCTTTGATTCCAAAAAAGTTGTCTATGTAAAGAAGGTTTTTCCACCAAAAATCCTTGCATATCTGGTCCGATGTTTGTTTGTTTGGCCCAAAGATCAAGTGGGGGTAAATAGTAACGTACATTCCTATGACAATCATGTACACTGGGGTCAGTCTGCAGAAGGGAAAGAATTCTCGATCACAGTAAAGCTGAATATAACTAAAGTGTTTAGCCTTTGATCGTTCAACATACAATATTATAACGAATTCTTTGTTACCTCCAGTAGCGGTGAAAATAATATAATCCCCAGTTGACGCTTCCCTTTGTTTTTTTCATTTGTTTCAACAGCAGATATGACGTCAGAAGACCACTGCAAAATTATGGCATTCAAGTACATAACGTTATTATTTTTAGTTACAATATGTATATTATTTTTTACGTTGTATTCCCCATTTCAATAACTTTTTAACAAATAATATTTGTCTACTCATTTATCGGACTTTTTTGCTTATACCCTTGAACCGGAAATATCTATTAAGGTAGTACATCCATAACTAAAGCAAACTTAACGCTTTTGATTGATCTATACTACATCAAATACGTAAAGCTATTATGAGGCTGACATAAACCAAACTTGGATGTATGCATGTAGTCAATTAAACGAATTTTTTGCATTTTTAAAAAAAGAATTGTCTGGCCTTTAAGTAAATTTTTTAAAAAATCATTTTCTGAAAATATGTATGGTAATTAAACTATGAAATGTTTTAACATATTCAAAGAAAGGGAAAGCTTTTACAACTTTTTACCGAGAGAAATGTGAGAAAATTACTTGTACTAAAGAAATATATTTTAAAATGCCTTTTCCCCATAGACTTCAATGTTAACTTCAACATATGATAAAGTTATTAATATTAATTTTTTTGAAAGATTTCAAAGATAAATCCTTGTGATTTAATACTCCTTAACTCCTTAAAATCACTCTTAGAATTTAGTGACCAAACTTGCAATCTATTAGATATGAAATTTCATTGCTTTACATGCTTTACACTTTCTCTTCAACACGCCTATCGACCTCGGAATTAGTAGTTATGGATGGACTTCCTTAATGTTACAGTGGACCAGTCAAAATAAGTCCGAGCAAACAAAACCCCGAGAAGTTAAAAATCAGTATCAAAATCACGCAATGAAACTATGATTTCCGATTATTCACCAACCTTAGAACAAAGAAAGAATCCACTGAGAAAGGAGCATTGAAGATAGCTTGAGAGGCTGCACGACTGCCGAATTCGTTGTAATATTGGAGCATGTTGGCTGAAAGTACCGGTTTTAAATAATCAGTAGATGAAAAGGCGAATTATTCGCACAACGAGCTTCATGTTTAAATACATATTAATGAATACATATTAATTAATGATGTCATAACTAAAAAGACCTAACGGAATAAGGAATGTATGATGGACTTCTAACATCGTTAGGTAAGACACAGAGGAAGCAATGCAGGTTTCTGTTTCATCAGCGAATCTACTTTTCATCCAAGAAATGGATACAGTATACACCCATTGTTCAGATAAAGGGACTCATAGTTAAGGATTAAATGTATCCAAGGTAATGCGGACACAACATCGAATTAAGAAATCTGTATACCCTACAAACTATAGAATGTTTGTGATATTCTATATACATGTATATCAGTTGTATGTCCAGATAATTTTCTGAAACAAAAACTTAAATGTCATAAAGTATTTTTTTCTAGGATTTCTTATTTGTATAAAGAAATTGTATTGAAGAGACACTATCCTTAAGACATTAAAGCTAAATCAATTGTTTTGGGAAACTTCAAATAAAACTACTGTAGAATCATTAAAATTCGTGGGGGCCAATTTTACAGAATCGTTGGGACATAATTTCGTGTATATTTGTATACATACAAAAAGGAATATGACTTTATAGCCTTAATTTATTATTCGTGGGGGATGGTTATTCGTGGATGAGAGGTAACCACAACTTCCACGAAAATTTTAGCCACCAATATTGCAATAGGCAAACAATGCAAACACCAGCAGCAACGACAACAAAAATTGTGACACCAACAATCACGACAACAACAAAACAACGGCGGCAATAACAACAACGACGATGACAACAAAATTGACGACAACAACGACAACACTGACGACAACATCAACAATGATGACAATAGCAGTAACAACAATAAACAAAAACCAACTTACATGTATTTCCCAAAACGAAAACGAGGGTGTGACCTAGGATGACCCAGCTCATGCTGAGGAATCGGATCCCATTGACGGCCGTCAGACTGCCCTTGGGTTGAGAGGTACCAAGTATCTTCTTACCGTTAGTATAGGCACTGAAACACAGAACCAGTCGGCCAACGATACCTGTAATAATGAAACAAGAGTGTGTTAAGCTATTATAAAAACAGCTAAATCCTCTTATATAAACTTCTTTCGGATGATGTTTTCTTGAAGTAACTGATTTTACTATTGCACGAATATATGTGTTAGAAAAGATAAAAATATAATTCAACTAATTTTAGAAAACTCTTAAAATAGGTAGTCGCTATAGCTTTAAATTGATCAATCAATCATTATCCCATGGCTAAATTGGCGTTAGTTTCATATACATGTTTAATATCTATGGGAACCATGTAACATTACAATTAATTAAATGTAGAAGACAAATGTCAAGTTGACCGATACTTTGCACATTTTAAGACATTAAGTATTTTAGTTATATTTTTCTTTTATTCAAATAAAATAATGACATCTTCATTATAGGGCAAATTACGTATACCATCCTGTATGAAAATGTCCTATATCATCTATATGAATGGAGTGCTATACATCAATTTACATAACTGTATATTCACTATGTGTACAAATGCAGTATAATAGAATTTTAATTAAGACCTGAAATTCTTAATGCAGTTGGTATCAGCACATCCTATCAAGGGTATGCAGGTCAATCGGTAAATCATGGTTAGACCTTTGGACCATTGAATTACAAATTACGCTTTTTCGCTTTCTAAGACCTATTGTCTTGTAAGATCAAGAACATAATCCACTTTTTTAAAATTCAATCAACGGTCGCTAAATACTTAAGCAAGTGATGCTTTTAATCCTTTAAAATTAGCGACGTCACATTTTCAATTGACAGGATAAAAACTGCTTAACTGAACAAAAAAATATATATAAATAATTGAGGGCACAAATTTTTGACCAGCCGATAAAAATGATCAGTTATTTTTTTAAGTAATTTAAATCATACATTTCTAGCAATTAGGGAGGTGCTTTGTCGCTTCGCTCCCTCCGCCTCATAATCAGTAAACTTTTACAGAATATAATTCAATTATTGTATTTAAATTCTACACAACACGTACACTATTATTTTATAATCTACATACTGGTAAGCTTGCATTACCCGGTTTTTGTGCATGTTTGTCCGCAGGTTGGGTGTGCTGGATGTCGCCGTTCTCAGCCCTCAGCTTATACTTATTTTCGGGGTAACTGTTCCCATTCTCTATCGGTTTTTCATTTTCTGTCGGTTTTCCATTTTCTGCCGGCTTTCCATTTTCTTCAACATTTTCTTGATTTCTTTTTGATCTGATGTTGACGATGACGTCATAAAAAGTTCCCTCCAAGATGATTAAAAGAACAACAGCCAAAAATATCCTGCAGTAAACGAAGTAATGAAGAAATTATCAGAAAACACAATAAATACTATCGGGCAAATATATTTAATAAACTATAAGATGCATATACATTTACAATCAGTGAATGCTTCTGTCATCTTTGATAAAATCGTAGTCGTTTTGTAATAATAAATATTCACGAGGAAACCTATCCTTTAAAAACGGGGGTTTCCCATAACTATTGAATGATGCACGTGATCTACAGTGCTACTCACACGACTATTATGGTGTCGGTTTCCAGTGTGTCCTCCTCGGCAGCCACCGGACACGTGATGGGCCATGCCGTCACCTTGTTGTCCCCCAACGGTATACTATAGAGAACTGTATAGGAAAAAAAATACCATGTTTTCAACATTTACAATTTTAATGTACCATGTTGCTAAGCTTAGAAATGTCACATGTTGGAATTGTTCTTACTCTACAAGGTATACTGACGTATTACAAAAATTACAGACTGACCTAACACGCGCCGGTGAAAATCAAACTAATAAGAAAATAAGATGACGTGAATTGTCTCCATTATTTGGCGTAAGTATTTATATTGCTTGGCAGTAAGATAAAAAATAACACCATAGCCGGCATATAGATTAGTAATAACAAATACAAGAAATGTAATGAAAACATTAAAAAATAGTGAGACAAGTGTCCATAGCTTACTTACAAGCGTTTACAATTTGGAGGAGATCATCAGTGCTACATGACTTAGGAAAGCAAATCCCAGCCTTGATATAACCGGAGTTTTGTAATGCAACCATCAAAATCTGCAATTTACACACAGAAAAAGAGATGCAACATTGAAAAATCCGATTTGTCATAATTACATGGCATATTTCTATTTTTAACACCTGGCAGTATAAATTCATGTATGAAAAGTACTTTTGCATACGTTTTCATAATTCAATTAGTTTTGGTGAATGAATGACCAGAAGTATGGCACTTACCCCTTTAACTTCCGGTGGAAGCGGTAGATTCAGGTTTGTGTTACAATACTGTCCTTTAACGGGGGTCTGGGTGTTATGGAGAATCCCAAACGACTCTATGAATGTGCTGTCGCTGTAACACTCGTCGTAAGAGCCGTACCAGTTCAAATTCAAGTTCAGGAGATCAGTGGGGATCTTAGCGGATGCATCCAGGACTTAATATTGAAAAGGAAAAGAATCATGACATTTAACAATACACGGTAATTGTTTGAAGTAATTTATCAACAACTGCTCTGTCTGTCTGTCTCTGTCTCTCTCTCTCTCTGTCTCTATCTCTTTGTCTCTCTCTCTCTCTTACATTTCAGAGCCCAAGCCTCCATGTTTTGTAGACCTTTGATCACTTTAATGAAGTCCCCCTGACAGGCTGTGGATGCGTTCGTTCCCTGCACTGCTCCATTTAGGAAAGACATCAGTATGGTACTCGGATCGACATTACCGCCGCTCAGTAACTGTAGAATGTTCCCCAAGTTCATCCCAGAAGTTGCGCCTCCTTTTCCACCATTTGCTCCTAACATTGAAGTGATCAAGTTGCCAATGCCATTCGTGTTTTGTGTGATATTTTGCAAGAAATTTCCAAATGAACCTGCTGGAGATCCATTTTGGGACCCGTTGCTTGCTTTCGCCTGGTCACCACCGGCTGACAAAGAACCAAGAACACCGTTAAAAAGATTTTGGAAGGCATCTCCAACACCATTCGATGAAGTATTGTTCTGAAAAGTATTGGTTAGTTGTCCTAAAACGTTCTGTAGAAAGGTGTTGATTGGGTTGGAATCTGTCACAGGAGCTGCATCGTTTAATTTTCGTAGATCCACCTGATTAGCTCGTTTGAGAAGCGATTGTTTACTCAACTGACTCGTCCATTCCAGAAACGGCTTTGAACTAAGAAAAGGCTGAATTGCCTTTTGAGCCTCTAGTTTCCTTTGTAAATTTCCGAGAGGGTTAATCATATAGTCATGGTAACGCAAGTTATTTCCAGAAGCAAAACCGAAAACTGTTAAGAAAACTATTGATTTTAGAACAAATTTAAAGGACCGTTTTCCCTCCATTTGATACCAAATGAGTGGTGATCAAAACAAATTGAATGAAACTGAACGAAACTGATAACACCCGTTATCTAATATGGAATGGGGTGTCAATATTCAGTATGCGTTCGGACCTTAATTCTTTCGTTGCTAGCTTAATGTATACTTTCATAGCAATGTGTAATGTACTATTCCACTTAACGCAATCTCTGTCTTTCATGCGTCATTGATGTGACGCAGATTTTAAAATACAGAAAAATTTTGTACATTATGTTAGAGAAGAAAAGGATTTAACATCTTAACTTTGAAAACTTTTGCGTACAGATTATTGGATCAGTAATTTCTGACTTTTTTGAAAATAAATGAATTATCAAAGGGGTTTGCCTCCCTACCAAGAATTGAAGTTTGGAAAGTTTTAAGAACGAAACAAAAAAGATTTGCATAAGATATCTGCTTAGAATACAAACAATACAAAACAGCAGAATTAAGTTTCCGAGAGGTTAATCATATACTCATGGTATCGCAAGTTATTTCCAGAAGCAAACCCGAAAATTGTTAATAAAACTACCGATTTCAGAACAAATTTTAAGAACCGGGTTCCTTTTATTTGGTACATTTTGGTGTGAGTGAAGTGAACAACTCAACTCAAACAAACTGTATGAAACTAATAACACCCGCCATCTAATATAGAGTTTCAATAACGAGAATAATTTCGTTGCTAGCTTTGTGTATATTCTTATATCAGTGTGTAAGCACGATTTAACTTTCGCAGTCTTTGTCTTACTTTTCACGTGTCGTTGGCGTGGCGAATAAAGGTCTTGTTCTCATATGATAGAGGGTAAAATAACTAAGCAATTTCGGTTTCAAAAAGTTTCAGAGATTATGTTTCAAGGCTCAGAATAAGTTTGTTACATGTATTATCATTGACATTAAAAATTTATCAAGATTGTTTGACTCCAAACTAAAAATTGAGAGTAGATAAGAATTTTGTCTTTAAACAAAACTCAAACGATTGATTTCCATATAATATTCGCTCTCTGTTCAAGCATTTCAGACCCCTGTATTATAAATGATTTTATATTCTCCGATCCTCAGCCATGTTCCAACTCTAAATTATCCGGATTTTTTTTATTCGTACCATAAATTTGCATTTTTTATAGAAAACTTCAATTAGATTTCTATAGTGTTAGTATTATATAATGTATAGTATTTTTCTAAAAAATGCTTAGCTTAGTGGATTTACGGAGATCTACTGCCTATACACTGAACGTTAAAGGTTTCGAGTCACCGACACCAGTACTACATATGTTTTTAAAAAAATATTTATTCCATTATATATCCATCGTGAGCAAATGCAATAACTTTTTTTCCTCCAGAGAAAACAGTATTACTCGTATCATTCTAGAGTAAACAACCATTTGTTGTTATTGTTTAGATGTTTACTCCATAAATTCAGTGAAGGATTCAAGATACACGGTAATTTTTTAAAGCTTTCATTTTCATTTAATAACAAAATTATGAATATTGTCAAAGAATATAACTACCTGGTATTTTACTTTCAAGATCGGAATCGTTTTGCAAGGCAAAAAAAAAAAAAAAAGAAAAAAAAAAAGAAAAAAAACCGGCCAAGCACAAAAAGCGATATATGTTTACGGTTTTATTAGAAAAATGCGATTATTTACCTTTTGACTGTCATCTTGATTTATTCTACAAAGTTGTAACTCATGTCCTGTTATATGGATGTAAAATATGGGGTTTCACAAATGTTTCTTTAATTTACTACCACTTTTATGGTATATAGAAAAACCTGGACGTTATCCCTTTTTATATGTATTTTTACATGTTTGGGAAGATATACGGAAATGTGTGTGTATGTGTGTTTTGTATATATATATATATATATATATATATATATATATATATATATATATATATATATATATATATATATATATATATATATTATATATATATATAGGATTGTCTATACCTGTATAATAGATACCAGAATACCCAGAATACAGTCAACCAAACCATGGATATCATGTATAGATAATACGTTTAAAACAGCAGGGATAAGTAATATTAAAATCGATGAAAATTTATACAGTGTCAAGTGGATAAGTTCTTCAATTAATCAAAAGTTTAAAAATCAATTTTAAAAAAAGGGAAAAAGGGAACAGTGATATCAACAACTCCAGAAAAGGAATCACTTAAGAATTTTTAAAACAAAGTTTGTTTATGAAGAATTCTAAAATGCATAACCTAGAAAAAGTAATCACCGTCTTTCTATAAAGCTGGACGCTAAAATAATTTACACGGCACGAAAGAATTTAAAATCTGTTTAAAACTATATATTTTTATAACCAAAAGATATAAGATCTGTTCTCAACAAACAAAATGGTCCAGCTCTGCTCATCCAGACTGATTTTATGTTAATATATATATATATATATATATATATTGTACCTCTTGTAGCATTTATACTGGTATGGTTTTGAGAGAATAAATGAACTGAATTGAATTAAAATTGACAGAGAAAGACTGTGGCATTTAAAGAAACGAAATAAGTAAAGTACATTGTCTGAACTCCGAGAGTTTGTGTGAAAATAAGGTTATTCAGTGCAATTCTAGCACATGTTTTTTGTGTGTCGTAAATTACAATTTTTTTAAACACGTTACATGTAGGTAAGATACCTTTAACAGTACTGAGTATATGCAAACAAATTTTCATAATGCGCGTTATTCATGTACTATGGCTCACAAGTTGCCTATCAATTGTTTATTCAGACCGGGAGCTATAGATCTGCTATTGACTTGGCCCCAGTATCATGAAGCTATGTTAGACTTAAGTCAGAATTTGTTTGCATTTTATAAGTTTAATAATAACATACAAACAAAATGTATTCCTATCGTGTTGCTATATACATACTTCAAGTAAAAGTCTATGGTTAATAAGTTTTAGGTGAATGAATTTAGACTTAAGCCTAAGATCTTTCATGATCGTGAAGCCTGCAGCTTATAAAAAGTTTAAGAATGAATCATGCACTGGTAGGTTTCATCCAAACTTAACATGTAAATTTAATATTTTAGTCTCATAACTGCAACGGTGAGTGCAAACAAACTAAATAATACCCTCATTGTACGGATAACTCCTCCTACAGTTTTCAAGATAAGAAGTTCTTTTGCAAATAAATTGTAGGATTTTGATTTCCGATAATTTATGAAAAAAAACCCAGCTTTTGAACTTTTTTTGCAAAATATTGCATATAGGGTACTCCATTTCACTGGATAGGGGTTGACATGGATTATGGATACAGTTCACATAAATGAAAACCCGGTTTGCTGTCACATTGACAGCTTTTCACTTGTGTATCTTCTTCCCTTGTCTTCAAATGTGAATTATACCTAAAAATTACTGTATTATCGTATGGTTAATTATAGATGAATGCAATAGCCAGCGTATCAGCTCCAAGTGTGATCTTTTATTTTCCTTGTGACGTTGCACTTAACGGCAGTCAACGTTTGTGACCTCACGATTAAAACTTTGATTTTAGTACCCTCTCTGTGTGATGGTAAAGATCTAGTAAATGATTCAAGGGTGTCTTTTTGGTGCTAGAACCATTTCATAAACAATTTCTTGACATTCTTGTTAAATCATGGGAAAAGTAATCCCGATACCTATATTCAATGTGACATCATTTTAAAGAAGAGGTCAAGAATTTGTTTAAATCTGTTTTTGGAGAGACTGTAGCCATTCTAGATATATTTCATTAGTCAAAATGGACAAAACCTCGAAATTTGTTCCTTAATTTCTTCATATGACAGATTAAAACATGAATTTTCATTGTGTTTACTAAAAGTTTTAGCCCCGGTACACCCTATCGAACAAAGCTTTTTATAAGAAGCATCAATTGAAAGAATTATATCTTAAATTTCATGAACCTGTAGGCACCTTTCATTTACTAGATCTTGACCATTATTGTGATACATGTACATCTGCAGTAGCTTTCCACACACTTAACATGCAAAACGATATGAAATGTGAATATTAAATTATATATTTTCTAAAATTAAAATATTTCGAGACAAATCCATTATCATTTCTTATTTAGATAATTGCAATGCTATGATTTAATTTGGGTAAAATGGGGTATTCGTTTCATTTATCTTTTCATGAACTTTTAAAAAAATAATTCTATTTTTAACAATCTTTTCAAGAAAAGGCAAGGATGTATACAGCTTAGATTATGATAAAATCTTGTCCATCTTAAATATAATTATCCTACTTGTTCTGACGTCCGTAGCGCAATGGAAGGTATCTTTTTTATTGTCAGCCATAATATTAGATATCAATACAATTAATACTGCACTCAGAGTTTTCGTGATTTCATTTTATTATTCAAGTTTTGTTTTTTGAAATTAAAAACAATCACATATTCTTACAAGTTATGTTATTTGCTTGCGGTCAGACTATAGAGATTACTTTTATTGATAATATTTTGTTCAAATACTTTATGTCTCCGTTTCGATGCACTTTGTTGAATACTAACAGATTATCATGCATATCAGTAACCGGAATAAAATACGACACGTCATAAACCAGTGTATGTTCTACGTCACTTCTTTTTTTTACCAAGACCACCAAACATGATTTTCTCAAGACCCATAAAAGGCGATTCAAACGCGATCGAAACAATAAAAGCGATTCCATAAGACACCATTAGATTGCCGAGGAAGATGTATACCTGTAATAAAAAACAGTAATATTAAAATCAGAATTCATACTCAGGGAACAAATTGATTATATATATATATATATATATATATATATATATATATATATATATATTTATATATATATATATATATATATATATATACCAAGGATGTAATCTATTGCACACTTGTAAATCAGTGTTTATCTCAATGTTTATCAAAAAATATTAACCACAGTCAATTGTATCAAAATACACGACGCACAGTATATATTTTTTCTTCTTCAACAAGAAAATATCAGAAAATTTGCAACAGGACCATACGGAACATTGTGAAGATTTTAAAACATATTATCAATTTTCAGTGGCTTTGTCTGCGAAAACACTACGTTTGTGTATGTCTGTGATAACTCTGATTTTGTATTGAAGACAAATACACTTCATTAATGACTATTTTAATATCTAATCGTACATTTGCCGAAAATTATATAAATATAAATGATAAGGTATCAGTTTTTAATATAAGGTGATGATCAAAAATTACCCCCACCTTATTTACCCAACTTATCATACTTAACGAATGATTCATTATTCCTTGAATATGCACACTCATTCATATCTTGATACTTACAAAGTCCAGATCGGTCATGTACAGAGGGAAGTTCCAGTTGAAATAATAGACATACATAACCAGAGGATGTACCAAATAGGCACAGTATGTCAGTCTGGACAGAGGTACAAACGCCTTCCACGACAACAAAGTGTTAATGAACCCTAAAATCATTACAGGATTCATTCATTAAAAGCATTTTAATTGTTCCCTACAGAATCTAGGCAGTATTTATATTTGTGAATAGTATTCAGCAAAATATGGAAGAAAACATAAACAGCGGCTGTTTACCGCCATTGCCAGTGGAGCAAGCAAAGATGACCCAGCATACGGCTGCTCCCCATGCAGTGCGACTGACTCCATTATATAGTGCCGTGACTTCTTTCGAGAGGTAGACAGGGTTGTCTGGCCTTATAGTATTGTGTAAACCATACAGACAGCCACACGCCATGGCTGTGGCAACAGCCCATCCCAACAGGTTCACAAACTAAATGGCGAGAAGTATTCTAAACATTATTAAACCAGCAGATTTATTTGAAATGTAAATATGCATGTAAGTCTAACAATACTTCTTTTTCTACAAAAGATATCTCACTTTATATATTTATTTTATTAGAAAAACATAGATATTCGTTAGGGACAGACTTGGGGCGAATAACATTAAAATGTAATGCATTACATTACCATTACTTCACGGATTTGGGCATTAAATTACCATTACATTACTTAATTTTCTTAAAGTAATGCATTACATTACAATTACTTGAGTAAAGTAATACATTACCATTACTTTGTGAAAAGACAATAAGCTTGAAAAAAGTAAAGTTTAAGAGATTAGCAAATGTTTCAAATATAAAACATAGTTTAACATCTCTAAAGGTCTTGTTCACTATCAGGTTCAAATTAAATGACTTCAACAAGATAACTGTTGCACTTTTTGATCATGAAAGTTTCAAAGGTTTCATCTTTTAATTGCTTCCTGAGAGAGAGAGAGAGAGAGAGAGAGAGAGAGAGAGAGAGAGAGAGAGAGAGATTATTTTCAAATGGGTTATAATAATGGAATTGATTTTTAAGCTTCCAGAAATCATGGTTGGACATCACATTCATTTTAGCTTTTAAAGGTCAGTCCTCTATCTAAGTAGGTACAGGCAAGAGAAGATGCTAGAGGTATTTAGCACAGATTGTTTTAATATAAAGATTATCCCGAGGGCATTGAATTGAGTGCTGTTGACACATTCATCATAGTAAATATTTATTGAATATGCAATTATTTGGAGTAAATTTTTCAAATGATCTCAAACTCTTTTTAACAACACTTTTAAAAAATGTTATTAATTGTGCTGTTATAGCTAAAAATATTGACAATTTAAAAATGGGTTTTATATTTCTTTGATAAAATATTTTTATCCCAAGTATTATTATGTAATTATTTCAAGTAATTTTTTTTATTTCAGCTGTTAAATTCGTCACAATTTTAAAAAAAATGAACATGCATAAATAAGCATAGTAATGAAAAGTAATGCCATAAAATGCCAGTATTACACTCGATTTTGGAAAGTATGTGTTATGTACAAAACATTACCATTACTTGTAATGCTAAATCTGTGGCATTGCACATTACAGGCATTACTTTAAAAACATCTGCACAATGCATTGAAATGCATTACCATTTCATTACCCAAGCCTAATTAGGGAATTAAACATATGATAACAAGCCCAATTTTGCTAATGAATATTTCATTTACTCATCCGATTGGTTTCTTTACAGTTTCGTTAAACCTGCTTGGTCCGATTTAATATCAAATTTTGTGTTAATATAAAAGATGATTATGCTAAGTATATGTATAATAATAGACAATGCAGTAGTTTTCCCGGTCACTTAAGCCATATTTTAATGAAAAAAATGATGTTTTTTTACAAAACAAACGACATAAAAAGAGTATCGTGTTATTTCACATTATATCAAAACTCGCCTTTTACGTCAAGGCGGGGATAACTGTATTAAGACTTCAGCATCGGTTTAAATAGAGTCTAAATATGAATTACTGTAATGTTTTTGGCATTTTCTTAGATAATTGGCTCGTATATGGAAAATTATTTGATACTGAAATAGCAAACAAATCATGTCATGTATGGAAAAATGAAACTGAAAATATCAATAAACGAGAAAAGTTCAGTTGATGAGCTTGCCTACGGTTAGTAAGTAACGTGATTAACGTTTACTCACAATATTCATACGGCATTTGCATTTCGTCCTGTACAGTATGTAGCCGGTGATCACTCCACAGATGTACGGTCCCATTCGACAATAAGGAACAATGTAATAATCCTCAAAATAATCAGCTCGGCTGGAAAAGTATTTTAAGGTATTCATATGGTTACATGATATAACACACCTCTTTGTTGATATGCCTATTATGAAATCGTTTAAGGCACTCAAAAACTAACTAGGGTTTTGGCGCCATTAACGTAATTGACCATCCGTTTCTATACATGCAGCGGTTTTTAATGAATTGTTAAAGTTAATAAAGTTCTTGTAATTCGGAAGTCTCCGACCTCAGTGATGCTACTACTATGAGACACAGAAATACTACTACATGTGCATACTACTTCTGGCTTACTCAGCGTCCTTTGGACCTCCACCAATGGTGTGGGCTGGAAGATTCTTGACGTAACTAAGCACTCCTGGAGTAATGGTCGCAGCCAACAAGAAACATACGCTGACTATAATCCCAACGATCTGGTTGCTGAAAGAAGTGTATGGAGCTTGTTTTCAATACACAAAAACTGAAATATTTTTCAGGTATTACTTCACAAAATTTGTAATTATTCTAATAGTAGATCAAATGGAAATGGTACTAACAAGAAAAATGGTACAATAAGAAGTGGGCTTAAGATGTAGAACTGCATGTCATTGTTTAGGTACCATGACCAGCCAAGGCACTGTAAATGAAGACAGAAGAGAGTTATTTAGTAAAGACTGCATAACACTAATGTTAAATATGTACACAAGCGCGTATATTGAGCTCATCTTCTTGTCATATATATAAATATATATATATATATATATATATATATATATATATATATATATATATATATATATATATATATATATATATATATATATATATATATATATATATGTGTGTGTGTGTGTGTATGTGTGTGTGTGTGTGTGTGTGTGTATCACAAAAGAAGATGAGCTCAAGGGAGTTATTTAGTAAAGACTGCATAACACTTATGTTACACAAGCGCGTAATCACTATATTGAGCTCATCTTCTTGTGTTATATATATATATATATATATATATATATATATATATATATATATATATATATATATATATATATATATATTTTCACCAGGTCTTTAAGTCCAAAAAAATTGTCAATGTAGAGAAGGTTTTTCCACCATGATTCTCTGCAGACCTCGTCGGGTTTTCCTCTTTTTGGTCCAAAGATCAAGTGGGGATAAATAGTAACGTACATTCCTATGACAATCATGTACACTGGGGTCAGTCTGCAGAAGGGAGGAAATTCTCAAGTATAGTAAGATGACTGTGTAGTTCTAATAGAGAGATGGAGTTAAACGAGTTTAACCTATGATCTTTTCATTAACAGTAAAAGGGTTTTTATTACCTCCAGTAGCGGTGGAAATAAAATAAACCCCAGTTGATCCATCCCTTAGATTTTTTCATTTGTCTCAATAGCAGATACGACGTCAGCAGACCACTGCAAAACAAAAACAAATAATAAGAAATTATTATGGCTTTCCAGTTAATGCTTTTAAGCTGCCAAAGAGCAGATGGCGTTATTTCTCTTTTTCATTTTTTATTTCTTAATTACTGTGTGAAGGTTGCCAATGTCTTAAAAGTACGAACAAGGAAACACGAATTCAAAAATATTGTTCAATCCATAGCAATGACATTTCATGATTAATGTGAAGTTACCAACCTCAGAACGAAGAAAGTATCCACTGAAAAAAGAGCATTGACGATAGCTTCAGAGGCTGCACGGTTGACAAACTTGTTGTAATATTGGAGCATGTTGGCTAAAAGTATACAAAATGTTCATTGGTTAAAGACTTTACACTCATAGTGAGGTTCGTGTTGAACATCAACCTCATTAACTAATTTTCTTTTGTTCGAATATGTGTAAAGAAGTTCTATTATATCTGATAAACAACTGTATCAACAACAAAAACAACATTATCAAAAAGAATATAACAACATCAACAAACACAGGAACAACAAAGACACAACAACAATACAAATACAATAGCAAACAATTTTAAATAAATAAACATTATAACAACCATTAACAAGACAAACTTCAACAAAAACGACAGCAACAATAAAAACGAAAACAACAGGAACAACAACGTAGACAATCGAGAGACTCATGGGCCACATCGCTAACCTGAACAACTGTTCTTGTATCTCTTTCGAAATTTTTGAATTATGATTGTTTTTAAATGTTGTAAACATTAAAAAAATGATATATTTCAAGATTTGATAATACGTTTATACAGTTCAAAAACGAAGCCTTGGGACCTAAAAAATGCATCAAATCATCAATTTTATTACCCTAGGCCTCACCATATTTAAGATAACAAAATTTGAAAAAGAACTAAAACTTATCATAAATACAATAAAAGAAGGTCACCCTCCCCATGTTATGAGGATACGAAGACAGGAAAATATTTACACACTAATATCACAAAATGTAGCATTGTATCTCTTCCAAAATTTGCTCTAAACATTTTCGTATTTTTTACTTTGTTTAACGTTTAACCTCTTTTGGAGCCCCGATATTAGTTCGGGTCCAAGTATTGTTCAGGGGTCTTGGTTGATACAATTTAAAATCAACAAAATCTGACGATGCTTGCATTTTAATCTCATATATTGAAGCAATATATTGTAGCAATCTAGTTCTTATTAACATGTTTAAACATTTCCCTATTTACATGCATTTCTATATTGATCATTAACCCCACCTTGGGGCCCAGTATCAGGGTCATGAGCCCATGGTTTGTACAATTTAAAATCTTCACTCTCTGTGGATGCTTGCAAAGTTATATTAAAATTGTAGCATTGCAGTTCCCAAGAAAAAGATTTTCAAACCTTTATTATCCTATGTAAAACATTGAACCCCTCTTGGGACCCAGTATAAGTCCAAGGGTCATTCATAGTTTTTACAATAAAAAAATCTACACTCTCTAAGGATGCTTGCATAGTATTTTTTAACTCAAAAATTGCAGTAATGTATTTCTTGAGAAGAATTTTGAAATATTAAACTTCGAAACTATCTTTGGACCCCAGAATTGAACCATGGGTCTACATTCTGAGGATACCTGCATGATAATTTTATTTATAATTGTAGCATGGTTGTTTTTGAGAAGATTTTTAAACATTTTCCCAATACTAGTATAATCCTATGTTAAACTTTGAACCCTGTTTGGGGCCTCAGTATTATTATTATTAAAATGTAACGTCAATGTCCCTCCATAGACATCGGAGTTTTTCTTGTTCAAAAAATAGATCCAATGCCAACTGATAAAATTAGGGTACACTAATTTGAGACAATCCACAACATAAATGTGCAAGATTCAACCTTTATTCTCACCAAATGGCTCTGGAGTGGTCACCAATGAGCCCCTTTCATTTTTTCAGATTTTTAAAATTTTAATGATAAGTCTGCAACTGGGCAGTTCAAAAGAGGTTCTAAGTAATGAAAAAGGCATTATTATGTACTGGTCGCGCAATATGCATGAAAAACAACATGTAAAACCTCATATTTATTGCTTTGTTATATTTTGCAAACAGTTTGGGTATGTTTTTGGTACAAATGTGATAGTTCAAGAAATGTTAACATTGTGGTCCACATGTGTACAAGATGGCCGTGCACCCCCTTAAAAGGCAGACATGAAACTACCATACAGGTTCATCTAAGACTATGGTACGCAATAGACCGTGAAGGTACATGTATGTGGGTCTCTTGTGATAACAGTTTTAAATTCCCTTCCTTTAAGTATGCTATGTATCAAGCCACTGTAAAGTCTTATGAATAGTACACACTTTTTTCGGCCAAAGAAATTAGATCAAAGGGGGGAGGGGTGCCTATAAATAATTAAACATAAAACAAAATTTTTTCCCAGTTTCTGCTGGAGTATTTTTATTCAAAAGGACTATATATGATAAGGGCCTAAAATGGCCCCCTAAAATGAACATCATTTTACTGTAAATCTTTGTTTTCTTTGTACAGATATATATGTGATGTTTATACATTATGTTCATTTTGATTCAAGTGCCCACAATTTAGAAATATGGTATCATGAAGACAGTCTTTTCCCGCCATTTTTGCATTTTTAGCATAAAACAGCTTGTTTTCAAGCAGTTTTTCTTTCAAAAAACATAGAGCGCACGCTTGAACAAACAACATATTTTAATCAGAGATGTAACTAGCCAAGACGAATAACTGACATAAAATTTTTCTTTGTTCAAGCATGCGCTCTATATTTCCCATTCGTTTAAAGGTAAGAAAAATGTCAATTTTTGACTGATTTTGATTGAATTATAGAAATAGCGTCACTTCTGACGTCACATACTGCAAGTGAGTGCAAATAAATCAAATAAATAGGTGAAAAATATATTTTATATCAACTCTTCTAAAAAATAACATAACATTTTAATATTCCCGAAACATTTTAAAAATGGCGAATTATGGGGGCAAAATTCAACTCATATCATATATAGTTCTTTGGCCAATAAAGTGGTTTTAGAGAAGAAGTTCAATTGCAAAATTTTAAAAACAGACAGACAATTGGACGCCGGACAATTTGTAATCAAGAAACGACAATCTGAAATGACAACAAAAAGAACAACGTCGACAACAACTTACGCTCATTTCCTAAGATGAAAGTAAAGGTGTGACTATGTAATAAATAGTAATAACAACAACGACAAGACAACTTGAAAATACAACAACAACAACAACGACCAGTCAGTCAAACTGCGTCGATAACAATAAGAACAACGATGACAAAAACGAAAGCAATGACAACAACGCTACAATCAGGAATGACAACAAAATTAACATTGTACGAAAACAATAATAACAACTTACACGTAGATCCCAAGACGAAAGCGAGGGTGTGTCCCAAAATGACCCAGCTCATGCTGAGGAATCGGATCCCGTTGACGGCCGTCAGACTGCCCTTGGGCTGAGAGGTACCCAGTATCTTCTTACCGTTGGTATAGGCACTGAAACACAGAACCAGTCGACCAAAGATACCTGTAATGATGAAACAAGAGTGTGTAAAGCTATTATAAAAACAGCTAAATGAACTTTAATGAACATTCTTTAGATACATGTATATACTTTACAGTTTCTTGTTTTCGGGATGAGGTTTATTCATTTCATTAATGTTTTACTTAAGTGATTGTTTCAATATTGAACGAACATACGGGTAAGAAAAAAAATAAATGGGCAATGCAACAAGCTTTGGGAAAAGTTATGGTTGCAATAGATTAAAGATAAATCAATAACATGATCAGTCCCGAGTCGGCGTTACTTTAACTTGTTTGTTGATTTTCATATTCATACATATACCGGTATTACATAGTATCTCTGTGTCATTACAATTTTAAATCTACATTGCACATAAAGATGGCAAGTTTTATGTTTATTTGTCATTAGACTGATGTTTAGAACATTACAAGAACTTAAGTAGCTCAGTACATTTTTTTTATTTCCATTTCGATAATGGCTACTTCTCTATAATTGCGCAAGTAACAAATGGCATATGCAATAAAATTTCCTTATTTCGGGAATGTGAATAGAATGCTATACGTTAATTCACATGTATATGTTAACATATCCCAAGTATTTTTCCCTCTATTTTTTACGGAAACGTATAGTTAATTCATAGCTCTATAGAAACAGCCAGACTGAAATCTACACGCCCCATTTATCGATTGGTCGAAATCTACAGCGGCTGAAACTGACAAGAAAATGACAGGGCAGATATCAACACGCCTTGTTTATCGATTGGTCCAAACCTAGAGCGACATAGGAAAAATCACGGACTGCACGAAATAATCATGACGATGTCAGACTCAAAGTCTCACAGGAGACGATGTGGCTGTTTCTTTTAGCTAACTTACTTACGTACATCAACAGTAATTTAGTGAATTTTACTTACTTTTCCTAATTAATTTATCGATAAGCTTCAAGAAAGGTGTTAATATAAACAATAAAATGCTTTCTTTGATGATTCATTCGGGTTATGAAGGTAGTGATCATTGCAGAAAAAATTTACATAACCCGCTAACGCGGGTTATGTATTTTTTCTGCAATGTCACTACCTTCATAACCCGAATGAATCACCAAAGAAAGCATTTTATTGTTTAAATACACATGAGATATAATAGAATTTTAAGCCCTTATATTCACAATGGTTTCTACACATTCTACTAGTATGTGTTCCAATCTGTAAATCTTTGACCTATAAACTGCAAAAGGTGCACTGTTGCTTCATTTAATGCATTGCCTTTTAAGATTAATTGTGAGTTCCATAGAAAACGTTTCATATCATTTAGAATCTACAATTTCGTAAGCTTGCATTACCCGGTTTTTGTAAATGTTTTTTCTCGGGTTCGATATGCTGGACGTTGCCGTTCTCAGCTCTCAATTTATAGCTGTTTTCTGGAAAAGTGTTTCCATTCTCTATCGGTTTTCCATTTTCTGCCACTTCTCCATTTTCTACCGGCTTTCCATTTTCTTTATTTCTTTTTGATCTGATCGTGATGATGACGTCATACAATGTTCCCTCCAAGATGATTACAAGAAAAATAGCTAAGATTATCCTGCGGTAAAGGAAAAAAACTGAGAAATTACAGTAAATACTGGATTATCGGGCACATTTTTAATAAACTATATCGTGCATGAACTTTTACAATCAAAATAGATGCTGTTGTCATCTTTGATTAAATTGTTGTCCCTTTGCAAAAGTAATCATAAATACCCACAATTAAGCAATCCTAAATTTTCTTAAACGACCAGAAAACGACTAGGGTTTCACACAACTGTCGACTGATACACGTGATCTAGAGTGCTACTCACACGACTACTATTGTGTCGGTTTCCAATGTGTCCTCCTCGGCAGGCACCGGGCACGTGATGGGCCATGCCGTCACCTTGTTGTCCCCCAACGGTATATTATAGAGAACTGTATAGGAAAAATTTATCGTGTTGTCATCGATTACAATTTAATGAGCCGTGTTGCTATGATTTTAAAAAATATTCCTCATGTTGGAATTGTTCTTACTCTATCCAGAATAACGTTAAATTACAAACAAACGCCTGTGAATATCTTTCAGTCTGATTTGAATTATTCTTAACTAAGAACAAATTAAGAAAGGTTTAATTTGTTCCATTGTTTCATATATTATGCGTTATGATTGATTGAAAGTAAATTTATGTTCACGTCATATTCGGCTTATAGTTATTATCAAAGTCTAAAGTAATTCGATGAAAACATTTACAGCATACTTACAAGCGTTTACAATTTGAAGCAGATCGTCAGTGCTACATGACTTAGGAAAGCAGATGCCGGCCTTGATGAAACCAGAGTTTTGTAATGCCACCGTCAAAATCTGCAATTCGCACCGAAAAGGATACATGCTAATTTCTAATTGCAGTAACCCTTCTGTCATAATTGCATGGCATATTGCCATTTTAAGCACCTAGCAAAAACTCCTACGATTGTATGAAACACATGTATCAAAAGTAACATGGCATACAATTTCATGATTCAATTCGTCTTGGTGAGTTAAAAACTGGACAGTGACATTTACCCCTTTAACTTCCGGTGGAAGCGGTAGATTCAGGTTTGTGTTACAATACTGTCCTTTAACGGGGGTCTGGGTGTTATGGAGAATCCCAAACGACTCAAGGAATGTGCTGTCGCTGTAACACTCGTCGTAGGAACCGTACCAGTTCAAATTCAAGTTCAGGAGATCAGTGGGGATCTTAGCGGATGCATCTAGGACTTAATGTCGAAAAGGAAAAGAATCATAACATTTAACAATACACGATAATTGTTTGAAGCAATTTATCAACAACTGCTCTGTCTGTCTGTCTGTCTGCCTGTCTGTCTCTCTGTCTGTCTGTCTCTCTCTCTCTCTCTCTCTCTCTTACATTTCAGAGCCCAAGCCTCCATGTTTTGTAGACCTTTTATCACTTTAATGAAGTCCCCCTGACAGGCTGTGGATGCGTTCGTTCCCTGCACTGCTCCGTTTAGGAAAGACATCAGTATGTTACCAATGGTACTCGGATCGACATTACCGCCGCTCAGTAACTGTAGAATATTCCCCAAGTTCATCCCAGAAGTTGCGCCTCCTTTTCCACCACTTGCACCTAACATTGAAGTGATCAAGTTGCCAATACCATTCGTGTTTTGGGTGATATTTTGCAAAAAATTTCCAAATGAACCTGCTGGAGAGCCATTTTGGGATCCGTTGCTTGCTTTCGCCTGGTCACCACCGGCCGACAAAGAACCAAGAACACCGTTAAGAAGATTTTGGAAGGCATCTCCAACACCACTCGATGAAGTATTGTTCTGAGAGGTATTAGTAAGTTGTCCAAAAAAGTTCTGTAGAAAGGTGTTGAGTGGGTTGGAATCTGTCACAGGAGCTGTATCGTTTAATATCCGTAGATCCACCTGATTAGCTCGTTTGAGGAGCGATTGTTTACTCAACTGACTCGTCCATTCCAGAAACGGCTTTGAACTAAGGAAAGGCTGAATAGCCCTTTGAGCTTCTAGTTTCCTTTGCAAATTTCCGAGAGGGTTAATCATATACTCATGGTAACGCAAGTTATTTCCAGAAGTAAAACCGAAAACTGTTAAGAAAACTATTGATTTTAGAACAAATTTAAAGGACCGTGTTCCCTCCATTTGATACCAAATGAGTGGTGATCAAAACAAATTGAACGAAACTGAACGAAACAGATAACACCCGTTATCTAATGGAATGGGGTGTCAATATTCAGTATGCGTTCGTACTAATTCTTTCGTTGCTAGCCTAATATATATTTTTATATCAATGTGTAATTTACTATTCGAATTAACGCAATCTCTGCCTTTCATGTGTCATTGATGTGACGCAGAGTTAAAAATACAGTAAATTTGTGTACATTATAATACAGAAGAAAAGGACTTTACATCTTAACTTTGAATACTTTTGCGTAAAGATTATTGGATCAGTAATTTCTGACCTTCTTTGAAAATAAATGAATTATCAAAGCGGGTTGCCTCTTTAAGAAGAATTGAAGATTGAAAAGTGAAAAGAACAAAGCAAAAAAGATTTGCATAAGATATCCGCTTAGAATACAAACAATACAAAACAGCAGAATTAAGTTTCCGAGAACTTAATCATATACTCATGGTAACGCAAGTTATTTACAGAAGCAAACCCGAAAATTGTTAAGAAAACTACCGGGCCGATTTCAGAGCAAATTTTAAGAACTGGGTCCCTTTTATTTGGTACATTGTGATGTGAGTGAACAACCAAACAAACTGTATGAAACTAATAACACCCTTCATCTTATATGGAATGGGGTTTCAATAATGAGAATATTTTCGTTGCTAGTTTTGTGTATATTTTTATATCAGTGTGTAAGCACGATTTAACTTTCACAGTCTTTGTCTTTCTTTTCACGTGTCGTTGGCGTGGCGAATAAAGTTTTGTGAATATCTTGTTCTCATGTGATAGAGGGTAAAATAACTAAGCAATTTCGGTTTCAAAAAGTTTTAGAGATTATGTTTCAAGGCTCAGAATAAGTTTGTTACACTAATGTATTATCATTGACATTAAAAATTTATCAAGATAGTTTGCCTCCAAACTAAGAATTTAGAGTAGATAAGAATTTTGTCTTTAAACAAAACTCAAAAGATTGATTTCCATAGAATATCCGCTCTCTGTTCGAGCATTTCAGACACCAGTATTATAAATGATTTTAAATTCTCCGATCTTCAGTCATGTTCCAACTCTAAATTATCAGGATTTTTTTTATTAGTACCATAAATTTGCATTTTTTTTTTTTATAGAAAATTCAATTAGTTTTCTAGTGTTAGTATTATATAATGTGTAGTATTTTTCTACAAAATGCTTAGCTTAGTGGATTTACGGAGATCTACTGAATATACACTGAACGTTAAAGGTTTCGAGTCACCGACACCAGTATTACATATGTTTTTAAAAAAAATATTTATTCCATTATATCCATCGTGAGCAAATGCAATAACTTTTTTCTCCAGAGAAAACAGTATTACTCATGACATTCAAGAGTAAACAACCATTTGTTGTTATTGTTTAGATGTTTACTCCATAAATTCAGTGAAGGGTTCAAGATACAAGGTAATGTTTCAAAGCTTTCATTTTCATTTAATAACAAAATTATAAACATTGTCAAAGAATATAAATACCTGGTATTTTACTCTCAAGATCGGAATCGTTTTGCAAGGCAAAAAAAAACCAGCAAAAAAAAACCCAAAAAAAACCCGGCCAAGCACAAAAAGCGATATATGTTTACGATTTTATTAGAAAAATGCGATAATTTACCTTTTGACTGTCAGCTTGATTTATTCTACAAAGTTGTAACTCATGTCCTGTTATATGGATGTAAAATATGAGGTCTCGCAAATGTTTCTTTAATTGAACGTTTACATTTATGTTTTTGAAATATGTTTTAATCTTTTATGTAGTACTCCCACTTTTATGGTATATAGAAAAACCTGGACGTTATCCCTTTTTATATGACAATGTATTTTTACATGTTTGGGAAGATATTCGGAAATGTGTGTGTGTGTGTGTGTGTGTGTGTGTGTGTGTATAAATATATATATATATATATATATCTATCTATCTATCTATCTATCTATATATATATATATACACACACACACACACACACACACACACACACACACACACACACACACACACACACACACACACACACACACACACACACACACACACACACACACACATATATATATATATATATATATATATATATATATATTAAAACTCGTTTAGTACGAACACAGATATTGCGAATTCACGGATGGTAGGGAAGTCATCTTGGATCCCCAGCTATGTAAATTTAATGAAGTTCTTATACGGTTATAACGAATTACGGATATAAGGAAGTAATTTCTTAGGTCCCAGTAACTTCGATATAACAGAGTTTTATTGTGTGTATATATATAGGTATAATAGATACCAGAATACCCAAATAACAGTCCACCAATCCATGGCTATCATGTAAAGATAATACTTTTAAAACAGCAGGGATAAGTAATATTAAGAGCGATGAAAATTTATACAGTGTCAAGTGGATAAGTGCTTCAATTAATCAAAAGTTTAAAAATCAATTTTAAAAAAAGGAAAAAAAAGGAACAGTGATATCAACAACTCTAGAAAAGGAATCGGTTAAGAATTTTTAAAACAAAGTTTGTTTATGAAGAATGCTAAAAAGCATAACCTAGAAAAAGTAATCACCGTCTTTCTATAGAGGCTGGTCGCTGAAATAATTTACACGGCACGAAAGAATCTAAAATCTGTTTAAAATTATGTATTTTTATAACCAAAAAATATAAGATCTGTTCTAAACAAACAAAATGGTCCAGCTCTGCTCATCCAGACTGATTTTATGTTAATATGTTTATAAATATATATTGTACCTCTTGTATCATTTATACTGGTATGGTTTTCAGAGAATAAATGAACTGAATTGAATTAAAATTGACAGAGAAAGACTGTGGCATTTCAAGAAACGAAATAAATAAAGAACATTGTCTGAACTCGGAAGAATTTAATGGCACAGTTTATGTGAAAATAAGGTTATTCAGTGCAATTCTAGCACATTTTTTTTGTGTGCCGTAAATTACAATTTTTTTAAACACGTTAGGTAAGATACCTTTAACGGTACTGAGTATATGCAAACAAATTTTCATAATGCGCGTTATTCATGTACTATGGCTCACAAGTTGCCCATCAATTTTTTTTCAGACCGGGAGCTATAGACCTGCTATCGACTTGGCCCCAGTATCATGAAGTTATCTTAGACTTAAGTCAGAATTTGTATGCATTCTATAAGTTTAATAATAACATACAAACAAAATTCGAAACATGATTTAGGATTGTATTCCTATCGTGCTGCTATATACATACCTCAAGTAAAAATCTATGGTTAATAAGTTTTAGGTGAATGAATTTAGACTTAAGCCTAAGATCTTTCATGATCGTGGAGCCTGCATTTTATAAAAAGTTTAAGAATGAATCATGCACTGGTAGGTTTCATCTAAACTTCACATGTAAATTTGATATTTTAGTCTCATAACTGCAACGGTGAGTGCAAACAAACTAAATAATACCCTCATTGTACGGATAACTCCTCCTACAGTTTTCAAGATAAGAAGTTGTTCTTTTGCAAATAAATTGTAGGATTTTGATTTCCGATAATTTATGAAAAAAAAACCAGCTTTTGAATTTTTTTGGCAAAATATTGCATTTAGGGTACTCCACTTCACTTGATACGGGTTGACATGGATTATGAATACAGTTCACATAAATGAAAACCCGGTTTGCTGTCACATTAACAGCTTTTCACTTGTTTGTTTTCTTGCCTTGTCTTCAAATGTGAATTATACCTAAAAATTACTGTATTATCGTATGGTTAATTTAGAAATAAACAACGTTATTTAGTGAACATGGCGTTATGAAAAGCAATTGCTCTGTTGGCATATTCCATGATGCGCGCTAGCGCATCATGGAAAATATGCCAGCAGAGCAGTTGCTATTCATAACGCCATGTTCACTAAATAATCGTTGTTTATTACTTATATTTGCATTTTACCACTCGCAAATACCCCGTATTAGCCCAGGCCTTGACATTTAGCTATTACATCAAAAGTAAACATTCAGACTGTAATGTATCTTTTTAATTCACATAGATTTGTTAACAGAATCAATGATATGTTATAACAGTAATTCCTTTATAATGTTATCAAAAACATGTTTTAATATTACATGTAAATACGTCAATTTTAATCGAGTTGGAGAAAAACACATGATGTATCGTATAGTGGTTTAAATCTATAACGTCATGGAAAAGTATATATAACGTTACACCTTTATGACGTCATAGTATACTGACAGAGCAATTGCGATTATAGAGAAATAATTGCAGCTCCTCCGTATGGTCTTACAGTGGGAAAGAACAATGGAAATGCAAATATTTATAGATGAATGCAATAGCCAGCGTATCAGCTCCAAGTGTGATCTTTTATTTTCCTTGTGACGTTGCACTTAACGGCATTCAACGTTTGTGACCTCACGATTAAAACTTTGATTTTAGTACCCTCTCTGTGTGATGGTCAAGATCTAGTAAATGATTCCAGGGTGTCTTTTTGGTGCTAGAACCATTTCATAAACAATTTCTTGACATTCTTTGTTAAATCATGGGAAAAGTAATTCCGATACCTATATTCTATTTGACATCATTTTAAAGAAGAGGTCAAGAATTTGTTTAAATCTGTTTTTGGAGAGACTGTAGCCATTCTAGATATATTTCATTAGTCAAAATGGACAAAACCCCGAAATTTGTTCATATTTCTTCATATTTCAAAGAAAATGACAGTTTAAAACATGAATTTTCATTGTGTTTACTAAAACCTTTAGCCCCGGTACACCTTATCGAACAAAGCTTTTTATATGAAGCATCAATTGAAAGAATTTTATCTTAAATTTCATGAACCTGTAGGCACCTTTCATTTACTAGGTCTTGACCATTATTGTGATACATGTACATCTGCAGTAGCTTTCCACACACTTAACATGCAAAACAATATGAAATGTAAATATTAAATGATATATTTATAAATTGAAAATATTTCTTATTTAGATAATTGCAATGCTATGATTTAATTTGGGTAGAATGGGTTATTCGTTTCATTTATCTTTTCTTGAACTTTTAAAAATAGTTCTATTTTTAACAATCTTTTCAAGAATAGGCAATGATGTATACAGCTTAGATTATGATAGAAATCTTGTCCATCTTAAATATAATTATCCTACTTGTTCTGACGTCCGTAGCCCAATTATACAAGTTTCGTTTTTGAAATTAAAAACAATCACATATTTTTACAAGTTATGTTATTTGCATGCGGTCAGACTATAGAGATTACATTTATTAATAATATTTTGTTCAAATACTTTATGTCTCCATTTCGATGCACTTTTGTTGAATACTAACAGATTATCAAAAATGCATATCAGTCACCGGAATACAACACGTCATAAACCAGTGTATGTTCTACGTCACTTCTTTTTTTTACCAAGACCACCAAACATGATTTTCTCAAGACCCATAAAAGGCGATTCAAACGCGATCGAAACAATAAAAGCGATTCCATAAGACACCATTAGATTGCCAAGGAAGATGTATACCTGTAATAAAAGTAATATTAAAATCAGAATTCATACTCAGAGAACAAATTGAATATATATATATATATATATATATATATATATATATATATATATATATATATATATATATATATATACACACACACACCAAGGATGTAATCTATTGCACACTTGTAAATCAGTTTTTATCTCAATATTTATCAAAAATTATTAAACACAGTCAATTGTATCAAAATACACGACTCACAGTATATTTTTCTTCTTCTTCATCAAGAAAGGATCATAAAATTTGCAACAGGGCCATACGGAACATTGTGAAGATTTTAAAACATATTAACAATTTTCAGTGGCTTTGTCTGCGATAACACTACGTTTTTGTATGTCTGTGATAACTCTATGATTATGTATTGAAGACAAATACACTTCATTAATGACTATTCTAATATCTAATCGTACAATTGCCGAAAATCATATAAATATAAATGATAAGGATTCAGTTTTTAATATAAGGTGATGATCAAAAATTACCCCCACCCTATTTTCTCAACTTATCATACTTAACGAATGATTTATTATTCCTTGAATATGCACACTCATTCATATCTCGATACTTACAAAGTCCAGATCGGTCATGTACAGAGGGAAGTTCCAGTTGAAATAATAGACATACATAACCAGAGGATGTACCAAATAGGCACAGTATGTCAGTCTGGACAGAGGTACAAACGCCTTCCACGATAACAAAGTGTTAATGAACCCTAAAATCATTACAGGATTCATTCATTAAAAGCATTTTAATTGTTCCCTACAAAATCTAGGCAGTATTTATATATGTGAATAGTATTCAGCAAAATATGGAAGAAAACATTAACAGCGGCTGTTTACCGCCATTGCCAGTGGAGCAAGCAAAGATGACCCAGCATACGGCTGCTCCCCATGCAGTGCGACTGACTCCATTATATAGTGCCGTGACTTCTTTCGAGAGGTAGACAGGGTTGTCTGGCCTTAAAGTATTGTGTAAACCATACAGACAGCCACACGCCATGGCTGTGGCAACAGCCCATCCCAACAGGTTCACAAACTAAATGGCGAGAAGTATTCTAAACATTATTAAACCAGCAGATTTATTTGAAATGTAAATATGCATGTAAGTCTAACAATACTCTTTTTCTACAAAGGTTATCTCACTTTATATATTTATTTTATTAGAAAAACATAGATATTCGTTAGGGACAGACTTGGGGCGAATAACATTAAAATGTAATGCATTACATTACCATTACTTCAAGGATTTGGGTATTAATTTACCATTACATTACTTAATTTTCTTAAAGTAATGCATTACATTACAATTACTTGAGTAAAGTAATACATTACCATTACTTTGTGAAAAGACAATAAGCTTGAAAAAAGTAAAGTTTAAGAGATTAGCAAATGTTTCAAATATAAAACATAGTTTAACATCTCTAAAGGTCTTGTTCACTATCAGGTTCAAATTAAATGACTTCAACAAGATAACTGTTGCACTTTTTGATCATGAAAGTTTCAAAGGTTTCATCTTTTAGCTGCATCCTGAGAGAGAGAGGGAGAGAGAGAGAGAGAGAGAGAGAGAGAGAGAGAGAGAGAGAGAGAGAGATTATTTTCAAATGGGTTATAATAATGGAATTGATTTTTAAGCTTCCAGAAATCATGGTTGGACATCACATTCATTTTAGCTTTTAAAGGTCAGTTCTCTATCTAAGTAGGTACAGGCAAGAGAAGATGGTAGAGGTGTTTAGCACAGATTGTTTTAATATTAAGATTATCCTGAGGGCATTGAATTGAGTGCTGTTGACACATTCATCAGAGTAAATATTAATTGAATATGCTGTTATTTGGAGTAAATTTTTCAAATGATCTCAAACTCTTTTTAACAACACTTTTAAAAATGTTATTAATTGTGCTGTTATAGCTAAAAATATTGACAATTTAAAAATGGGTTTTATATTTCTTTGATAAAATATTTTTATCCCAAGTATTATTATGTAATTATTTCAAGTAATTTTTGATTTCAGTTGTTGAATTCGTCACAATTTAAAAAAAAAATGAACATGCATAAATAAGCATAGTAATGAAAAGTAATGCCATAAAATGCCAGTATTACACTCGATTTTGGAAAGTATGTGTTATGTACAAAACATTACCATTACTTGTAATGCTAAATCTGTGGCATTGCACATTACAGGCATAAAAAACATCTGCACAATGCATTGAAATGCATTACCATTTCATTACCCAAGCCTAATTAGGGAATTAAACATATGATAACAAGCCCAATTTTGCTAATGAATATTTCATTTACTCATCCGATTGGTTTCTTTACAGTTTCGTTAAACCTGCTTGGTCCGATTTAATATCAAATTTTGTGTCAATATAAAAGATGATTATGCTAAGTATATGTATAATAATAGACAATGCAGTAGTTTTCCCGGTCACTTAAGCCATATTTTAATGAAAAAAACTGATGTTTTTTACAAAACAAACGACATAAAAAGAGTATCGTGTTATTTCACATTATATCAAAACTCGCCTTTTACGTCAAGGCGGGGATAATTGTATTAAGACTTCAGCATCGGTTTAAATAGAGTCTAAATATGAATTACTGTAATGTTTTTTGGCATTTTCTTAGATAATTGGCTCGTATATGGAAAATTATTTGATACTGTAATAGCAATCAAATCATGTCATGTACGGAAAAATGAAACTGAAAATATCAATAAACGAGAAAAGTTCAGTTGATGAGCTTGCCTACGGTTAGTAAGTAACGTGATTAACGTTTACTCACAATATTCATACGGCATTTGCATTTCGTCTTGTACAGTATGTAGCCGGTGATCACTCCACAGATGTACGGTCCCATTCGACAATAAGGAACAATGTAATAATCCTCAAAATAAGCAGCTCGGCTGGAAAAGTATTTTAAAGTATTCATATGGTTACATGATATAACACACCTCTTTGTTGATATGCCTATTATGAAATCGTTTAAGGCACTCGAAAACTAACTAGGGTTTTGGCGCCATTAACGTAATTGACCATCCGTTTCTATACATGCAGCGGTTTTTAATGAATTGTTAAAGTTAATAAAGTTCTTGTAATTCGGAAGTCTCCGACCTCAGTGATGCTACTACTATGAGACACAGAAATACTACTACATGTGCATACTACTTCTGGCTTACTCAGCGTCCTTTGGACCTCCACCAATGGTGTGGGCTGGGAGATTCTTGACGTAACTAAGCACTCCTGGAGTAATGGTCGCAGCCAACAAGAAACATACGCTGACTATAATCCCAACGATCTGGTTGCTAAAAGAAGTGTATGGAGCTTGTTTTCAATACACAAAAACTGAAATATTTTTCAGGTATTACTTCACTAAATTTGTAATTATTCTAATAGTAGATCAAATGGAAATGGTACTAACAAGAAAAATGGTACAATAAGAAGTGGGCTTAAGATGTAGAACTGCATGTCATTGTTTAGGTACCATGACCAGCCAAGGCACTGTAAATGAAGACAGAAGGGAGTTATTTAGTAAAGACCGCATAACACTTATGTTAAATATGTACACAAGCGCGTATATTGAGTTCATCTTCTTGTCAAAAATAAATAAATATATATATATATATATATATAAATATATATATATATATATATATATATATATATATATATATATATATATATATATATATATATATATAACACAAGAAGATGAGCTCAAGGGAGTTATTTAGTAAAGACCGCATAACACTTATGTTTAATATGTACACAAGCGCGTATATTGAGCTCATCTTCTTGTCTCATATATATATATATATATATATATATATATATATATATATATATATATATATATATATGTATATATATATCAGGGTTGGGGCGAATTACATTGTAAAGTAATGCATTACATTACCATTACTTCATGCATTTGGGCATTAAATTACCATTACCATTACTTGATTTTCTTGAAGTAATGCATAACATTACCATTACATGAGTAAAGTAATGCATTACCATTACCATTACTTTGTTTTAAAAAAGTAAAGCTAATAAAGAATTTTTGCAAATGTTTCAAATATAAAACACTCTCTAACATATAAACAGGTTCATGTTCAGTATCATGTTCAAATTCAATGAATATATATACAAGAGTAATTCTTTATTTGTTCAATATACAATAATCTTGTGGCATTATGAACAACATATTACATAAGTAAAAATATATTTATAGACATTTGGCATTATATATATATATATATATATATATATATATATATATATATATATATATATATATATATATATATATATATTCACCAGGTCTTTATATCCAAAAAAATTGTCAATGTAGAGAAGATTTTTCCACCATGATTCCCTGCAGATCTCGTCGGGTTTTCCTTTGTTGGGTCCAAAGATCAAGTGGGGGTAAATAGTAACGTACATTCCTATGACAATCATGTACACTGGGGTCAGTCTGCAGAAGGGAGAAAACTCTCAATTATAGTAAGATGACTGTGTAGTTCTAATAGAGAGATAGAGTTAAACGAGTTTAACCTTTGATCTTTTCATTAACAGTAAAAGGGTTTTTATTACCTCCAGTAGCGATGGAAATAATATAAACCCCAGTTGATCCTTCCCTTTGTTTTTTTCATTTGTTTCAACAGCAGATACGACGTCAGCAGACCACTGCAAAACAAAAACAAATAATAAGAAATTATTATAGCTTTCCAGTTAATGCTTTTAAGCTGCCAAAGAGCAGATGACGTTATTTCTCTTTTTCATTTTTTATTTAATAATTCAGCTTTGTTTTTAGTGTCTTTGAATCAGAAATACCCATTACTGTGTGAAGGTTGCCAATGTCTTAAAAGTACGAACAAGGAAACACGAATTCAAAAATATTGTTTAATCCATAGCAATGACATTTCATGATTAATGTGAAGTTACCAACCTCAGAACGAAGAAAGTATCCACTGAAAAAAGAGCATTGACGATAGCTTCAGAGGCTGCACGGTTGACAAACTTGTTGTAATATTGGAGCATGTTGGCTAAAAGTATACAAAATGTTCATTGGTTAAAGACTTTACACTCATAGTGAGGTTCGTGTTGAACATTAACCTCATTAACTAATTTTCTTTTGTTCGAATATGTGTGTAAAGAAGTTCTATTATATCTGATAAACAACTGTATCAACAACAAAAACAACATCATCAAAAAGAAGATAACAACATCAACAAACAAAGGAACAACAAAGACACAACAACAATACAAATACAATAGCAAACAATTTTAAATAAATAAACATTATAACAACCATTAACAAGACAAACTTCAACAAAAACGACAGCAACAATAAAAACGAAAACAAATGGGAACAACAACGTAGACAATAGAGAGACTCATGGGCCACATCGCTAACCTGAACAACTGTTCTTGTATCTCTTTCGAAATTTTTGAATTATGAATGTTTTTAAATGTTGTAAAAATAAAAAAAAACTAATATATTTCAAGATTTGATAATACGTTTATACAGTTCAAAAACGAAGCCTTGCGACCTAAAAAAATGCATCAAACGATCAATTTTAATACCCTAGGATCACCATATTTAAGATAACAAAATTTGAAAAAGAACTAAAACTTATCATAAATACAATAAAAGAAGGTCACCCTCCCCATGTTATGAGGATACGAGGACATGAAAATATTTACACACTAATATCACAAAATGTAGCATTGTATCTCTTCCAAAATTTGCTCTAAACATTTTCGTATTTATTACTTTGTCTAACGTTTAACCTCTTTTGGAGCCCCGATATTAGTTCGGGTCCATGTATTGTTCAGGGGTCTTGGTTGATACAATTTAAAATCAACAAAATCTGACGATGCTTGCATTTTAATCTCATATATTGAAGCAATATATTGTAGCAATCTAGTTCTTATTAACATGTTTAAACATTTCCCTATTTACATGCATTTCTATATTGATCATTAACCCCACCTTGGGGCCCAGTATCAGGGTCATGAGCCCATGGTTTGTACAATTTAAAATCTTCACTCTCTGTGGATGCTTACAAAGTTATATTAAAATTGTAGCATTGCAGTTCCCAAGAAAAAGATTTTCAAACCTTTATTATCCTATGTAAAACATTGAACCCCTCTTGGGACCCAGTTTAAGTCCAAGGGTCATTCACAGTTTTTACAATAAAAAAATCTACACTCTCTAAGGATGCTTGCATAGTATTTTTGAACTCAAAAATTGCAGTAATGTAGTTCTTGAGAAGAATTTTGAACATTACCCAAAATATAAAACTTCGAAACTATCTCTGGACCCCAGAATTGAACCATGGGTCTACATTCTGAGGATACCTGCATGATAATTTTATTTATAATTGTAGCATGGTTGTTTTTGAGAAGATTTTTAAACATTTTCCCAATACTAGTATATCCTATGTTAAACTTTGAACCCTGTTTGGGGCCTCAGTACTATTATTATTAAAATGTAACGTCAATGTCCCTCCATAGACATCGGAGTTTTTCTTGTTCAAAAAATAGATCCAATGCCGACTGATAAAATTAGGGTACATCAATTTGAGACAAGCCACAACATAAATGTGCAAGATTCAACCTTTATTCTCACCAAATGACTCTGGAGTGGTCACCAATGAGCCCCTTTCATTTTTTCAGATTTTTAAAATTTTAATGATAAGTCTGCAACTGGGCAGTTCAAAAGAGGTTCTAAGTAATGAAAAAGGCATTATTATGTACTGGTCGCGCAATATGCATGAAAAACAACATGTAAAACCTCATATTTATTGCTTTGTTATATTTTGCAAACAGTTTTGGCATGTTTTTGGTACAAACATTTTAGTTCATGAAATGTTTACATTGTGGTCCACATGTGTACAAGATGGCCGTGCACCCCCTTAAAAGGCAGACACGAAACTACCATACAGGTTCATCTAAGACTATGGTACGCAATAGACCGTGAAGGTACATGTATGTGTGTCTCTTGTGATAACAGTTTTAAATTCCCTTCCTTTAAGTATGCTATGTACCAAGCTACTGTAAAGTCTTATGAATAGTACACACTTTTTTCGGCACAAGAAATTAGATCAAGGGGGGGGGGGGGGGGGGGGGAGGGCTGCATATACATAATTAAACATAAAGCACAATTTTTTTCCCAGTTTCTGCTGGAGTAAAATTTCTATTCAAAAGGACTATATATGATAAGGGCCTAAAATGGCCCCCTAAAATGAACATCATTTTACTGTAAATCTTTGTTTTCTTTGTACAGATATATATGTGATGTTTATACATTATGTTCATTTTGATTCAAGTGCCCACAATTTAGAAATATGATATCATGAATACAGTCTTTTCCCGCCATTTTTGCATTTTTAGCATAAAACAGCTTGTTTTCAAGCAGTTTTTCTTTCAAAAAACATAGAGCACACGCTTGAACAAACAACATATTTTAATCAGAGATGTAACTAGCCAAGACTAATAACTGACAAAAAATGTTTCCTTGTTCAAGCATGCGCTCTATATTTCCCATTCGTTTAAAGGTAAGAAAAATGTCAATTTTTGAATGATTTTGATTGAATTATAGAAATAGCGTCACTTCTGACGTTACATACTGCAAGTGAGTGCAAATAAATCAAATAAATAGGTGAAAAATATATTTTATATCAACTCCTCTAAAAAATAACATAACATTTTAATATTCCCGAAACACTTTAAAAATGGCGAATTATGGGGGCAAAATTCAACTCATATCATATATAGTTCTTTGGACAATAAAGTGGTTTTAGAGAAGAAGTAAAGTTGCAAAATTTTAAAAACAGACAGACAATTGGACGCCGGACATTTTGTAATCAAGAAACGACAATCTGAAATGACAACAAAAAGAACAACGTCGACAACAACTTACGCTCATTTCCTCAGATGAAAGTAAAGGTGTGACTATGAAATAAATAGTAATAACAACAACGACAAGACAACTTGAAAATACAACAACAACAACAACGACCAGTCAAACTGCATCGATAACAATAAGAATAACGACGACAAAAACGAAAGCAATGACAACAACGCTACAATCAGGAATGACAACAAAATTAACATTGTACGAAAACGATAATAACAACTTACACGTAGATCCCAAGACGAAAGCGAGGGTGTGCCCCAAAATGACCCAGCTCATGCTGAGGAATCGGATCCCGTTGACGGCCGTCAGACTGCCCTTGGGCTGAGAAGTACCCAGTATCTTCTTACCGTTGGTATAGGCACTGAAACACAGAACCAGTCGACCAAAGATACCTGCAATGTAAAACAAGAGTGCGTAAAGTTATTATAAAAACAGCTAAATGAACTTTAGTGAACATTCTTTAGATACATGTTTATACTTTACAGTTTCTTGTTTTGGGGATGAGGTTTATTCATCTCATTAATGTTTTACTTAATTGATTGTTTCACTATTGTACGAACATGCGCGTAAGAAAAAAAATAAATGGACAATTCAACAAGCTTTGGGTAAACTTATGGTTGTAATAGTTTTAAGATAAATCAACAAAATTATCAGTCCCGAGTCAGCGTTACTTTAACTTGTTTGTTGGGTTTCATATTCATACATATACCGGTATTACATGATACCTCTGTGTCATTAAAATTTAAAACTACATTGTACATAAAGATGGCAAGTTTTATGTTTATTTGTCATTAGACTGATGTTTAGAACATTACAAGAACTTAAGAAGCTCGGTACATTTTTATCTCCATTTAGATAATGGCTACTTCTTTGGAATTGCGCAGGTTACAAATGGCATCTGCAATAAAATTTCCTTACCTTGGTATGTGAATAGAATGCTATACGTTTATTCACATGTATATACACATGAGATATAAATTTTTATTTATTATATAATTAATTATGATAGATTTTAAGTCCTTAAATTCTTTATGGTTTCTATACAACCTACTATGTGTTCCAATTTCTAAATCTTTGACCTATAAACTGCAAATGATGCACTGTTGCTTCATATAATGCATTGTGTTTTAAGATTAATAGTGAGCTCCACAGAAAACGTTTTATATCATTTAGAATCTACAATTTCGTAAGCTTGCATTACCCGGTTTTTGTAAATGTTTTTTCTCGGGTTCGATATGCTGGACGTTGCCGTTCTCAGCTCTCAATTTATAGCTGTTTTCTGGAAAACTGTTTCCATTCTCTATCGGTTTTCCATTTTCTGCCACTTCTCCATTTTCTGTCGGCTTTTCATTTTCTTTATTTCTTTCTGATCTGATTGTGATGACGACGTCATACAATGTTCCCTCCAAGATGATTACAAGAAAAATAGCTAAGATTATCCTGCGGTAAAGGAAAAAAACTGAGAAATTACAGTAAATACTGGATTATCGGGCAGATTTTTAATAAACTATATCGTGCATGAACTTTTACAATCAAAATAGATGTTGTCATGTTTGATTAAATCGTTGTCCCTTTGCAAAAGTAATCATAAATACCCACAATTAAGCAATCCTAAATTTTCTTAAACGACCAGAAAACGACTAGGGTTTCACACAACTGTCGAATGATGCACGTGATCTACAGTGCTACTCACACGACTACTATTGTGTCGGTTTCCAGTGTGTCCTCCTCGGCAGGCACCGGACACGTGATGGGCCATGCCGTCACCTTGTTGTCCCCCAACGGTATATTATAGAGAACTGTATAGGAAAAATTTATCGTGTTGTCATCGATTACAATTTAATGAGCCGTGTTGCTATGATCTTAAAAAATATTCCTCATGTTGGAATTGTTCTTATTCTATCCAGAATAACGTTAAATTACAAACAAACGCATGTGAATATCTTTCAGTCTGATTTGAATTATTCTTAACTAAAAACAAATTATGAAAGGTTTAATTAGTTCCATTGTTTCATATATTATGTGTTATTATTGATTGTATGAAAGTAAATTTATGTTCACGTCATAGTCGGCTTATAGTTATTATTAAAATTTATAGTAATTCGATGAAAGCATTTACAGCATACTTACAAGCGTTTACAATTTGAAGCAGATCGTCAGTGCTACATGACTTGGGAAAGCAGATGCCGGCCTTGATAAAACCAGAGTTTTGAAATGCCACCGTCAAAATCTGCAACATGCACCGAAAAGGATATGCTAATTTCTAATTGTAGTAACCCTTTTGTCATAATTACATGGCATATTGCCATTTTAAGTACCTAGCAAAAAATCCTTCAATTGTATAAGGTATGAAACACATGTATCAAAAGTAACATGGCATACAATTTCATGATCCAATTTGTCTCGGTGAATTAAGAACTGGACAGTGACATTTACCCCTTTAACTTCCGGTGGAAGCGGTAGATTCAGGTTTGTGTTACAATACTGTCCTTTAACGGGGGTCTGGGTGTTATGGAGAATCCCAAACGACTCAAGGAATGTGCTGTCGCTGTAACACTCGTCGTAAGAGCCGTACCAGTTCAAATTCAAGTTCAGGAGATCAGTGGGGATCTTAGCGGATGCATCCAGGACTTAATGTCGAAAAGGAAAAGAATCATGACATTTAACAATACACGGTAATTGTTTGAAGCAATTTATCAACAACTGCTCTGTCTGTCTGTCTGTCTGTCTGTCTGTCTGTCTGTCTGTGTCTCTCTCTCTCTCTCTCTCTCTCTCTCTCTCTCTCTCTCTCTTACATTTCAGAGCCCAAGCCTCCATGTTTTGTAGACCTTTTATCACTTTAATGAAGTCCCCCTGACAGGCTGTGGATGCGTTCGTTCCCTGCACTGCTCCGTTTAGGAAAGACATCAGTATGTTACCAATGGTACTCGGATCGACATTACCGCCGCTCAGTAACTGTAGAATGTTCCCCAAGTTCATCCCAGAAGTTGTGCCTCCTTTTCCACCACTTGCACCTAACATTGAAGTGATCAAGTTGCCAATACCATTCGTGTTTTGTGTGATATTTTGCAAAAAATTTCCAAATGAACTTGCTGGAGAGCCATTTTGGGATCCATTGCTTGCTTTCGCCTGGTCACCACCGGCCGAAAAAGAACCAAGAAAACCGTTGACCAGATTTTGGAAGGCATCTCCAATGCCACTCGATGAAGTATTGTTCCTGGTTGTATTATTGTTAAGTTGTCCTAAAATGTTCTGTAGAAAGGTGCTGATTGGGTTGGAATCTGTCACAGGAGATGTATCGTTGAATTTTCGTAGATCCACCTGATTAGCTCGTTTGAGAAGCGATTGTTTACTCAGCTGATTCGTCCATTCCAGAAACGGCTTTGAATTAAGGAAAGGCTGAATAGCCCTTTGAGCCTCTAGTTTCTTCTGTAAATTTCCGAGAGGATTGATAATATACTCATGGTAACGCAAGTTATTTCCAGAAGCAAACCCGAAAATTGTTAAGAAAACTATCGATTTCAGAACAAATTTAAAAGACCGTGTTCCCTCCATTTGGTACATTGTGGCGACCAAAACAGAATTAAATGAAACTGATAACACCCGTTATCTTATATATATGGAATGGGGTGTCAATATTCAGTATGCGTTCGGACCTTAATTCTTTCGTTACTAGCTTAATGTATACTTTTAAAGCAATGTGTAATGTACTATTCTCTGTCTTTCATGCGTCATGGATGTGACGCAGAGTTTAAAATACAGTAAATTCATGTACATTATGATAGAGAATAAAAGAACTAAACTCTTAACTTTAAATACGTTTTGCGTACAGATTACTGGATCAGTAATTTCTGACTCTTTCTGAAAAGAAATGAATTATCAAAGCGGTTTGCCTCCCTACCAAAATTGGAAAGTTTTAAGAACGAAACAAAAAAGATTTGCATGAGATCCGCTTTGAATAGAAACGTTTTCAAAGTCAAAACAGCAGAATTAAGAAAATTTGATTAGGGTATCATATTTCACTAAAACGTTACAGTTCTGAAGCTATCTAAACTTGCATTTCTTTTGATTGTCTCTTTGGATTAATATTCAGTATAACTGTTGACTTTCTAGAGTAAACAATCATTTGTTTATATTGTTTAGATAACTTATCCTGTATAGTGAAAGGTTAAAATGTAGGGTAAAGATCATTCAACTGAAATCGAGGAGATGTTACAAAGGCTGTGGCTTGCAGACAATTTATTTCATGCCTTGGACACAAAATGCTAGTGCTCTTCACGAGAATTTGAATAAAACGATACAGAAATTTGGACCAGAATGGATTCAATGTTAATATTAATTATAGTTTTCTTTACAACTGGTTGAACCTTTAAAAAAAGTGAATATCAAACTCGACCTTTTTGAGTTTTGTCTATGACTTAAAATGTAAAAAAAATGTTTAAAGTGACCAAAGCAACAAAGGTTTTTGACATGAAGAGAGAGAGAGAGAGGGAGAGAGAGAGAGAGAGAGAGAGAGAGAGAGAGAGAGAGAGAGAGATTAATACGACCAGACCAAACGCAAGTACAAATATATACTATCAAATGGACAGATCGAGAAAACGCTCCTTATTGAAACCATCTAACCACTTATAAAACACGTAAAGAAATAGGCACACAACCGTTTTGTTTTAATTGAAGGGGCCAGGCAATAATGGAGGTGGCCACTGGCTAATACGTTTGCCTGTCCATAGTAAATATAAGAAAAGTGAACTTTAAAAAAGTAAAGGGCAAGGTCCCCAATGTTGCTAGGTGTTTGTGAAGTAAAAATCTGTGACATTATTCATAGTTAGCACATAAAGGTTTCTGGTAAGCGACCTGTTTCTGATTAACGAAATATGAACTCTATAGACTACATGATCTCTTAGATTACACAAATCCCAGTTGGCACCATGATCTCCAATAGTTAATTATACAAGATAATCCTGAAGAGAAGTTATAACCTGTTACATTTAATAGTGTTTTTTACCTCACTTATCGAGTTCGTTATCTTCAAAATTGACGGTAGCTGGCAATATAGGTTTTAGTGAGTATTGACATGGACTCTTTCACTTACGTTTTGTCAAAATATACACTTAATGCTGATTATCATCGATGGGGTTCTTAATTGGATATCTTATGGGGGGGGGGGTTCTTTACGAAAATTTAGATTTTTAAAATCGAAATTTAGTTATGTTAAAATTTTGATTTTCAGTAAACAACTTTTAGTAAAGGACAGTATTATTTCAATCGATTTTTTACAAGTCAGCGAAATACGACCGACATACTTAAGCAAGGTATTCTACTAAGGAATACGAAAGTCAATACTGCGTGGGGGAATTTAACACAATCAAATAGACGACAAAGACCGACAGAAAAGTAGATCATCGGCTATAGATAAAGATATGTGTAATGTTTTGAAATGTGAAGGTCGAAAACAGGGGGAGAACACTGTGAAAGATCGAGAGAGAGAGATAGAGAGAGAGAGAGAGAGAGAAATATATATGTGTGTGTGTGTTAAAACAAATGTCATTTTTTAATGGTAGCCATTGTCTTAATGTCATAGCTTAAGACCATTACACTGTGTTTTTCTCTACTAAACACGATGTAAAACTTCCTAAAACTACAAATAACAGTAAAATCGGAAAACCCCTCATTAGAAAATGCATTTTATCTTAAGTTTATACATGTAAGTATACATTTTAATTTAAAACATTTTTTCTGAATTGATTCTGTTGAGGTTAATATCTAGTAAGTATTATGTGTTTTAAATATCAGGATTGTTTTCTATATAGAAAAAAATATAATAAAATAGAAAAAATATTATAGAATGTCAGGAAATTGTTTCATTTTCTACATAATTCATTTTGAGTCATAAAGAACGGCCGGGGAAACATTAATCAAATCAATCAATTTTAGGAGGAGTTCAAGAGCTTGTTCAATACCGGTTTTTTTTTAGGTTCTTTAGTCATTCTATGTATATTTTATTTGTTAAAAATGGACAAAACTCCGATATTTGTTACTTATTTCCTGCATACTACATAGAAATTGACATGATTTTACTTAATGTTTACCAAAATTTTAAGCCCCGGTTCATCTTATCAAACAAAGCTATTGTTATGAAGTATCATTGAAAGAATTTATCCCCTGAATTTCATAAACAATTTAATAGATGTTAACCTTAAAATTGGATTTTTTTAAATCAATAAATGAAAGGGTGACAACTCTTAATTTTGATATTTATTAAACATTCCGGTGATTAGACTCACTCACTAAGAGCCTGAGTCAAACCGAAAGTAGGACCCATTTTACTTATTTTGTTAGTCATTGATGGATAAAATTCTTTTTCCTGGTGATTTAAAAATTGAGTAGAAACCCATAGGAATAATTAAATTTTACTCTGGGGAATAATTAGGTTTGTATTGTAGACTATTTCTCAGTTATTTGTAGGCTTTGATCTATACTATAGTACAGTTTTCAGTATCTACGATATGACGTAAGCAGTATATTTATTTGTTTTTTTCAACAATATACCTACGGTGTTTGTTTTCATTGATACATGTATACTATGGTTTCAGCCTCAAAATATTTTCGAGTAGTAAGATTTCACACCAGTAAATGCTCTCACTAAAAACACAATAGAGGAATGGAATATTTACAGAATCAGTTTGTTTCTTGACAAAATATATTAAGATGAAATTTTATTTGTGTGTGTGTGTAGGGGGGCTGTATCTTAGTAAAAATGACCTATTTTAAAGAAGTTGATATTGATTAATAAAGATAGTGTAAAATGATAAAAACCAGAAATAAAATCAAGCTACTGGTTTTAAGGAAGAGCCACAAGGAAGGTCAAAAGATTTTGAGTTTTGCTTAATTCTGAAAGTTCTTTGAGAATTTTGCCCATTTTAGAATAAAGGAAAGAAATGAACTTCTTTTAAGTACTGATATATATATATATATATATATATATATATATATATATATATATATATATATATATATATATACATGTTATGGAAGTTATTGTTTTTAGCCTTTTTTTTTCAAGGAAAAGAAATGTTTTACAATTGCAGGTCCATAGTTCTCCAGCCATTAAAAAATTGTGATTTATGTAACGTTATCAAAGCCTTACTACTGATTACCATCCATACTAAACGTTCATTATCAATTGCAATATTTTTTTAATTATATACCGGTAATCCGAATCATATGATTTATGATAATATCATGTATTCATTTGGTAGAGTTTAGATGGCCACTGGATATGATGAGCATTATGCCAAACATCTATATAATCGATATATTGAAAGCGAAATTCAACGAGGGATATCGGAGTTTCCAACTGAGAGCATAAATGAAAATTCAGATGCATTTTTGGCATGGCAGCTACAGAATCAAGAATTCAAAGGAAGAAGAGGGGGTGATAGTATTCCTTTAGAGAGTTTGTGTTCGGAACCTTCAGCAGGTGCATGGAGGGAAAGAAATCAGAAAAAGAAGGGAAAAACCGCTGAGGAAGGACATGGCTCTATTACAATAATTGATAGTGATACAGAATGTGATGCTCCTCCCTCAGTTGTACATGGCAAATCTGAAGAGGAAGACAAAACAGCAGAAGAGACCAACTCAGAAAGTGAAGATAATCCTAAGTTGAAATTCCAGAACAGAATTATCAGAGACATACAGGATTCCATTAGATCTTCCAGAAATACTGTTACAGAGAGTGGAGCCATGTTAGCTCAGCCACAGAGTGAAGATGGAAACACTAGCGCACCTTTTACCCTTACATTCTACAGTGATGACGTTGAGGAAGATTCTGTCCCCGAAGTCTCTCATTTCGATGAGGTTATCCCTTCACCAGAAATCTACTCAAGGAAAGGAAAGTTTGCCAAAAGATCATCCATAGACCACCAAAGGAATGATAATCAATGTCATAAACGGCCAGAGGATTTTACTAGTGCACGAAGAGTTAGAGGATCTAGACAAGGGAGAATACTGACAGATCCTTCCTCTTCTTCCTGCAGTAAAGATATGGAGGGAAATTCTGTACCACAAGTCGGTCATGTAAATGGCCCATATACATCACCTATCCATCCATTGGATGGTTTTCATGGTTATCAAAATCGTACTAAAGCTTCTAATCATCAGCCAAGAGGAAAAGGATCAAGACAAGATAGAAGATATCCAAACCACAACACAGCGAGACAAAGAAATGAGAGTGAATGGTTTACTTCTCCATACAATACAAATAACTCGGCGAGCAGTGATGAAGAAACACTGGAGAAACATCCTTCTTATGGTTTCTATAAATCCAATAATAATCCGAAACAGAGGAAAACAAATTTCAACCCAGCTAAAAATACAGATGATGAAAGTGATTCAGCAACAGGCGATGATGAACGGATTGCGTGTCAACTTGGTCAGGATTTAAACAAGTCACAGTGTGAGATGGACAGGGAGTTTGCTCAGAGGTATTCTTGTCATTAAAATACATTTATTGTATGATAATAACTGCATGTGTACACTGTTGCTATCTGTAAATTTTTTATGTTTATTAAATGTATCATAGCATGGCCAGTTCTGACAAATTTAGTAACACGTGTTGGCATATGTAGGAAAGTCTACATACTCTAGCAGCCTGCTTTTGATACAATGAATGTCAAAAAATATTGGTTCAATACATGTACTTTGAATTACATTTTAATCTACTGTGTGTATCTACCTAACTTTGAATCTCTTCTAAATAATTCATATAAAGTGAATAAATGCACAACTAGAGAGTACCGGTATTATGTGCTTGAAGATACTGTATTAATTAATGATCAGAAAGTTAATTAGGTTGATGCTTTGTTAAGATTACAAAATGAAGAAAAGAATAATTTATTACGGGCTAAAAGAATGTCCTCTCCAAGACCACAGTTTCAGGTATGTAAAATAATACTTTTTCAAAGCAAACATGAATCATGAAAAGATTAAAATGAAATATGGTCCTTTGAATATTAATGTTTATTTGATATACTTTATATGTTGATTTATTAGTATTTCTCAATTTTTTGAGGACTATGAGTATATTTCGGGGTTTTGTTTTGTTTTGTTTTTCGCCAACCCTGTATACCGACATGTACTTATACATGGCGTCGACAGTATGACTAACAGATATTTTTCGATGTTCTTTTGAAGGGTTGGTATTTACTATTTTTTTTTTTCAGAGAAACATTCCCAATCTTCAGATGCATGATCCGTTTGCTAATAGAGTTATTCGACACAGGACTCCTTTCCATTTACATGGTTATTACCAATAATTTACCAACTTTTGAATTCATCTAATCAATCAATCATTGACACTTAATTTTTTTAAAATGAGAATTTTATTTGTACTTAAATGTCTACAGGAAAAACATATTCCTTCTGTATTTGTATAAATGAGCTATGCAGATTTCATGTAATTCTTCAGCTTTATATAAAATAAGTAATAAGTACATGTAGTCATGTATATATGTTTCTCAAAATATTGTGTGTTTGTTAAATTTCAATGTATTTTATAGTTTGAAAAAAACTTTTGTCTTGCAGAGGCACCAGGAGGACTTCATATGCTTCAGACAATACTTGGAATGGTAATTGTATAAGCAAAATTAAAGATTATATATAGTGAATTGATTATCATAATAGTGTATCAGACTGAGAAAATTGAATTACTTTGTAGTAAAATGAAATGGACAGTCAGAGTATCAATAACTAAAAACTCAAAACCTATAGTAATAGCTAATAGGTTGTACATGTATCAGTTTTGGCCTATAATTTGTTATTGACACAAAAGTAAAGCATGTTTAGTAACACAAGAAAAACATTTGAAAAACATTAACAATATATCGGTACCACACTATTGATCTATGTGTGTCCATCTATAAAGATTAGATGTTGTGAAATGAAGAATCTGTCTGTAATAAGATATTGGTTTTCTTTGAATGTTCAAGGAAATATGTGATGGGTTTTTAATATTCTTAATAAGTGTTCCATATTTCAGGAAGGTCAAATCATGCCACCCCATTTAATGCAGGGAGATATTGATTTAACTGACTATGAGGTAAGGAAGTTTAGAATAATCGTCAACGTGTATATCAAATCATATAGGTTTATATCAAGGAACATTATAGAAAAATAACGTAGTTTTTTTCCTCATTTTCATGCTTTACACACTAAGGGTTATTTTACAAACACTTGAAATTCTGGTCATTTTTATTGATAATTTTCAGGCTTTATGGAATTTGGCAGAGAGAATCGGAGAGGCGAAAGGAAGTGGATTGAAAAAGCGAGATCTCAAGTCCTTAAAAACAGCAAAATTTGATTCAAAGAGTGTTGAAGACGATGAGCATACTGACTGTCGAATATGTATCACAGACTATGTGGATGGAGAAAAGGTCACCACTTTGCCCTGTGGCCACAGATATCACAAAGAATGCATTGAAACTTGGCTGATGGTGAGTCAAGGTCATTCTGAAAATAAGCATCCATGACCATTGTGAATGTTAAATGTTCAAATTTGTCTTTGCTTATTTTTCTAATGCTGGTAAAAAAAAAAACCACTGTTATCATTTTATGATTATAGATATTATATAATTAATAACATCAGATTCTATTGTTTTTTTATTTGCAGAAAAAAGCTGAATGTCCTATTTGTAGGAAAAGTATCAAGGCTGATAAAAAGAAATAACTGCATGTATATATTTTCTTTACCTGATGAACAATATGTGGGAATACATGTATTGTTTGACAATAATTGTACAAAATATAATGATTATGTAAACATCAGCAACATGCGCGGATCCAGAAAATTTTTCCAGGGGGGGTCCGAAGGATAATTGTGTTTGCCGGGGGGGGGGGGGGGTCCGAGGCATATTTTCGCGATAATTTTACTATGTAAATTTAATAAATTTTCATTTTCCAGGGGGGGTCGGAACCCCCCCCGACCCCCCCTCTAGATCCGCGCATGAGCAATAATCATGTCTATCAAACCTGTATGCAGACTGGTCTCCTTTTCTCTTGATTCAAATGCACTTTATATGGCTCAAGATTTGTGAAATTAATTTTTTTTTCTGTGATTTAAGTACATGAATGATAAATACTGTTACAAACTGATTCTGTGTCAGCTGTATCACAGAAAACTTTGTCAACTGACAATTTGTCAAAAGAATTCTTGAAGTGTGTCACAAAAATGTCAGCTGACAACTTTTTTAAAATTGCATTTTGTGTGTAGAAAATGTGGATGACATACACATTTTTTTTACAAATTTATAAAAATGAAGATGAAAAGCTAACTGTAAAATCTTATTTGCAAGGCATAATATCCAGTGATTGTACAAATTAATCAAATGTTTATACTCTCCCACCTTTCCCATCACTATATTTCCAAAATTAAGCCTCCTAAATACTTTTAATACTGTAAACCAGCTTTTATTCGCTAGCGAGAAGTTTTGGCGAAGTTTGTTTATAGAGTTTAGTCATTTCGAATATTTAAACAATAAAATGCTTTCTTTCGTGATTCGTTCGGGATATGAAGGTAGCGACATTGCAGAAAAAATACGTAACCCGCGTTCGCCGGTTATGTAAATTTTTTCTGCAGTGATCGCTACCTTCATAACCCGTATGAATAAACAAAAAAGCATTTTATTGTTTATATTAACATCTTTCTTTTAACTAATTAGTAAATTGATTATGAAAAGTAAGTAAAATTCACTAAATTACTGTCAATGTACGTAAGTACGTCAGCTAAAAGAAACAGTCAAATCGTCTCCTGTGAGACTGAGTCTGACATTATCATTATTATTTCGTGCAGTCCGTGATTTTTCTTAGGTAGTTGTACATGTAGGTTTCGACCAATGGATAAACTGGGCGTGTCAATTTCAGCCCTGTCAATTTCTTCTCAATTTCAGCCGCTGTAGATTTCGACCAATCGATAAACGGGGCGTGTAGATATCAGTCTGGTTGTTTCTATAGAGCTATGAATTAACTTTTAGTTTTCTTAAGAAACAGAGGGAATAATACTTGATAGATGTAAATATACTATTATATCGCTAGAATCCAGTATTTTATTTTTCGGATCTTGATCGTGAAATAAATCGCCGCCTGCGAACCAGTTTAATAAATCTATTGTAAATCGCAAAATGAAGTCGTCGAGAATAAAAGCTGATTTACAGTTTTAACTGATTCATCTTTTTTACATGCACCATATGTCGTATTTAAAAAATAAATAATATGTCGCTTTATTTCATAAATCTATAGATACATCTATCCCCCATCAAACTTTCAGAGGATTAATGCCATTTTTCTTGTTTATTTCTTCAATGATTATGAGGGTTGGGTGGTCTTTGCCATATTCAGACTGTGCAAAGATACCTAAAAAATTTCAAATTTTTAGAGCCAAAATGTATGGATTTTTTGTTACTAAATAAAAATTTATAGCTAAAAAGATCATATTTGAAAGTATAAGGTAAAACTAATGAGTAATTTTTGACCACCCAGCCGCTTGATGCCGTCAATAGTTTTTTTTCTGGTTCGCAGATATTATTGCACATACTTATTATGATTTATAAGTGTCTAGATATAATTTATCTGTACTATATATTTCATTTTTTTATTCATATTTATTCGTTGTATTTCAAAAGAATTTTAAGGTATATAAATTTTTTACAGTTAATTTTTTGTTCTGTTTTCCCCCTTTCATCACCCATTCATACATGTATACACACCAAATTCAATAAAGTAATGTGCTGGTAATTACAAAGGTAAATGGAAGGTATAAAAAGAATCAGTGGATCGATCACTGCTTTCGATATTAGAGAAAATATAAAGTATTACACCACTAGTTTTGTTGAAAAAAAATATGTTGCCAAAGCGTCCATTGGTTATGAAAATTGACAATTTTGAATTTTGTATTGCTACACGTCTTTCGATGTTATATTTCAATGATATAAAAGTCCACACAAATTTGGAATTCAACTCTGTAAGAAGCATGAAAAAAAACATACTGTTTGCAGCATAATATAACAGAAGTTATTGATTTTGTTGTTCCCATTTAATGGTGACTCACCTAAAATAACATTGTAATATAGGTACTTTTTATATTCTTATGGATGTAACTCAAAATGATTAAAATTATTTGTACATATATCTATGGTGTTTGATCTTCTTGTGAATGTACATTGCACGTATAGTACAATGTATATTCTAACATTTTACGCGTAAAGAGAGTGATTCGGTTGTTTTAAAATCAACATTTTGACATAGTCCCTTTTCCTTTATTTTCGTTTGTTTACTTCTACATAATGGTATTGTATATTGTAGGTATAAATATAAGAAATAAGTTTCTATTAAACTGATAAATTTACGATGCAAGAATAAATGATTTAGTGGCAATGGCATAAACAATTAAGGAATAAGGAATCATTCTTTGAGTATTATGAGGTGATGATTTCGGTCGGAGCGTGATCAAATCCAATAAAGCCCGAAGGGCTTTATGATCGATTTGATCACGCCCCGACCGAAATTACAGTATCCCCTCATAATATTCAAAGAATGATTCCTTATTACTTATATTGATATAATTTTAAGCCATAGTACGATTAGATAGTGGCGCCCCGATTTGGAGTCATTTGAAGTTATCGGTTATATAGTACAAAATCGATACGTAGTGTTATCACAGGCAAAAACACTGGAAAATGTAAATATTTTGGTTTCGAAAAACTGATTACATGTATTGCACGATTTCCAAAGGTATTTGATATATAAAAACCATATGTTCAAAAGTAAATAGGTTCGTTCCGTCTTAATACCTGTTATAAGCACTTGACTAGTGCCACTAGCTATAGTCTTCAAAAACCAGTAAAGGGTTGCAAATGTTTAAATTAGGTCCAGAAAACTTCTGTTTGTTTGACTCAATATGAAAATGGTCATTTTTAGAAAAAAAAATCAACAATATTGTGAGGCAAAATATACGTGAAATTCCATTTCTTTTCTCATTGTGTCATTTGCGTTGATACTATTTTCAGACAGCAACTGCAGCTTGTTAAAAGGACTTGATATGGCGTCTAAGCTAAATTCTTTCATATCTTTTTCTTTGTTACTTTCAACTGCCTTTTGCTTCTCAATTCTCAAAAGTACACCATGCAAGCGAATGGTTTTTTTTAATATTTTCTATCAGTGTATACTCATGATATTGAACAAAAAACTCATACTCATGTACCTTTAATCTGTGTAATGTGTAACATTCGCAACACTCCTCATAATCAGCTTTGTAGACAAGCACACGAGACTTTATTATATGGTACACGTGTGTTTGTGCCAGAGAAAAATTCTTGGAGTTGGATGGAGGGATAAAGCGCATCAATGATATCACATCACAATGTGTAATCTTCAAAAGACGAGCGATGCCTGGTTTTTGGTGTGTCAGTGAAAACAGCTCACTAGAAGAGATGTATAGTTGGGTGCCTTGTGGAATGCTCTCATTGAAAATGTAAATACTGGGGTTATGCAACCTCTTACTACTATTCTATATAATTATTGGGAGTATATGTTTACCTGAGTTTTTAATCACATTTTTTTTTCAAAGATTTTTTCTCTCAATTTATTTTTGTGGTTGCTCATGCTATGACCTGAAGAAATTATCGGAGTGTTGCGCTGTAGTAATAGACATGGGGGGAACACGGATTTACAAGAACTTCCACCAATGGCTGATACCCTCAAGAGCGGTGGTGGCGATCCTAGCTCTGGCCTCTGTGTCTGTGTTCGTCGGTATCGTGCTCTTGGCTATTGGGAGGTATCTATATGTTTATGAGAGAGAGAGAGAGAGAGAGAGAGAGAGAGAGAGAGAGAGAGAGAGAGAGAGAGATAATCAAGTCTATAATTTTTTTCAGTCCTGCATTGACCATAGGTGGAGCGATAGTTTTCGGATTTGGTCTGCTTCTCATTCTGTCCTGTTTATTGCTATGTTTACACGCCTGTTTTGTGATGTACGTCAAAGACGAATCCACTCAAACCCACGATGTAAGTTACCTACGATATAGGCCCTTATAAATAACACATACTAGTTAGCCTTACTTGCGATTAAGATATGTAATATTAATAAGTTCATTTTAAATCAGGAATATATCATTAATCATATCAGGCACGTCGCATCGATTTATACTTAACTAAATGCATGTCTAGTATGTTTATATTTCTAAAGGGAAATACGATCTAAAAAAAACATACACACACACACCAGCCCCCCCCCCCCCCTCCCAAAAAAAAATATCCCAAAGCTACGCGCCTGTTGGGAGAGCATTGGGATTCTGATTTGAATTTAGATACAGTGTGTAATACGAAATAGCTATATATACAGTCGATATAATTAATGTTAGCATATTGTAAACCTACTGTTTTTGGGAGTGATCCCTCGGAAGATCCAAAAGTTCTTGGGGATCAATTTAATTAACCACAGAATTAATTAAAAAAACGATATCCAATTCATATCTTAAAGCGTCAGTTTCAACTTGAGGAATAGGTTTAATATTCAACCAATGCATGCTCGAATCTAGAAGGGGTCCTGACCCCCCCCCCCCCCCCCCCCCCGGAAAATGAAAATTTATTAAATTTACATAGTAAAATTATTGTAAAATTGTGGCATATATGCCTCGGGAACCCCCCCCCCCCCCACTGATTAGGAATTTCATGATTTGGTGTCAAGATTTCTGTTGATTAGTGTAGCCCCCCCCCCCGGAAAAAATTTCTGAATCTACGCATGCAATGAAAATTTCAAATTCCCCTCTCTTAAAAAAATATGATGTTACATGAGGTATAGAATTCTTGCACATGCAAAAAAGGTAAATAAAAGCAGATTTTTTTTTCAGATACAAGTATACATATTATAGAGTTCTTTATAATTATGTAGCGCAGACGACCATATCAAGTACATGTATTGTTCTTAAAAATGTACAAGTTTCATAGTTTTGCAGGATTTTTTAAAATGACATAACTACACAAAAGTTTAATATATTTGGCGTTTTTGCAGAAAGTACTAGCAACAGATTTTTTACCCGTTGGTTTGACATAGATCTCTGCATGCACATCCATTGTTCACTTGTACACATTTACGTTCGTCTCTTGGGGTATAATTTCCTCAACCAATGCGAACTATAAAAGCGGTAACTTTTTCCGTTGATAATTTAGCAAGGCATACAATTGCAATATGTATCCAAAACCTAGAACATTATTCAACTATTTTAAGTATGACAAGCAAAAATTAAAGCACATATTTTATTCACATGCACATTACATTATATTTTGCTTAATACCTTTATTACTATTTTTTTTATTTTCAGTGAATATTTTAACATTCAAGCATGTAAACATATATATAAACTGTTAACTAATGTTGTAATGGCTTTTGTTGTATTCTAGAACGATGCCACCACCTCTTCAAACAGCAAACGAGACTCCGGTTCAATTCCAACATACGCTTGTATTGACAGAAAACCGCCACCCTCTCCATCAAGCGTCCATAACGGTCGTACTGCGCCCAAGAAATTTGTGACCCTTGGTGGTTATGCATCGCAGAATGCAAATTTGAGTGCCAAGGATGGGACAACTCCAGGAAATGGAACTGCGGCTCGTGAAAGTAACAGATTTAACTCTATATATTCAACATATAACCCAAAACGTCAAGATTATCAACAAGGCCCGCCCATTGTGCAACGTTTGTTTGCGTTTTCAACCGATTTTTCGCAACCAACGCCTTATAGCACGCTGAAGCCGCAAAACCAGAAACCACCAATCCCACAACAACACCACCACCACCACCAACAACAACAACAAAATAACATCCCGCAAAGCAAATATGGATTCCGCTCTTCCTTTGAAGAAAGAGATTACGATAATCAAATAGAATCCATGCCCCTGATGATAGAGAACCAGCAGTCTCTTCGATCCAAAACTTCTTTCGACGAGACATTCAAACCAACTCCTCTCGTTTATCCGTCCGCCAGACGACCTATAACCTTTGATAAGATATCAATGTCGTCTTCTAAGACGAGCATTTATGACAATGTTCATTGTGCAATTGGTTTGGATACTTTTAAACTCGACAGAGAAAATGATTGATTTGTCGACGAAGGTTGCACTGAAGTTCATTTATAAAGACCAGTTGTGGTTAAATATTCTATATCTACATACATGCAGTTATTTACTGCAGGCTGTTCAGTATACAGGGTTATTTTCGCCCGTGCAATTTTCGTCCCTCTACACTTACAAACAGGTTCGCCTCGTTTTGCATTTACCCAGAAACAGCTGTGTTTAATAGAGATAATTTGAGACATTGGAAATCGCCAAGTCTTAAATTCGCATGCTGACAACGGGCAAAAGGGGCGAAAATAAAACGGTGGCAAATATTTCCCTATATACAGTTTCTAATAATACACAGATGAAATCAATAATTTATAACAGGACAAAATTAGTCATTTATATTGGATATTGGCTTTAATTTAACTTCAAATTAAAATTCTAAAGCAAAAATTCTGGCATTGAATAATTTATTTGATTTTTCATTTACAGATGTAACAATTAAAAGATCAATGAATTTTCAACAACAATCAATAAATCCAATGGTTTTGTCATACATGTAATTTGATTTCAGACATTAAATAGACAAGTTCATATAGGCTTTAGCCTGCTGCCAAATCAATTCATAGTCATGATTTAATACATGCAAACTTGAAATACATGGATGTACAATTCCATTTGGACACATTTAACCAGCTTTTGGAATAAAAACAAGGAATGGTCAGGTTAAAAAGAGGAGAACCTTTATGTATCACATTCCATTCCCTAGTCAGTACAACCCAAAACAATAAATATTCACGATTCTGATTTTCAGGAAATATTTGTCAGAATATCATCTTTCAAATTCACATTATTTTGATGTCTAATATAATGTTACATACTGTCACGTCCATAATTGACAGAAAATAAAGAACATGTACACAGTATCTGCCCTTTCTGAGTATCTTTTATTCATAAACATAACTTGTGCCAGTCTCTCAATAAATAAACCTTTCAACCAGTTTATAGTCGAATTTTTCCGCTGCATATATCATTATACACTTGTTCTGTGATTGGTTGGTATTTTCCAGAGATCAAACAATATAGAGGGTCTTTTACGATGCTGGGATCGAAGCCTTCTTTCCGCAAATCTACTTTTTTCAATTTAAAGGTGCCTGAAAAAAAAACCAAGAAAACAATGAAAAATATATATACTTCCGATACCAGTACTTTTATTTGCAGATAAAAAGAATAATAATTCAAAAAGTACACCTTGTTTTTTTCTTCATATGACACATTTTTTTATTTTTGAATTTGCAATACCTATTATCAATCTAAACGGTTAACAGTAAAATCTTGGAGATTCTAAATCATGAAATTTGGTCTGAAGAAAAGCATACCTGTTGTATCTACAGATTTTTTTATTCTAATGAAAAGAGGTTTCGCATAAGCAGGTAGTGACTTTTGTAGAGCCGAGTGGAGGTGGTCCAGATCTAAGGAGTTAGTTTCATCCACTATGGTTGCCATTCCAGCTCTTCCTTCAAGTCCTATTTCATCATTGAAAATAAATTAATTAAAAAATAATGTTTATGACTTTGACTAATGTTTGGACAGTACACTATTTTTCCCCAATGTCCTATCATATATGAATCTTTAATTTCAATCGTTGATTATTATTCAATATTAATAATAATAATTAAGTATAAAATAACCCCAAAATGAACTTTTCATCTACATAAAAAAAATACAGAGAGAAATAATAACAACTTTTTCTTGGTTACCTGGGATTTCTACTCCATACACCACAGCGTCATTTAGTTTGATGATGTTGCTTATAACAGCCTCCACCTCATTGGTCGAGACATTCTCTCCCTTCCAGCGGAACGTATCCCCCGTTCTGTCACGGAAATAAAAGTATCCAAATTCGTCCATCATCAGTATGTCACCTACAAGAGAATCAAAGTACAGATAGTACAAATAGATGCAAAGCATGTTTTAACCTTTTATTTCAAAAGTATTGCTAAATTTCAACAGCAAAGTCCACTTGGCACAGATTGTAATGAATTTTCACCTGTTAGAAAAGCTTGGTCTCCCTTTCTGAAAACATCAGAGCACACTTTCTTATCAGTTGCCTGTTTATTGACATAGCCGTCAAATTCTCGCAGGGCATCGCCTTTTACAATTTTACCCACCAGTTCTCCAGGCTCACCTTCCAGATTGAAAAAAAAATCAGCTTTGACAATTTTCAATATCTTTTAAAATATTGACAGTAATGTACATGGGTCAAAATATTAAAAGTAAAATTGTTTACGTAGCTTTCTGCATGTCCAGTTTAATAGTATTCATAAAGGTCCTGACTTAATGAAAATAAGTTCACATGTGATAAGCTCCATTCCTACACATACAAACATTTAATACAGGTCTGGAATATTTACATCCGTTTATAGACAAGTTAATTTACTAGCCTCACCTGGTTTGGCCCTGATACACACACCGTTCCGGTCTCTTATATGCTCTCCTGTTCTCTCATCAATTTTGATCAGTGTAATGGGGTATAAAGCGGGCGCAATCATTGTTGTGAAACCCACGGCTCCAACCCTGTTGTCAGGATTAACTAAAATAAAAAAAATATTGATTGTGAAATATTCTTTATAGCCCTTATTGCCACATATGAAATAAAAGATAACTGAATAATTGAAATATGCAATAATTCATTATGAACAGTTAATGAATGGATATGAATATGACATATTCCAACAATTTGGGACTTAGGGGGACTTACTAGTGTTACAGTTTCCCTCTGTGGCTCCGTAGAATTCTCCCATCTGTGCCACTCCGAATCTCTTCTGGAATTCCGCCCATATCTGAGGTTTCAGGCCGTTCCCAAACATGACCCTGACCTTATGCTGGGTCTCAGCTGGTTTGACGGGCTGGGCCAGGAGGTATCGACAGATTTCTCCGATGTACTGACCAGCCTACAAAATAACAGCCATTTGTAAAAAGTAATACATGTACCAAGAATTTCAAACACATCGGTTTGTTACCTTTCCAAAGATATATGAACGAAAATATTTGACATGGGTACATTCATAAAACTGGTGAAATTTGACATTAACAATCTATATGAGTTATAAAATGGCAATGTGCAATTTATCGGTAATAGTGTATGACATTCAGCTGTTACTGTAAAAACCTAAGACTAATAGTGGGACAACATAACGTCAATTAAATCTCCACAAGCTGATATGATCAAAGAAATAATGTCACCTTCTTAAAGGGGGAATACTGGTTAACGTTTTTCAAATAAGTAGCATGTACATGTACTTACAGTGCACTTGTACTCAATACAGTCATCCCAGAATCGACTGGCTGAAAACTTCTTCTTAATTACCAGGGTTGTCCCCGCTATGATCATCTGACCAACCCCAACCACTCCCCCAGCTGTGTGGTACAGGGGCAGACAATCATAGAGTACATCCTCTTCAGTGAGGTTCATGAACTGGTTCACGGCCACTGTCATGTAGTTGAACCTGTTACAGAATAAAACACATTGTAAATTTGGTTAAGAATTAATGACTATGACTGAAACACAGCTTTTAATAAAAGAGATCATATAAGGAGGGTGGCTTACTACATGTATATAGTTTTTTTAACTCTACAATCTCATCATTATTTATATAATATAAATAGTGTCTGTTTGGGAGGGTAACAGTTGAAATTGACACCCCGAGGAAACCATTGTCAACCTCCACTTTGCTATCCTCCCTAACTACGCGCATAATTTACGCGCATGTAACAATTCATTGTGTTACCCGTTTCTAAGTGTGTTGCTAATGCTGAGGGTAATAGAAAGGGTTATCAACTGCATCTAAACCAATCAGATTTCAATATTTAATATAAAAGTATAATGATTTATAATGGTTCTGACAAGGTTATGTAAATGGGTAGAACAGTTAGGGTTAACCATATCTGACACCAAGTGCCAGTGGAGCAAAGGCTTAAAATGGAAATGAACAGCCATATATGCTAAGTAAACAGGATTTATTATTGTGCAATACTAAAAAAAAGTTTATGAAATTGATGCACTCTCTCTCTCTCTCTCTCTCTCTCTCTCTCTCTCTCTCATATCTTCAAATTACGTCAAATACATGCATAATCTATAAAAAGTTTTGTGGAAAAGGAGGTTTAAAATTTTTAACATTTATTTCCTTGTGTGATTTCATCTTTTTATACAAAAGTAGAACTCTGTACCTTTCAGGCATTTACATGCAATTTGAAGCAAGATACATGTACTACATAACAGGAAACATAGGCTCTTAGTTAGTCTGAGTGTTGTACAGAGATAGAAAGGGGGAAAATCAATACAACTATACCACTGTAAGAAATACACAGTGATAAAATCTTAAGTTTTTAAAATTTAATTGAAAGGGTATCAAAAATATGATTTAGGGAACTTTTGTCTTTAAAATGTAAATTAAGATACACATGTGCATAAATTGGACTTGAATTTTTATTAAAATTAAAATGTTTGCAAAATCGTTTTAATATATTTTTGACTGACCTAGAATGGCTTATAATAGCTGCCTTTGGAAGACCTGTTGTTCCAGATGTAAATACATAAAAAAGCTTATCTGAAAAAAAAAAAATTTAAAATCAAATGACAATTTGGATATTGAGAAATAGATTATCTGCAGAATCTATTCAGATGTATTTTTAGTGTACCTGGTATTAAATATTTTTTACATTGTTTATATTCCCTGAAACATAAGGGCAAACATCAGGTAAATTTCACCATCATTAAAAAATATAATGGTATTTTTTAATTTAATGCAATGTTTGTACCAAGTTATTGCACCCAGTATGTTGAAATTTCAACTATAGATCCAGATCTAGAGTTATCCCCCCTTTTTATTAACATATAATCCAATTTGTAAAATAGCTTTTTATAGCATTTCCTTACCTGTAAACTTTACCCTGACTTTTCTAGGAGGGAAGTCTGGACTCTTTTGTAGAATTGGATCCATATAAATAGGTGAAATTCCTGAACTAGCCATACTTCCAATACAATAAAGCTTTAAATCTCTGGACAAACTTGGCATTATTTCTTCCAAAGCTTAAAAAAAATTTAAAACAAGTAGTCAAGAAAATTCATAGTTCATGAACTACTTTATTCAACCTTTTACTGTTCTTGTCAACATTTGGTCGTATTATATTTACCAAGTGACATATCTCCTGCGAACACAATGCCTTTGGACTCGGCCGCTTTGACAGAGTGAGCTAGTGGCTGATTCCTGAGGTTATAGTTGATTAGAGCCGCTACAGCTCCTATTTTGGACAGACCCAGCCAGAAACATACGTATTCAGGTCGATTCTCCATCAGCAATGCCACCACATCTCCCTTTTGGTAGCCTTCCTCTTGAAAATAGTTGGCGACACGATTCACATAAATCTCCACATCTCTGTATGTCCATTTTTGCTTCTCGAACAATATGCAGTCTTTATTTGGGTACTTGGCAGCTGTCTTTGAGAACAAATCAGCTATTGTGGTTTCATTGGCAATGTATTTCTTTGTTTGAAGTTTGAGTTTTATCAAAACTTGCAGAGCCCTGTAAAAGGAGAACAAAATTTACTATTAAGGAATAATTGGAACATATCATAGGCACTTAACAAAACAAAACAAAGAATTAATGATTTTAAAAAAGATAAACCAACCAAATGTGTTGCCAACCTTAATTGTAACCTTTTAACTCTGTTGGGTATTTATGGTGATAGTCAGTAAGCATATATCCTGGTGTCATGGGTTTCCGATAGTCTAACACTAAACTCTGGCTCTAATGACTGAATCTTTATTCAAAAATGTTGAAACCATATAATTTTTAGCCGGGCTCTGCTGAAAGCAGAGTCCTGGCTATAGGCAGGCAAATCGCCAATGTTACTATATATAGCACAAATAAACAAAAAACCAAACAGCATCAAGGTAAAGCTTCCGCTATACCAAATAGTTACACAAAGAGCCACGTTTTGTCAAAAGAGTTGGCATTTTGTTTCTTTTTTTTAATTTCGAATGAATTGTCCATCTTTTTTAGTTTTCTTATTAATAACGTGTTTTTAAAACATTACTATGCATTTTGGACACATACAATGCGCATGAATTTCCATGAACTACTTTGCTGCATGATGAAGAAATGGGGATTAAATATATAATGCTTGTTGCAAAATTCAAGGCAGCAACTGTTGAACTTTTTAACTTCTACTAGACAGACTTATTTTTTGTTTATAGCCGCTTACAAAATTTGGTCGCTCTCTGATGCTTTGCCAACATTAAAAGCATGAGAGAGAGAGAGAGAGAGAGAGAGAGAGAGAGAGAGAGAGAGAGAGAGAGAGAGAGAGAGATTTTCAGTCTTTACTACACAATATGCATAAAGACACACCAAAAAGAGCCCGGCTTTCAGTACTTCAGTACTTTGATTAACCTTTGACATAGCATTGAAAAAAGCTGATACTAAAGCAAAGCAAAGTAACTGTTGTCATCAAAAGCAGTTTTTATGTACAAATACTGGTAAACTTGATGCAGCATTTGACCAATGAAAGTGAACATGTTATGTCTCTGATATTATGATTCATTGAAAATTATTAAAACTGACACATTTTCCAATAGTTTCTTAAAGAGGAAATTATTTAATTATATTCTTAATTTTATGTGATATCACACAATAAAGTTATGATGCGAATTTCATTGTGGGCAACGGCTGCAGTAATGGATTTCAAAAACCATAAATATTTTGCCCTGTTTTAGGCCACACCAATATAATTTCTTGTTCGTCGGACATCCAATGAAAAAAGGAAGGAGCGGACGCACGATTAAATAATAAAATTATTTTTGTTTGTATTATATGCAAAATTTTGCGGCGGTATGTAAAAAAAATTGTGCAGACGATTTTATTTTTCTACCTGTATCTGATTTATATATTAAAACTATTAAAAATACGAAAAAATAAAGCGGAAATAGAATTATAGCAAAAGTGCAGAATTTCCTGGATGCACGCAGGGTTTGACAAACAAGAAATTATATTGGTGTAGCCTTAAAGTGATTTTTAAATATCACAAAAAACTGAAATGTAACAATTATTATCCTTGACACAAGAATACCTAAAAATTTATAAATAGTTACCTATAATTAGACTTATAAAGGGTAATTTAAAGATGTCATACAAAAGTGCATTTTCCATAAAAGTGAGCAGAAGACACAAATATTTTTACCATATTTTTCAAGCAGCATAATATAACTTGTGTGGTATTGATGTTAAGAGACAAAAGGAGATTCTATAAGTCCAGTGTTGTAAGTAATTTAAAAATCACAACATATTGGGGGTATTTAAACACACGCGACGGAAATCGACTATCAGAAACATATATAAACATATGATGGCATGATACTCATTTTTTTGTATGGCTAACATTTGTTCACTTAATTAAAACCTAATATCTGTCTTTGCATAATAAAATTCTAGTATACTGCAAATCAGCAAATATAATAATATCATATAAATGTATCATCTTCAACAGCAGAGGATTTTTATTCAGTAATTAAATTGCTATCATCCTAAAAACATAGTTGAAATTTGCTGTAATTTAACTCCTAGGGATCAATCTGCCTGCAAAATTCATGTACTACTACATAAATCAAGTTATAGTTAAGCTTTCAGTTTAATAACACTTACTTCAAGTCTCTAGGGAGGGTGTTTATAACGACCCAGGTAAATCGCCATCCCCCCGTTGCAAGGTACACCCCGAATACGACAAGGGTGGTCACGGTGCACGACAGACCCAGGTAGTACGACAGAAAACACCCAAGGGCGAAAAACGCACCACACTTCAGCACTGTCATGCTTTCTTTTGCAAAGTCCAAAGTCCGCCTGATCTGGCGAGCAACAACAAACATGCCGGTCTTTGTACCGGACATGTGGCCTCTTGTTTATTGAGGGTTGGATAACCTCGGATTATTGGAGTTAACCCTGGATAAATCGTTTTAGCTTTTGCATCGGTGCCTAATTTAGTTATAAACGATTATATGCTTTCCTAATTAACATAAATGTGAGGTGGTCGTCAAGATCATGGAAGGAAACTCGCACCGTGCTTATTTCACCGGATGTTTACATTTTGCTCTTGGTATGACTTTTTACCCCAAAGAATACATTTTTTTACCTGTTTCAATTTTATTTTTGAAGAAAAAAAGGCGCAAACAATAAACGACAATGAAATCGTACCTTTGTTGTCAATTTTTTTAATATCACAGGCAGTTATGTAGTTATATATAGGGGGGGGGCCTATTTGTGAAATCTAATTTTTTTTTTACCACACTGAAAATAATTTATGGACAAGCGCGGATTCATGATGAACCATATATGACTGTTGTTGATTATTTTCTCTGTCAATATTACGTACAGTTTAGTTTAGATACATTTATCATTGTATGTTGATTGTTTTTATCCTAACTATAAGCTTATCGGTTGTAAAGGTACTTTATCGTTAACGTCATGATGGAATATATATCATTCTGGGGGTTTTCTCTCGATGAATCACCCTCGGATCGAAGTACATTATTCACATCGCCGGTCGGAATTCATTCCATGCAGCAGTTTTTCAAGTAAGAATTCTATTAAGCAAATTCAAAAAAGTAGCTTACAAAATGATTCAAATTAAACCATGCAGTACGTTAATATTAAATTAATTTGTTTAATAATACCAAAAACTTAAAGTCTCAAAGTACATGTAAAACTATGTTTTGCCCCCCCCCCCCCCTTTTAAAATTGTATCTTCCTTTAAAATCTGTATTTTCTACTTTAAATGAAACAAATTACCACGTTACCTCTGGAATCGATGTACGTATATTATATTCGTACATTTTTTATTCGTTTTTAGCTCACTATATTCCAGTCTAACTACTATACATCCAAAAAGAAATTGACAGTTCACATAGTATATAATTATTTGGCCCTTTGGTTTTTAGCTCACCTGAGCTGAAAGCTCAAGTGAGCTATTCTGATCACATTTTGTCTGTCGTCCGTCTGTCCGTTAACTTTTCACATTTTCAACATCTTCTCAAGAACTACTGGGCCAATTTCAACCAAACTTGGCACAAATCATCCTTAGGCAAAGGGGATTCAAAGTTGTGAGTATAAAGGGTCACACCCGTTTTCAAGGGGAGATAATTAGAAATTAATGAAAAATTTTGAGAAATTTTCAAAAACCTCCTTAAGAACAAGAAAGTCAGGAAAGCTGAAACTTGTGTGGAAGCATCTTCAGGTAGTGTAGATTCAAAGTTGTGAAAATCATGACCCCTGGATGTAGGGTGGGGCCACAATGGGGGGGGGGGGTCGAAGTTTTACATAGAAATATATAGAGTAAATCTTTAAAAATCTTCTTCTCAGAAACTAATCAGCCAGGAAAGCTGAAACTTGTGTGGAAGCATTCTCAGGTAGTATAGATTCAAAGTTGTGAAAATCGTGATCCCCGGGGGTAGGGTGGGGCACAATGGAGGGTCGAAGTTTTATATAGGAATATATAGAGTAAATCTTTAAAAATCTTCTTCTCAGAAACTAATCAGCCAGATGATTCTTTATAATTGTTAAGACTTTGGCTCCAGGACATTTCTTCGGCCTCACAAGAAGGTTCAGAGTTTGATGTAGCTTTATATCCCATATATAAACAATTGTTAAGGATCTTTTTGAGAACTGCTATACTCAACATGTGATATGACTATAAAATCATCCTGTTAGAAAAGGGACTAATGATTTTAAACATAAGAATATCCGGGGGGGGATGGATTTTATTTATACAGGATCTACATGTATTATTGTACATTGTCCAGATAGTTTGCATTATGCCTCCATTAAGCTGACTTTATCATACCAATTATTCCTCAGGTGAGCGATGTGGCCCATGGGCCTCTTGTTTATTCGTTTCTTTTTCACTTTCTTTTAAATTCTATATATTCATTCGACTTGAGTTCATGCAGATTCTTTAGGATTCGTTTTGTTTCCATGTTATATATTATCCCCCGCTTTTACTCTTAATTGAGAACATAAATTTAGCTCCATCCGTTTGTTCGTCTGTATGTCATTCTGTTTGTGCATTTCCGGTTATCATAAATTATAAATTTTACAGCAAACATTTTGATAAAAAAAAATCCTAAACCCTACTTATTTTTTATTTCCAAGTGATTGATAAAGCACTACAACCCCCTACCGGAGATACAGGTATATAAACGTTATCAATAAGTAAAACTCATTGAATAAGTCCATTAGGTTTTGTTTCAATATGAATTTGTTTCGCACTTATTAGGTACTTTAAATATGGCGTGTAAAATATTCATCGTTAAACTTTTTGCATGGTTATATCCATTCAATACCCTTGCTATTCTTATTCTTAAACATACACGATTTTTTACGCACCTGGCGTTTATTTGTGCGTCCGCTTGTTTCATGTTGATGTATGTTCGTTTTACATTTATGTCTGTTGGTTTTACTTTTTTGTTTGATTTGTATTTAGATATCTTTGAATGATTTTATGCACATTTATTTTGCAGAGAAGACTGTTGGTTTTGCACTCATGGTCATTGATAATATTATTTTAGATTGCTGAATTTAGTTTATCGTTGATTTTGTAAAAATGTATTTTTTGCCCTTTCCGCTGCCCATATATAACCCTTATATTTATATATGTTTACCTCTGACCAATTTATATGAATATTTTATATGTTATTTTTGTCCTCATGTACAATATGTTTGAAATGTTTTTGAGCGAATAAATGAACCTTCAAACTACTGGAACTTCGATTTAATGAACATTCGGGCCACTGGGCAGACCTCATTTATTGGGACGATCTAATTTTAGTCCAATGTCGAGAAAATCAAATGTCATAAGCTATTGACCTCCTATGTCACTAGAAGGTGAATATAATGTTCTGGGTTTTTTACCAGATAGTTGGATTCAGACGCCTATGTGACCCCATTAACAGAGCTAGGGATTAATCAATCATATAATAAAATAAATTATAAGGTAAGTTCAGATATTCTTGGACATTATGTTCAAGGTAGTTCATCTGCGTGAGAACATATGCGCATGCCCAAAGAATCAAGGGTAGGTGTGTTTCTTTTAACACACATTAATTTTGATTATTTACGATAGATCTTTATAGATACAAATATAAACCTAAACATATTTGTCTGAATAATATATATTTAATACAGTTTTGAGTTTGAGTAATTCATGCCAACATCCGTGACCTAAAATTGGTTATCAGATTTTTTCTAAAACATCTGTTAAAGTGTAACGAGGTCGTAAAGGAAAGCGACGCCGGGTCATAAGTGTTAAACGTTCTGCATAACATAACATAAGATATTTCACAAAACTCCGGTACGTTTACGGGTTAAAGCCCAAATTTGTTCAGTGAATTGACCACAGAAAGGAACAGAATTATATACTCTTGTGAATCTCTTGACTTCTTTGACATTTAGAATAGAATGTCCAAGTCCATCTTAATTGACTGCGATGCTGGAATTGACGATGCCCAGGCGCTGTTTTTGGCCCTCTGCTCACCGGAAGTCAATGTGATAGCGATCACCGTCGTCCAAGGAAATGTCCTCCCTAAACAAGTGTCAGTCAACGTACTGCGCATACTCCGTGTGGCAGACCGGTTAGATGTAAGTAGAATCCAATAGTTTTTAAAGTTTGTGGATATCATTAACACTGTATAATTGATGGACTTACTATTGCACTGCAATATGTGAACATACTATTACCCTTTAATATATGTTGACATACTATCACATCGTAATATGTGGAAATACTACAACTCATACTATCACACTTTCACTTAAAGCAATATGAGCTGCAATTTTCGTGTTGAATTTTTTTTTAAGAAAATGTTATTTTCTACTAAAATGAGAAAAATATCATGGTTTTTAAATTTCTGTTAGCTCTGATTCAAAAGGGAAAGCCATTAAGGAGCCTTAATTGGAGCAAAATTGAATAATTGTCGTCCTGTACAAAAATTGATCTGCTATATATTCCTTATAACTGAAATATTTCTCCTGACAAATATTAATGATTTGTTCTAATCTTTTTTATCATAAAAGTTTAAGTTACAGGCAGACTTATTATACTAGCAGGTTTTTGGAGCAAAATAAAATTCTAAAAAATACAGCTCATATTGCTTTAAGCATGTAGACATACTATCCTACTCTACCATCTGGACATACTATCACATTCAAGCATGTGGATCTACTGGTACACTCTTACATGCTATCATATTCAAACATACTGACAATTTGTAAGGACCTGTTTAAAAAAAAATAATTTCTCGTTTCTAATTCATTTGACTTTTTTTTTTAAATATTTAGAAAAAAGTTATTTAAAAATTGTTTATTGATGCCTTACTGTTAAATTTAGGACTTTATTTCTCGGGAACTTTGTTTGATCGATATATTTTTAAGTTTTTATAATCGAACACCCAGCAAAAAGACATAATGTACACTTCTTTCATGTGTTAGGATCTTCTTTTTATTCTTTAATTTTATTTTCAAATCTTAAGTAAACAAATATACTAAGGTTTATAAATTCACTTTGATTTAGTAAGATAAACCTGATCTAATTCACGTCTTCCGCACCGCTCATCACGTTCGTGACGAGCGATGCGGATCACAACCCTTTGGCTAGCGAAGATGCGATATCTTACGAATATATTTATTCTGAAAACAAAGATTCCTATCTATGTCGGAAGCGATAAAAGTTTACTGGACATCGACCGACCCCACGACGACAACCCCTACCACGGCCGGGACGGACTGGGGGATTCGCCGGATCTGGAACCAGTCGACGAATCTCTCATCAAAGCAGAAACGGCATCGAACGCAATAGTCCGTCTTTGTCGAGAACATCAAGGTTTTTTGTGAACATATTAATCAATAATGTTCATCAAAACAATCCTTTAATTAGATTTTCAACGACGAAAAACAGGAACTAAACAACAAATTGTAATAACTCATTTTCTCTTGTAAGAAGACACAGGGGTTTTATAAACCCGGTTATTTCAGAAAAAGGTCTCATTTTTGTAATTATATTGTTTCGATATCCAACAATGTAACATTTAACATCCATCCTCTGTAGGTAGATCTGATTGAAATTGTGTTGCTTTCTCGTTAGGTAGTTTGACGCTGGTGTGTTTGGGACCGTTAACCAATGTAGCCACAGCACTAAGACAGGACCCCTCCCTCGGAAAGAATCTACAACACTGTGTTATAATGGGCGGTAATTACTACGGTAAGACAACACAAATTATGTGAGATGAGATGATTTTAATGACCATAAAGAATAGCTGTATAAAATAATCTCCTTATATAAATAAAAGCTGCAACTCTTGAAGGAAGGTTAACAAAAATACATGTACCACACTCACATAACAATATTTTCTGATGAATGGCATTTCTACGTATTAAACGTAGCTTGCTCAGATTCTGTAGATGGCACTGAAAACTGAACATACTTCCCGTGTTTTATTCGAACACTCTCTTCAACTGGTACACCATTGCTCTGTTCACCATTCACAGGTGTAGGCATGTCTTTCAGTACAATTGCATTGTCTGTAAAAGTTTTACATTTCTCTACTTCTGTTTGATGTAAATGTTTGTATTTTCCATAAACTACCGTATTGGGCTCTCGTCCATCTACGTCGTCAAGACGACGTTTTGCACTATATACTATAAGAGCAAGGAAAATGGTAAATATGACTCCTGATATCACTATGGCAACCAACAACTTCAGATGGATTCCTGAAAATGAAATAATGAGACAATTAAATGACTTTATATTAATAGAAATGAAATCTAATTTTAATTTCAATATGGCTAAAGCAGCCAAACTGACCTTTGCCTCTTTCAGTGTTCGAGTGTTTTAACTGACAAACTACTGTAGACAAAGCATCACAGTCGAAGGTTATCAAAGTGGAATTCGGGGAAAAGCTCGGACATCTTTGGCCATTTGTTAAATTTTTGTGCTTCAGGGAAGGGTGTAATCCGTAGGTAATATTGTCCATTTCCTGTGAGTTTTCTAGCCACGTGGGAGAGGTGATATCGAGGTCACTTAGTACTTGCCGGTTTTTGTAGGACAGGAGTACTCCCCCTGTTTCCAAACAAAGCACGGACGCGTTACCAAAAAGCCTTGGACTGTCCATGATTTTGAAACAGTCGTTGTTGATGAGACGCCATGAATCATCAGAGCAAGAATCTAGAAACGATAAAATACACATGTACAATGTATATGGATGATCAAGTCGAGAGGACACTGTAGCCTGTATCTCCCTCCAATGAAATATGACAATGAAATATAGTTATTAGTGAATCAAATCACACGAATTTTACTTCCGGAACAAATATAAAGATTCTAACACTTGATAACGAAATTTTGTACATGACAATAAATGTTTATAATAAAAAATCTAAATAGCTGTAAAGGAAAATGGTATAAGGACTTATCCCTTCATCCTTACAATGCCATGGCCCTGAGTCCACTCGGCCACGAGAGGACCTGGGATCTCGTACATTGTGAGGATGAGGGCATCGTCTAAAGCCACGGTCAGGAGTCAGCATGGCTCTTTCGGAGAGGTAATTTGCATTTAGTGCATGGGTCTCTGTACGTGGAAACGTATTCTAAATAACGGTATTGTTCCATTCGCATTGGTTCAAAATGAAAGTACACTACATGTACATGTGTAGGCAGATGTTAGATTCCATAATGTATAAAGAATCCTCATTACTTTTTTATGATGTTTATTATTTTTTAGTGTTAATATAAATATACTTTTTGACTATAAATTACAGGCTTGTCTTTTTCTAATTAACGATTTTCAATTATCGGTAGGCCTATATCAATGAATGAGTAGTTGATTTAAAATAAATTTTGATAATTGATAGACACATATACATATATTTAAGTATTATTTATATGTGTTAAATCATAATTCACTCCTGCTTCATAATTGCATACCGGTATGTCTCTCCTAACATACCAGGGTTTATGTTTGATGAAACAAAAGTACACTGTTGAAATCATCTATTAATTATTCAGTCAATCAATATAAACAAAGCGTTATAAATATAAAGATATCAACATATATACCTGTTAGTTGAGAAATAAATAGAAAAAGTGTCCACGGCTTCAACAGTTCGAGCCACGCCATAATCAACCGAAACAGTAACTGTGGCCTGGGAAATCCCTTATCATGAATAACGCAACAAACATCCAATGTTTGTCTATTTCCGGGTATAGAATTACAAGTACAGAACAGTGTGGGTGATAAAATTCCACTTAAAGCCGAACTTGTTTTTTTAACAGTGCATGCTCAAAACTTCGAGTAGAATTTGTAATATTCGATTCGACATGTTTTTTTCATTCGCAGAACTATATGTATACTTGAGTTTTTCATAAGCTTTGCCTTATACTGGTATATACCATTTATAGTGATATAGAGCAAGTGATACTGATGCTTGCTGTTGAACTTTGTGATTGTGCGTGTGTGGAGGGATGGTGATGGGGATGTTTATTAAAATATTCAGCCTACATTGGCGTCGGAAGCAAATTGAAAGTGTGTGTGTGTAGGGGGGGGGGGGGGGGTAGGGCTAGACTTATCAGAAATCTTGACAAGCAAAAAAAAAAGAAATAAGAAAAAAAAAAAAAAATAAGGTTTTTGGTCATGGTTATGTATGACTTTGCAAAAATGCCCCCCCCCCGATCCCGACGCCTATGGACTACTTATGTATATGAATACGTTTTATATACTCACTTGAGCCAGAAAGTTACTACTACGAGTATTTACTAGTATCTAAGATGTTCTCAAATAATCTGAATTCCAGGGAAAGGAAATATGACTGTGTGTAGTGAGTTCAATTTCTTCTCCGATCCCGAGGCCGCAAAAATAGTTCTGACACAACTAGAGGGTCCTATAACAGTGATTGGGATGGACCCCTGTTACGAAAACGCCCTCACCTGGGTAATTAATGCAGTCACTTGATTTAAGTACTGTAGACAATGCAATAATCATTCCCAAGTTAATTATTTTGACAATCAGTTGTTTTTCTTTAATTATTTTGTCCCCGATCATTTTTTAAAATACATGTACAAAAAGTAAATAAAAGAACAGAAAAATGAAATTGCGTAAAGTATGAAATAAAATTTCTTTCCCATAATTGCTCTTTTTTTTTATCTCAGAAAGAATATGACAAGCTTCGAGAGACAAAATCAAAGGTTAACGATTTCTTGAGACGCATAGAAGAAAAACTTTTCCAAAAATTAAGGACAGACATGGACTGGGAGAAGTATGTCCCTTGTGACGAATTTGCCATGGCTGTCGTCATAAACGAATCAGCAGTTGTCACAGAGTTCAAAGAAGTTTACGCAACAGTTGAGGTCAAAGGTGAATATACTTACGGGATGATGGTCGTCGACTGGGGAAGGATGTTAAAGAGACCCAATAATGTGAGATTGGTGACGAAATTTGACAACGAGGAGTTTTTGAAAATGTTGTATAGACCTGTTAACTGGAAGTAACCATCAAACAGCTTCACAGACCTCTTAATCGGAAGTTGAGAGTCTTTTGCTCCAGATGCCTTAAATTTACATGTTATATATGAAGAAATGTGTTCTTTAATCTTGTTCTCTCTAAGTAGATTTCTGTACATTGTGTAAAAAAATAAACCTCACAAAACAAATGCACTAACATCACATAATGACAACCTTTTTTATTAATATTCCTATACAACACAACACATTCACAGAACATTAAAGTCATGTTGTAGATTTATATACACAAAGTAGTAAAAGATTCTCACAAGTTCGCTCGGACTTTGGCACACACGTAACATTACTACGTTGCCTTACACGGCAACCCGCTCCTTGAAGACATAAGGGACTTTTTTTCTGGAACATCGGATGTTATGAGACAGCCGTTGTGGACACCATTAAGAGCAACAACTTTTCATCCAGCATAATAACCATACTGAGGATGAATCACACAAAAGTTCCCAATTGACATCTTCCGACATTTTATCCCATTAGGTCCTTGAAAAAAAAAGACGTAAGAAATAAAAAAAAAATGTGTGAGTAATATAAATACATTTATTATATGGATTCCATATTTAGTAAAAAAACTTCATTAGGACTTACGTTTAGGACAACAAACGTCATATTCGACGTTGCATTTAAAATTTCCTTGACAAGATCCATTATAACATTTAACCAAAGTCTTTTTCATGCTGTGTTGGGGAGGCCCATATGCGCATGCTGTGGGTGGAATAACTGTTCTTCCGGCCATAAACTCTGTAGAAAAAGTTTGTTGATTTGCGATCGTAAAAATCTATTTATTGTTGATAGTAAATGTCTTCGTAAAATGATTTTTTAAGTTAAGCGCTTTTCACTTACAATTATTTACACAAGCTGTTCACAACAACCGATGACAATAGACATATCTGAATTGTTAAACTTGCAATGTGTTGTCTTCATTTTGATTTCTGACTGAAGCACTTACGCCTGTGGCGGGATCTTGTCACCAGGAATATGTTGGCTCTGTGTCCACAGGAGTCGGCCACGAACTGACCCACTTCATTGACCGCCTGATTGTAGTCGATTGGTCTCACATTATTGTACAAAATGTCTTTGTCGTTTGCTTCGATAAACGGAATCTTCATAGAGATGAAATCAAAATACAATTATAAGAATGCTTACTTACTATCTCGTGCTATATTCTTAAAAATCATGAGTTATCATTAGATGGATGTAAAAAATTGTTTTGTTAAGATCATACATCAAATAGACAAGCATGATACATCACAGTGCATTGTCTTTTTCACGATACAGGCAATAAACAAAATGGCTTACTTCTGAGAAATGTGTCTTGTTTAAAGATAAAGGAAAAATAATCGGATACATGAAAGAATCTTGTCTATTTTACAATTAAGATAGACAAAATGACTTACATCTGAGAACCTTGTCTTGTTCACGATAATTTCATAAGATTTCATGATGTCATTTTGTAGCTTTCCAACATAGCACGTGTCTTGGTTATTTCCTTGTGACACCAAGCCTAAGGTGTTCTGCAACGATTTGTATTTTTAGGAAAAATATTAACCATAGTTTCTAAAGAATGATTTGTATTTATACGTATATTTAAAAAATAAGTTGTATTAATAAAAAACATCATTATGGTTTATATGTAAATATGGAAAGATACTCTAAAAAGCACCATAATGGCGATTCAAAAAGATTACAATGATCTAGTTTACCCATGTGTGATCCATGGTCAAATAGTCTGAAATGTGGTCCACTTTGTCTGCATTGTATCTCGTGATGGTGTGCACATGTTTCCCAGCTAGCTGGTGCTCTTCCTCTGTTGTTGACCCGTCCGGGTAATAAACACCAAAGGTCAACTTTATGAAAACAGGTAAGATTGTACTTTGTCATTTTGCATAAAACAGATTTACTAAGAATTCGTAATACGTTAGTTATAGATATGTTTAAAAGGAGAAACATAAAATATTAATAATATTTCTTTGACATCAAGAAATTATCATGGAACAACCGTGCGATCACACATAAATAAATCATGATATTATCATTTGAAATAAAGTATCAGGGTACAACTTACGTAAGCCGGTGCAGGGATTCTCAATTGCCGTTGGCGTCTTTTATTTTGATTAACCGTGAAGATTTTCATGTTTCTGTTGTTGTTGCCGTTCTTTTGTGGCTGTTGATACTGAGGTCTTTGCTGTAGCGGAAATCGTTGCTGCTGTAAAGGTTGTCTTGGCTGTATTTGGTTGTTAGGAGAGTTTTGTTGTTGATTTTGATTGCCAAACGCGTTTGGTTGCTGGCCGAATGGTCCGTTAGGTAGTTGATTTCGATATGGTCCGGTTGGTTGCTTAAACGAATTCTGTCCGTTCGGCTGTTGATTTGGATATCGAGCATTTGTTTGTTGATTTTGGTATGGTCCAAATAATTGTTGATTTGCGTTTTGTCCGTTTCCTGGTTGATTTGGGTAAGCTCCGTTTGTTTGTTGTTTCTGGTATGGGCCGTTGGCATATTGATTTGGGTATGATCCGTTGGCTTGTTGATTTGGTAATATTCCGTTGGCCTGTTGATTAAAGTTTTGTCCGTTTGCTTGTTGATATAGGTTTGGTCTGTTTGCTTGTTGATTTAAGTTTGGTCCGTTTGCTTGTTGATTTGAGTATGGTCCATTTGCTGGTTGATATAGGTTTGGTCTGTTTGCTTGTTGATTTAAGTTTGGTCCGTTTGCTTGTTGATTTGAGTATGGTCCATTTGCTGGTTGATTTGGATTTGGCCCGTTTGCTTTTTGATCAGAGTTTTGCCCTTTGGTTTGTTGAGTTGTGATTGATCTGTTTCCTTGTTGATTTGTGTTTTGTGAGTTTATTTGTTGATTTTGGTTTGGTTCATTTACTTGTTGGTTTGATGTTGGACCATTGGCTTGTTGGTTTTGGTTTGGTTTCATGGCTTGTTGATTTGGGTATGGCCCGTTTGCTGGTTGATTTGAGTTTGCTCCGTTTGCTTGTTGGTTTGATTTTGGCACATTTGCTTGTTGATTAGGGTATGGTCCGTTTGCTTGTTGATTTGAATATGGCCCGTTTACTGGTTGATTTGAGTTTGCTCCGTTTGTTTGTTGGTTTGGGTATGGCCCGTTTGCTTGTTGGTTATAGTTAGGCCCGTTTGCTCGTTGATTTGGGTATGGCCCGTTTGCTGGTTGATTAGAGTTTGCTCCGTTTGCTTGTTGGTTTGAGTTTGGCACATTTGCTTGTTGTTTTGGGTATGGTCCCTTTGCTTGTGGATTTGAGTATTGTCCGCTTGCTGGTTGGTTATAGTTAGGCTCTAATGCTTGTTGTTTTGAGTTTGATCCATTTGTGGGTTGGTTTGGATATGGTCCGTTTGCTTGCTGATTTTGGTATGGGCCGTTCGGTGGTTGATTTGAGTATGGTCCGTTTGCTGGTTGATTTGAATTAGGTCTATTTGGTTGTTGATCTAAATACTTCCCATTTGCACGTTGATCTGGGTATGGTCCGTTTGTTTGCTGACTCGAGTGTGGTCCGTTTGCTGGTTTTGAGTTTGGCCCATTTGCATGTTGATTTGGGTATGGTCCATTTGCATACTGATTTGAGTATGGATCGTTTGCTTGTTGATTTGAGTATTGTCTGTTTGCTGGTTGATTGGAGTTAGGTCCGTTTGCTTGTTGATTTGTGTTGGGTCCGTTTGCTCGCTGATTGGAGTAAGGTCCGTTTGCTTGTTGATTTGTGTTGGGTCCGTTTGCTCGCTGATTGGAGTAAGGTCCGTTTGCTTGTTGATTTGTGTTGGGTCCGTTTGCTCGCTGATTGGAGTAAGGTCCGTTTGCTTGTTGATTTGTGTTGGGTCCGTTTGCTCGCTGATTGGAGTTAGGTCCGTTTGCTTGTTGATTTGTGTTGGGTCCGTTTGCTCGCTGATTGGAGTAAGGTCCGTTTACTGGTTGATTTGAATATTGATCGTTTGCATTTTGATATTTGATTTGTCCGTTTACTTGTTGATTTTGCACGTTGAACGGTTGATTTGGTTTATATCCGTTTGCTTGTTGATTTGGATAAGACTGTCCTTGAGCTGAATTTTGTTGATTTTGATATTGATGGTTGTTTTTATTTTGATTAGTCCATTGCTGTTCTTTGTTTTGTACATTAAGTTGTAAATTCTGCTGTAGCTGTTGATTTTGTTGTTGATTTTGATTAATTATCTGTGTATTTTCACTTTGCTGCTGGGGATTAAATTGTTGTTGTTGATTTAAATTCGGGTTTTGGTCGTGTGCTAAATAGTTCACATTTTGCACTTGAACCCCCTGTTGGTTATTTTGTGGTATAATTAACTGCTGCTGGTTCTGATCTCTTGTGAAGTGTTGGTTTTGGGTTTGCTGTTGACCGGATGATATAAATTGACTTGCTTGGGGGTTGTTGATTTTGTTATTTTGCATACCATAGACTGGCTGTTGTTGCTGTTGGTCTGTTATTGGTGTTATCGGCATATTTTCACCGTTTTGATAAAAATGCGTTTGTTGTGGCTGTTTACTAACTTGTATTTGTGTGTTCTGTTGCTGTTGAAAATTTTGATTGAGTTGCGCCTGAAATGGCTCTGCAAATTGTTTTTGTTGGAAATTATTCCTTGGTTGTTGTTCAAAGCCATTGAAATTTGATTGATGGTGCTGTTGAGGTGGATACTGTTGTCTTTGGTTTAGTGGTGCAATGATAGGAGGTATTGTAGTTTGTATTATGTGAGAATTTTTATCCATTGAATAAAGGTCTTTTGAATATGCCATAACCCACTGGTCGGGGCTTTTTGTGGACAAAGTTCCTTGTTGTGTAAACAGGGTACTAGGTGTCGTCGGTGAAATAGGTGATATTGTAGAAGACCATGGCAAAATCTTTCCGATCCCTTGATTGCTATGTACGTTGTTTGTCATCTGGTTTCCTTGAAAAAAGGAATTACTTTTTAAAATTGGGTATTGTGATGTTTGTTCCTGGTGAAATAAATAATTGGGAGCAATGGTTATGTCTGTAAAAGAATTCTTTTTATTCATCTGTGGATTTTGTGGAGTTTTAGTATATATAACCGAGTTCTGTTTTTTATACGCTGGTGTTGTAGTAAACGCATTCCAACCGGCTAGGTTTTGTTTTCCTTTCAATGTATCTTGCGTAAATGTTGGTACATATGACAGCGACTCCTTTCCCTGTCTGTTTGGTGGTGCAAACATTGATGGCGAGGGCGAAGGATACAAATATGGAGAAATGGTGGTTGTGTATAAATTATTGCCCGATCCTCCAGGAAAATTAGGACCTTGGTTATTCTGAGAATGTTGATTCATTGTATTCCAAGAGTTAGACTTAGAATTTGTTTCAAAGTTCGAATAGACAACGCTGGGGCGACCTGACTTAGATAACTTCCCATTAATGGTATTTGAGCTATGTTGGTTGTTTTTAGTTGCGCCTTGTTGAGGGGAGTTATCCTTAAATTTAGAGTATACGACGCTTTGTTGTGGAGAAAATGGTGCAGATTGTGTTTTTGCTTTAAAATTCATGGATTCTTGGTTCGTCGACCATGGTCCAGGAGTGACATCTGTCATCGAAACCGAGGGTGCATTATGGTTACCGAATGATCTTGCATTGTTATTGATGTATTGTCCCGGGTAATTCTGAAATGGTTCCATTGGTGCATTGGATTTATCAAAAGTGTTAGACCCTTGAAAGCTGATTTTTAATCGCTCGTTGTTCTGTTGGTTTTGGAATTGCATTTGATTGTTTTTATTAGAAGACGCCCATTTATTTTGTTGCGACTGTTGCTTCCACATCGGAGGTGAACCACCTGATTGTGTTGGATTAGATTGCGGGTACGGTCCATCAATTTGAAAGGTGTCTTGAAAGTTAATGCTGTCGTAATAATAATGATTGGATGGGAAACCCGATGGGTTCCGTTGGTCATTTAAAGAGTTCGTAGGAGGTGCAACTTGTCCATTTTTAATGGGTTTGTTTTCCCACATCATTTGAATTTCAGGAACAGGTCTTTTCCATGAATTTGGAGTTTTGGTAGCAGAGTGTTTTTGTGTATTCGTGATTCTAGAATTTCGGGAAGGATTTAATTGGTTCTCTGGTGGCGTTAAGGAAAACTTTTTCTTGGTATTGCGGGTTAAGAAGGGATTTACAATTTTTTGTGGTAACTGGGGCACATTTTGATGAATAGTTCTTGGTGAACTAAAAGAAAATATTTTAGTTGACATTTCTTCTTGTCTAGTCTTTACGTGCCTCACATTCGTTTCTGGTAGTGGCGAGTGTAGATTGGAGAACGGATTTGAGTGAGAGTTTCGATTAAACTTCAAATGTTGACTTTGTGTCCCTTTTCCTGGATTTGTTGTCTTATATTTAGGCTTGTAAGCGTGTCCAGTTGTTTTAGGGTGTATATTGATATGCTTTCGTGGCTCTTTAGGCGATTGGTGGTGCTTTGTCGTCTTTGGATGATGGGCTTTCAATGATAAACCGTTTCTTATTTTAATCTTTCTTAAATCAGGCCGCACTCCTATATTTGACCTTCTGGTTTTTGCGTAGTTCTTTTCTATTTTCGTCTGCGGTTGCAGTACTGTGGCCTTAGCTTTATGGTTAAATATCTCTGATTTTGTTTTCTTTGATTTGTGGTTCGATATTTCGGACTTGGTTTTCTTTGATATGTGGTTAGGTGTTATGGATCTGGTTTTACCTGTCTCCTTTGTGATTTTCTTGGCGTCGATTTCTTGTCGCGTGGCTGGAAGTTTTTGTTGAATAACACGATTAGCGGTAGCATTTGTGTCAGTATTATGATGTTTACGGCCAACAGAAATAGGCTTGCTTTTTATGTGTCCTTCTTTCAATGCGTAATTGTCTGAGGTTTTTGTAATGTTGTTAATGATGGTCCTTTTAGAATTTTCAACTAAATGATCAGTTTTGTTCGTGCCATCCTTTCTCGAAACATTTTTTAAGCTGTTGTGGTTTGTATAAGTGGTCATTGGGTTTCTTGTAGTTGTGGCCTTTATTTTCAAGTTGCTGCTATTAACTTTGTTGACAGTCTCCGTACTGTTGATATTCACATTAATGGCATTCGTAACATGAATATCCTTGTTTTCTCCTTGAATATGAGTTTTAGATTTTTTTCTTAACTGTGTAAAATTGCCTTTCGATGTGTTGTTAACAACATTGATTTTATTGTCATTCTTTGCACTGCTAATATTAACAGCAAGGGCCTTTGTAACATTCCTGTTTTCGCTTGTGTTGATAATAACATTAATGGCATTCGTTTCATGAATTTCCTTGTTTTCTCCTTGGATATGCGTTTTAGTTTTGTTTGTGAAAGGTGTAGCATTCCTCTTCGAAGCGTTGTTTACGACATTGATTTTATTCTCATTTTTGGCGCTGCTAATATTAACAACAAGGGCCTTTGTAACATTTCTGTTTTCGCTTGGAGCATCTTTCCTATTTTTGCTACTCGCCTGTGTAATATTGTCAGGCACTTTATTCCTTCTCTTTCCTGAAGGTGATCCATTTGGAAGTTTTGCAGCTGTCCTTATGCTCAGGGTGTTGTTGCTGATAACTTGATTGCGGTTTTTGGTCTCTAATTTTGTTATATCCGTGGCATTCGTGTTCGAAGGTTGAACTCTTGATTCTATGACTTTTTGTAAGCGCTCACTAATCGCCGGAGGGATACCATTAGGATAATGTTGTAATATCCTTAATAATTGTTTATCCAATGTGTTTAGTGACCCATGACCACAAAATGAATCACCACTCAAATAAGCAACTGTCTAAAATATAATATAGATCTAGGTTAAAATACCGTATGTTTTATTGCATTTGAACACTATGACTGCTTTTAAAATAAATTAAATTTAAGGCAAACAAAAATCAAAATCAGGCTAGATGAATAAAAATCAGGATGAGAAAATAATGAGATAAACTCTCTTACGTTATTTCATATTAATTTGACCTAATTCAAAATCAAATTACAAACGCAATCGACATCTGTCGTATTCATTGTCAATATGGCTGAAAACATTTTGGATGGAATTGTATATACAGTGTTTTAATTTAATCAATTCACGCACGTGTATGTCAATTTGTGGAACATATTTCTGATCAGGAACATTTTTAAAATAAATGAATCGATTAAATATTTAATAGATATAAAATAGATAAAATAAATAAATATTATTTATTTAGAGAGAATTAATAACATTTAGTATACATCTTTTTTTTTAGTTTATTTAATCATTACTAATTTTAAGATACAATATGAAAATCACCAAAAAATAAAGATAATGAACATTAATAATAGGTAAAGTAAAATCAACGCCCTTAAAAAAGGAAATCAATTTGATTTTGAAACCGGAACAAAAAACACCCGAACATCCAGATCTAGTTTGTTCTTCATTCTCAATATTAAGACATGTTTAACAAGATCATTTATAAATGTACTTACTAATAATACACATGGAATAATTCCAAACATGCTGCTGTACATTTTTCTGGAGATTTTTCCCCGGCTCCTGTGTCGGCCTGTTTCCACATATTGGTCATGAACTGTTCATCATAAATGTGATAATTCGACACGCTTTGTTCCTGGTGAAAATGCATATTAGATTTGCACACACCTTGACACCGAGGATCTCCAAAGCGAAACTGACCAAAAGAGATCAATCACTGTGATGGGTTTATCAGGGAGTAGACAGGCGCCTGACAGTCCCCTAGTTTGCCTGAAGAAAAAAACGTGGCCTAGCTGAACTGGAACGTTGTCCGATATTGTATCATATACCTACAATAGGTACAAGTTGTGAATTTAAATATTCTGGCATTACACGTGCCGCATGTATGAATGTGTGAGTTGGTCTCCTATTTGAAACCAGCTTCAAAGGTTCTATTGATAACTGCGGCTGTCTGTTTATATATACACTTTGTACTGTCTATTTTAGCTTCCACCGCTAAACTTGCTGATCTATATTTTGTTTTCTGTTAACAACTATCAAACCTCAAATATAGAATGATGAAAGACAGCTTTGAAACGAATGGACAGCTATAAAATGTGTAAATATATAAAACTGATATAAAATGTATGTTACCATAGCCAAATTAGAATGTTAAGTTTTGAAATATACTACGTTGGGTCACACACAGTCGGTTTTAAAAGAGTACTTTTTTTGGTTTTAAACCGATATGAAAGCAGTGGACATTGCAGAAAAAATACAGAACTCGCGTGGTTGCATGGACTAAAAATGTTTATTTTCCTGCAATAATCGCTACCTTCATATAGCCAGTATAAAACACCAAAGAATTTTTTTTTTATGATTAATATTTACAGATATCTTACAATTTATCCGTATTATTGCCTGCCACCTTATATAAAAAGGAAATGTCCATTCTTTTTTTATTATGTGAAATTTAATTACCAGAGAGCGTTGAAATCTGACTTCAGTCCGCGCAGTCCGTGCTATCAATGTAGCTCAAGTTTCATCATAACAAAATCACCTACACAAAGTCAACAACATCCTCAAAAGTATGAAAAATAAACAAGAAACGACCCCTCCCCCACCCCACCCCCCAAAAAGGGAAAAAAAAATTCACGATGATAAGATGATTTATAACTGGCACTCTATATGGTTCTTTTTTTTCATGTGCATTTAATCAATTTTTTAACAATTTGGTGTAAAATACTCGGTGGATAAAAATATCTATTTAGTAAATTCAAATACACATATATAGTAAATATAGATAATATAGTTCGGTAACTACGTTCACGTAGATCTACGGTGTATCTTTCAGAGTTGTAGTGCATGTTCTTACATCTATTCATCAGCTTTTTGGTGTTTAATTGAGTTAACACAATTTTATACATCAAAGAACATGCATGCACTACTAATCATTTTTTAGGAGAAACGTGTGCACGTCAAGATCTGAAGGATTTTAAAATTCAGTTGGTTTAAAAATAAAAGAACGGATTTAAGTTAATCCATTATAGAAAAAAACCCCACACTATATAATTCAGCTGTATATACTGAATCTCGCTATTTATGGCCAATACACATTCATTAACCAATAATCATATATACTATTAACATACGCACCAAAACGATATCATCCCAAAAACGATAAATATGAAGATGGTACTTAAAGTGAAATTATGATATAATTAATGCGCTGAAATTCTATACAGCCACGTAGAAGCGTTGAAACAGTGCATTAGGTGGCAGTTTTATTACTTAAATTAATTGCATGTATGACATGCATGCAGAAGTGCACATGACGCACATAATATACATACATGTGCCCTATTTTCAACATATACATTATTCATTCATATGTTGGACAATGCTGTGTGTGGCAGAATAATGTTATTTTACACTTAAAAAGGAACATCGGTTACAAGATCCGTTAATGCTACAGGGTTTTGATGGATATGATTTTCATACAGGGGTTCTGATGTTGTTAACATGTATCATATGTTCCGGACCCCCTGATCGACGCCTCAGTTCAGTTTATTGACATCACCATGTGGCATACAATCAAAATGAAATCAAATTTAAACTAAATTCATTAATTAAGTTATTAAGTTATGAAAAATACATGTAGACATTACATCCCCTAGCTCTTTGTTGTTGAATTTTGATCGAACCGGAAAATATAGAGGAAAAATTAACTCTTTAAATGCATGTACACTTAACTGGCAAAAAACACATGTATCATTAAAAGGGAAATTAAGATAGGTTTATTTTTTTTTTTTTTAAATAATTATTATGCAAGTGTTTACAATCACGAAAAAATAAAATTATAATATAACCTACAGATAGCCTACACTGTAAAGTTCAGTGCCATGTAAAATGAAAGTTTCAAGCTGAACGGAGTTGTATTATTTTCTAAATAAAATAAAAGAGATCAAATGCTTGTGTTAGTTCCAGTAATGATATTTTAATATAAATCATATAATACCGACTAATCGACTGAAATTGAGAATGAGTTGACAAATTTTTAGGAACCGTCTGGCAATTCAATTGGTCAATATTCGACCAATCACAGTCATCAAGTGGCCGCCATCAAGAACTAGACAACAAGAAAGGTAAAGAGAAAATCTCAAGTAATCCTTTGTAATCATCGTTAGTTTGATGTTAATTATCAATTCAAACAATAGGAAATTACCAATGAAGTAAATTTGTACCTGTATTTTTTAATGATTTACCAAGAAATGAGATTATTTTTATGAAAATTGCAAACCGGCATCCTGTAGTGACGCCATTGAAATTTGCAGTCATAAATACAGCAAACGTAAAACAAAATTTCTTGGAAAGCACAGTGTGCAGCTAAATTAAAAGCGAATGGCTATTTAATTTACGATAAGATAAATGTTGTCATGATTTCAATGATGTGAAATTGGGATATGGTTTGTTTACTTTTGTTTAAGGACAACATGGCAGACAATGAGAACGAAACTGAACTTTTAGACTACGAAGATGATGAAACCGAAACCACTGCAGATGGGACTGGTGATGCACCAGTAAAGAAAGATGTGAAGGGAACATATGTATCCATTCACAGTTCTGGATTCAGAGATTTTCTTCTGAAACCAGAGTTGCTCAGAGCCATTGTAGACTGTGGATTTGAGCATCCTTCTGAAGGTAAACAATGAAAAAACCGATATTAGAAAAAATTAAATATTTCATTTTAAGGTTTGTTACATGGTTATTTAAACTATTCCATTATTTTTTTTAGTTCAGCACGAGTGTATTCCTCAGGCTATTCTGTCCATGGATGTCCTTTGTCAGGCCAAGTCTGGTATGGGAAAGACAGCTGTGTTTGTGTTGGCCACACTGCAGCAACTGGAACCTGTTGATGGTCAGGTAAGGAGAAAATGTCTGTCATTGTAAATTAAATACAAGGATTTCTCTAATAGCATATAGATTCCTTTGCGATGGCTGTGGTACTGCTGTTTAGCAGGGCGAAATGCCAGTTTTGTTTGATGAAATATGATGTAACCTCAATTGTTTCATTTACTTCATTTAATATTTTATCTACTTGCTAAAACTTTGACAAAGTATATCAATTTAAGTTGCAAGAGAGCAATACCGCGGTTATCATGATGGGGTTTGTTGAGATGGTTTATTAGGAGGTACCCTGGGTTTAGGCTATAGTCCTAGGAATTTGATTTTGAACAAAAATTGTGAATAAATTTTCTCCTGATTTAAAGAAAGGAAAAATGAAGGGTCTAGGCTATAGTTCTAGATATTTGATTTAAAAAAAAAAGCATGTGAATACCTTTTCTCCAGATTTAAGGAAAAATAAGTTCAGGTTTTGTTTATAAGCTTCATACTCTAGGATAATAGTTGTGAAATTGTTTGCACATGAACTGCATTTCTGTTGGAGCAATTTGCTACAAAAGAGGCAGATCTGATGCAAGATAACAATAGAGATAATTAGCAGCAAAGATGTTATATGTTTGTTGCCAGTCACTCTATAACAGAATTTACTAATATGTCTTTTACCTTGTAATGTGATTCCTTTAGTCATTGAAGTAATGTCTTAAATGTTGATACCGCCTATAGGCATGTTAATTCAATTGTGTTTTATATATTGTGCGAAATGAGAGAAAAAAGAGTAATCATAATTTTTGTTTTATTCAGGTATCAGTGTTGGTACTAGCACACACCAGAGAATTAGCTTTCCAGATCAGCAAAGAGTATGAGAGATTCAGCAAGTACATGAACAACGTGAAGATTGCTGTTTTCTTTGGAGGAATGTCCATCAAGAAGGACGAGGATGTTCTGAAGAAGAATTGCCCCCACATTATTGTTGGTACACCTGGTAGAATTCTAGCCCTCTGCCATTCCAAAGTCCTCAACCTGAAGAATGTCAAGCACTTTGTTCTTGATGAATGTGACAAAATGTTGGCAGCTCTTGGTAAGATATTTGAATCATATTCTTAAATTGTTATACCATTGGAAAAAATGTGAATTATTTTGGCAATGTGATATGAAAGCATCATAATCCTTTCAACTTGTTTCAGACATGAGGAGAGACGTCCAGGAAATCTTCCGCAACACCCCCCATGAAAAGCAAGTGATGATGTTCAGTGCTACACTTAGCAAGGAAATTCGAGCAGTCTGCAAGAGATTCATGCAAGATGTAATTAGCACACCCTTTCTTCTAGCTATGGCTGCGTGAAGTGTTATTTTTTCTGGAGTTGTTGATGGGCAGTGTTTTGTGTTTGATATCGTGTTCAGTGTCTCCTTCAAGTGATCGCTTTGCAACCTTTTGTTGTAGAGCACTGACTTTGTGAATGAACTTTGTTACCCGTAAAGGGTTCGCGCTCAGAAATAAGTCAATAGTTGATCTCAAATTAGCGCCATTTGTAAAATATCATTGGAAAAAAAATATTAAAAGTATTTAAAATTGGGGGGTCCTATTTGTGGAAAAGAAATTCAGAAAATGAAATTAGCAATTTAAATCCAGAAGGATGTTAATGGACTTGAAACCAGTGTCAGAGGTGCACAAGTCTCGCTGCTCTGAAAGTGGCGGGCAGGCTGCATCTCTGTTGTGCTGTTGATAAACATCGATGGATTCAGTAATGTAATCTTGGTCCGCTGAATGTTTTGAATATTAAGAAAGAGTCGTGTTTCTCCTGTACCTGTTGGCCAGAGATCTGGAAGCGGGCACTGGATTGGGAGAATGGGCCTACAGTGTGGTCATAGGGGAACCATTGCATTCTAAGCTGGTTATAGTTGTCCAATCCAGCAAGTATGTATTTGGTATCTGCAGAAAGCTGCCTGAGTCTAAAAATATTTAAATGATATGCTTAAAATGAAATATCAAAAGGTATATTAACATAAATATAAACTTGGCTTAATCAAAAAAAAAAAAAGATTAAATGTTGGATACTCTGTAGCCATAGAATTAAGTGGTTAGTTGCTGATAAAATAAATGATCAGGTAGTCATACATGTAACAAGTTGCTAAAATGTTATTGCAGGTCTGATTTTCATAAATGTGAATTGCAGAAGTATAAAGTACATGAACATAAATTTTACAGGTGCAAATGTTTAGGTCTGTATCACTCTATTTTAGAAAAGTGTTGTGATATAATTTATGCAGCTATTGCTGCAGTTGTTGGTATGCTTTGCTTTATTTTCAGCCAATGGAGGTCTACGTGGATGACGATTCCAAACTGACTCTCCATGGTCTCCAACAGCACTATGTCAAACTGAAGGACAATGAGAAAAACAGAAAGCTGTTTGAACTGTTGGATGTTCTGGAATTCAACCAGGTATTATAAAAATATATATATACAAAAGTTGTGAAATTAGCTTTGAATAATGTACATGTACTGTACAGCATTTGTTCAGGTTTTATAAATTGCATTGTATGTTATAGGTCATTATCTTTGTGAAGTCAGTGCAGAGATGTATGGCTCTGGCACAGCTGCTAGTAGAGCAGAATTTCCCAGCAATTGCAATCCACAGAGCAATGACACAGGAAGAAAGGTATTTTGATTTTGTATTAACTTTAAACACACTCTTGCTCAGTTTTAGATATTACGTGAATTTATTATGTTCCTATTCCTTATTATTGGTTGGTAAATATATATCAACATAAAATATTTTTTCAATCCTAGATTGTCCCGGTATCAGCAATTCAAAGACTTCCAGAAGAGAATACTGGTGGCCACAAACCTGTTTGGTAGAGGAATGGACATTGAAAGAGTCAACATCGTATTTAACTATGACATGCCAGAAGACTCTGACACTTACTTGCACAGAGTGAGTAACAGTTTTTGCTTACAAAAATTGTGTGTGGTTTTTCATTGCTGTTGTTCTAGGCATTTATGTGGATAAATGGGTTGGCTTGAGTGTTTATGGACTCTTGTTTGTATTTAGGTGGCTCGTGCAGGTAGATTTGGAACAAAAGGTCTTGCTATAACATTTGTATCAGATGAAACGGATGCTAAAGTACTAAATGAAGTACAAGAAAGATTTGAAGTAAACATCACAGAGCTGCCAGATGAGATTGATATATCTTCGTACAGTAAGTTTAGTCATATCTGTTTAAACATAATGTCATGATTTATGTAGAAAGATTTGATGAATTTCTATTCATGAAATTTAATTTTTTTTTCTCCTTATTTTAGTTGAAGGACGTTGAACACCTAAGAGACTTGATCTGTGGAAAATGAAGAATCATGAAATTTGAACAATTTGCAAAGGCCTTGTCTTTTATAGGTGGGAGTTAATCTCCGTTTTCAGAACATCATTTATTTCATTTTGTATCAAATAACATGCTGTGAAGTTGTACCTTGAGGAAACTTGTTTTTCTCTAAAGAGACGTTAACTCTTTCTATGAAGAGACATTAACTATGATATAGTATTTTGGTTGGTGTAAATTCACACAGGATGTACTGTGATATGTTTTAGTGTATGTAAATAAAGTCATTTCATTTTTTTTATCCATTGTTATATGTTACGTGTTTTAAAAATACATTTTGCATTTTGAATGAATAGCTATTTTCCAAAATAGTAGAACATATTGCATGAAGGTATGGATCATTGATTATATAGTTCGAAATCCGACTGATAGTCTTGAGGGTCATGTTGGTGAATTTTTCTTTGAGCAACGAATTTCAAACGAGTGTGGCAGGAATAATATTTTAGGAGTCGTTTACAAATATTACATTTTCCTGGGCTTTTTAAGAAATGTGGGGGGAAAAATCGTTAGATATAATATTTAAACAATAAAACGCTCTCTTTGGTGATTTATGCGGGACATGAAGGTGGCGACATTGCAGAATACTGAACCCGTGTTGGCGAGTTGTGTGTTTTGTTCTGCAATAATCGTTACCTACTTAATCCGCATTAATCATTTAAGAAAGCATTTTGTTGTATTAACATTAAATCAGATTTTATCTCCTTTCTATTGATACCAAACAGCCAATTATAAACGAGTAAAAAACTAATCTGAACACCCCAGATACAGGCGCGTAAGGTTTTAAGGGGGGGGGGGGGGGGGGTAGTACCCTAGATCTCGACAAGCCAGAGAGAAAGAAAAGTGGCCAATTGTCAAAATACTTATCAGTGGTGGGGGAGGGATACAGCAATTTCGATAACGTACATGTATATGTTAAAGCTGACAAATATTTCCCTTTTATCGCCGACTACCGCCATATTACTTGTCGATTTCTATGCCTTTATATGCCTCTATCGAAAAGCAACCGACCGTAACTTTCTCAACCGGTATATATACCACAGTGGCAGTGGAGGAGGGCTAGAAACTAACATGACGACAAAATGCTTTTGTCCAACAAAGGTGAGAGGGGGGATCCAAGTTCATTGAAAATTCACTTTTCTGTATGTGATTTTTAAGGCGTCGAGCTAATGCTCGGCAGCCTTCTAGCGATCGTCTGGATTGGCAATCGTCCAAAAATTCACGCTCTGCACCGCCTTTTAAATGCGAATAAGAAATAAGTTCTTTAAATTGTTAAACGTATTGCAAGATTTTTATTCCATTTATTCAACTAAATTGTGTACAAAAAACATGATTTTGCATCCCTGGCTATTGACAACTCATTGCATAAGTCTAAATTTGCTTAATCAAGAAATGGCGGATGAATACAATAAAGTGAAAAAATTCACTAAATATTATTTAAGTTTATCGCTTACATTTTAAGTGGAGATCGTGCCCGATAGAAATAAAATTTGATATGTAAATTTATTTGTTATCGGGCACGGTCTCCAATATAAATGTAAGCGATAAACATATCTAGTGATTTTGTTGCAATAAATAAACAGGGTAATGCAGTTGGTTTGGTCAAGCATTTAAGATAGCACGTGTTGTGGATTTGTTTGTAAACAACCATAGGTAATCTTGTTTCAAACGGGAATTGAAATATAAATAGAAGTATGTTTTATTATTATAATTAGGGGCACACTGTTGATGTATTCATATTATGAACCTGTGAAAATTGTTCAAAGACTGTTTAAAGCAGAAAAAAAATAATTTATTTTTGAACTTTGAAATGTCTTTTTTGATTCTTGTAACCATGATGAGTTATTGTATTATAAACGCATCACTATCTATTTTATAAGGAAATATACTGATTTTTTGTTTTTAAAGCAACACAAATTTAAACGTAATTCAGTTACTTTTTTTATTCAAATGTTATTTGATATACGACAATGAGTACAAATTATAATTATTGATATCTGTCTATATAAAAGAACATGTCAGCTCGACGCCTTTGTGGCCGTTCCGGCCTTTGATTAAATGTCTGCTTTGAAAAAGTTGAGAGGGGGCAAACCAGAAATTAGACCTTTCCCATTTGATTTATGGTTAGGGTCTCTGTTTACCAGTCACAAAGGAAATTTCCAAAGTTTACACCGCGGACAATGACGTTGCCGATACGTGCAGACAACTGGACATTAACGTGGGCAAATAACACGGTGCAGATGCACACTGTCTTCACCATAATTTTTTTTTGTGGTTAAACAGAGTGATTTCTTTCAATACCAAAATAAACAACTATAGAAGATTTGATTTAACAGAGAATAAGAACTTCTTATATATCTTCCTTAATAGGTCCAAATGCATGTACCGTTCAAAATATTTCTGGCGAAAAGTGGGTCATGGTTCCAAGCTTTTGTTAATTGAAATTGCTTCTTTTTAGATCACCTGAATCAAAGATTAAAATGATCTCCTTCGTCCGTCCGCCTGTCTAAACTTTTTACAGTATTGACCTTTTTTCTATAAACACTGTGTCAAATTTTACGAACTTGGATCAAAGCAACTTTATGGGGAAGGCATTTTTATACTAAAATAAAAGGGTTAAAATCCTTTTCAAAGGGGGGATAATCACGAGGCAGTGAAAATAGGTTGTGTATTTAAAATCTTGTTAAGAACCATTGCACCAGAAAAGCCAATATTTACATGAAACTTGTTTTAAAAAACCTTTTTTCAAGAATTATAATGCTACAATTTGTAATAACAACATGAAGACATCATCATATAGTGTAGATTATACTTTGTTAAAACTGTGACCCCGTAGATTTATTTAAACTGGAGCGGTTCAAACAAAGAATTTTTTTTTAACAGGTTAAAATTTGTCCATTTTTTTGTAAGAATAACAATGCTACAATTTGCGTTATTACAATGCAAAGATCCAAGTGTTTAGATCAAGATATAGCCTTGATTCTGAATTGTTCAAACCATAACATCCAAGCAAACTATGAACGCATCATCTTCATACCCTCATATCAAGGTCAGTACAGTAACGTGCTTTTGATATTTTATTAGAACCATTTCAACAAGAGCTTGGACTTTGGGTAGTTGTGTCAAACAGCAATGTGACGTAGGTCTGTCTATTTCATTGCTGGCCATTCAGCCATTGCTTTTTGAAATCAACACGATTTGTCTGGCTTTTGAGTTAAGACTACGCAATCGTGTTTATTTTACTGGAAATTAGCGTCATTTTTGACTTGTTTTGACGCAAGAAAAAGAGAGTTATATCCTACTGAAAGACCAAGGTCTTGTTAAATTGGTTCTATTTATAGCCAAATCTGTAACTTTGATATATTATGGCAATTATGCATGGTCATCAAACTTTGTTAGTTGGTGTATCTTACAGCAACATCACATCTTGTTTCAAAAGTAGATCACAATAATCTACTTTTAACTTTTCATTATTCATTTTCCATTTTTTTAATCTTTGATACGCTGAGGCCTAGGATAATAAGATTGGTCAATTGATGCATTGATGCACTGGGATATATAATATCCCAAAAGAAGATTTTGATTATCAGTTTTAAAAAATGATTTTATATACTGTCAAATATAGCAAAATGTGAGAATTTATGTTAGTTTTACATCACAATGATGTAGAAGAGGTTTATTTTTGAACATGTCAAAGGAGACACAATAAGTGTTGTTCAGATGAGCGATTTTACCAATGGGTCTATCGTTTTAATCATATTCAAATCAGACCAGACTTGTGTTAAAAAAAAAGGAATTGTGTAGTTCTTAAATGTTTCCATTTCTTGTGTGCCTGATAAAAATACTGTGGAATCTTTTAATTTCGTGGAGGCCAATTGTCGTGGATTGTGGGTTTTTTGCTTATTCATTCGGATGTAATTTCGTAGATGCGCCGATTTGAAATGCTAAATTTTATCCATCTCTTGTCCTTCCCTCGATATTATTTAACAACTATACATGTACATGCATAAAACCATTTAAAAAAATTAAGTTTTGTTCTACATTTTATTGAACAGATAAACAACAATAACTATAATTGTATACACGTATAGCAATGATAAATGTACATGGTACCAGTATTTACACTACTTATGGTACTAAAGCCACACAGTCATTTTTGTTCTGTCTATATGATCACCTTCCTCGTGTCGTCATGTTCAAGCATTTTCACTAGTACCGACTGAAAATAAAAAAAAGCAATAATAATCATTTCCACCGTTAACGTGCGCGATGATGCAGCTGTTTGCATTATATTATTGATAAATCTTGAAAGACGAAGGATGATCTGGAAACTCTACTTACTGTATGACGATACATCGATCTGTGTTGGCATGTTTTCTATTCCGACTTCGAATCTCTCTTGCACAGAATTCATTACTTCTGCATCTGACCGGTTTGACACAAATGTAATGGCCAAACCCTTCGTCCCGAATCGACCAGCTCGACCCACCTGTAAACAAAATTGAATATGACATTGTATAAAGAAAATTTCCATAAATTAAGCTTCGTACTAAACAATCTCGAGACAACGTTCAACATTTAATAAATCTAATTAAAGGATAAAGAATATACCCTGTGAAGATACGTGTCTGATTCTTCAGGTGTGTCGTAGTTGATGATAATGTTGACTCTTTCAATGTCCATCCCTCTACCAAACAGGTTTGTGGCCACCAGTATTCTCTTCTGGAAGTCTTTGAACTGTTGGTACCGGGACAGTCTAAACACAAATGCAAAGATTAGCTTTCTGGTTTCAACTTAACTATGTGCGCATGATTTTCTGTTCTTAAGACTTCTTTCAAAATCTGTTACCTTTCGGTTTGTTCCATTGCCCTGTGTATGGTAAGAACAGGAAAATTCTGCTCCAGGAGAAGAGAGGTCAAAGCCTGACATCGGCTGATGGAATTCACGAAGATGATCACCTGACAGAAGGATACAGCAGGACGTGTTTGTTTTCGAATTGTTGGTCACACAATAGCAACTAAATGTATAGTTGATATTTCAGTTAGATGCCCATTTATATATACACTACCTGGTTAAATTCAAGCAGGTCCAACAAGTCACAGATTTTGCGCGATTTTTCATTTTCCTCCATTTGAATGTAATACTGTTGCAGTCCATGGAGTGTCAATTTTGATTCGTCGTCGATGATAATTTCCACTGGCTGCAACCAATCAACAAAAACATTTGTTTCATTTCAGAGGGTAACAGGAAGTGAAACTAATGTGCAGGTAGAATTAAACGAACATCTGCATATAAAATGAAACGGAAACACCTAACAAGAAACACTTTTTCCAATTTCGATGTCATCAAAAGGCTTTTAGGGGTTCAAGACTCGAGAACTTTGTGGCGAGTATTTCACGATAAAAATTCACCTCCAATCAATTTATGTCATTGATGATTATAACGTGATCGCCATCCAGTCAAGATCCGTCATTTTATTTAGGGCGGCTTCTGATGGAAATACTTTGAAATGTCCGGATAAGAAATCATGATAAAACAGAAAGCATTCAGAGTTTCCGTTAGAATGGCCTGTTAGTACCTTCTCAAAAGAGCTGTCATCAAAGGACCTCAAGGCAATATGTCCAATTAGAACTATATACTGACGGCATGCACAAGAAACACTTTCATCTCCAAATAAAATGTCATCGATGAATTCTCGTGATGCAACTTAGAACTACTTTTCTTGGGAAACGGGGATAGCGTATGCAGATGTTGAAAATTATGCTTTTCAATCCAATTCCATCACGCAACTGACACTTTCAAATTCAAAATCAAATTAAAAAAAATGAATCGAAGTCATTAAAATATTTACGTCACTCATAAATCGCTTGCACACAGTTCTCAGATCCTTGTTGAGAGTGGCACTAAACATCATGACTTGTTTTGCGCAAGGTGATCGTATGAATATGGCCTGTACATCCTTCCTCATCACTGCAACGGAATTTTAAAAAAAATCATACATTTACAACATATATACCCGGTACAAGGATCTTTACAACAATTTCACAGTTTTATGTTCATATACAAATATGCTTCAAACCTTTTTTTAAAAACTTTTTAATATCAGCTAATTTGCTTACCGATTTCTTTGAGTACTTGATCACACTCGTCTACAATGAAGTAACTGAGATTGTCCAGGGTAAGCTTTTTCTTCTGAACAAGAGCCAGCAGACGACCAGGCGTTCCCACGACGATGTTTGGGCGGTTCTTTGCGAGAACCTCTTCATCCCTCTTGATTGGAAGTCCGCCAAAAAACACGGCAACTTTGATTTCTGGCATGTATTTTGAAAAGGTCTGGTACTCATGCGCAATCTGGTATGCAAGTTCCCGTGTGTGGGCAATGACCAAGACAACAACCTAAAATGCACGCGCATTTCTGGTAATTAAGTGAATCTCTTTGTCGGGCTTATGGATACTCAAATTCGAGGCATACCATTTGTTATCAAATATTGCAATCAATGAACATTTATTAAGCTGATCAACAACTTGATGAAATCCACAAAAATTGGTGCTCAACGAAAATTGATTTAAACCACATGACACTCACATCGTCGATGGACTCTTGAATTTGCTGGAGTGTGGATATAACAAACACCGCTGTCTTTCCCATTCCGGACTTTGCCTGACAGAGAACATCCATGGACAAAACGGCTTGTGGTATACATTCGTGTTGCACTGAAAATATTCAAAATTCAACTACCCTAACTTAAGTCAATGTCATTAAATTTAACACAACATCTATAAACATGACAAAGGCATCACAAGCTGGAACGAGTCTTCAAGTATCACACATTCATGGATCCTGCACGGGTCACAGTTAATTTAATTCTATAGTCTCAATATGCGTGAATTCATCCGAGTTCCAACACAATGTATTTACAGCATATTCGTCAAGCCACGACCTCTCCAGTAAAACGGGTGGGGTGGGGTAGTGGGGTCCTTTTGTCATCTTTATGAATTAAATTGCACCAACATTCCGTCAATCGGCCTCTCGCTTAGAATTTACCTTGTGAAGGATGTTCAAAACCTCTGTCTTTAATGGCTTGAAGCAGCTCAGGTTTCAGAAGCAAATCTCGAAACCCCGAGCTGTGAATTGACGAGAACTTGTCACGCCGTTCCTCTACAGGAACGACAGAACTGACAGAGACTGGTGTCTCCTCTTCATAATCGCGAAGCATTTCGTCGCAAGACATTTTCTCCCTAAAAATAACAATTAATATAAACAGTCTTTTAGATATTACATTGTAATCAGGACACGTGATATAATCTATCAAATTGCCATGAATGTACATGTACTATATGGCATACCTCACAGGGGCCAAGCCCGTTTTAACATTAATTTCAATGTAACCATATGGTTACATTGAAATTAATGTTAAAACGGGCTTGGCCCCTGTGGCATACCTTTCAAAATAAAATGCGCGATGGAAAAATTTACTATTCCAATTATATTAATAGTCATCTCACGAAATAGCACACTAGCTGTCAATAAAACAATGTGCTTTTAATTTTTTTACTCTGTGATTCATTGGGATGATTTCTAAAACTATTTTTGAAAAATTTATTTAAAATTTAAAACTACACATTGTTAAATTTAATAATTCAATTAAAATAATTTAATTAAAAGATTTGAAAAATATTAATTTTCTAAATGGTCAACCTACCAAGTTAAACTTACCTTTATCAATGAAATAATGATGATGCAATCTAAATTTAGGTCTACTTATATATCAATCGGTATTTCACAACAGGTTGAAATAGGAAAGTCCGATGATGACAAAAATAGATTTACGGTAACTTTGTTCGGCAATTTCCGTGGATTAAAACCGAAGATGTTAAAAATAGAACCGGAAATAGTTACGTTGTTTAGCACATGACACAAAATATGGCCGATGATGTAAACATGCCTGAAAACCACGTAAATGGATTTGAAGAAACCCCAGGCGAGCGAGAGGATCAGAATGAAGCTGATGAAACAGAAGAAACTGTGATTGGAGATGAGGAAAATCTAGAAGAACTCGTAGAAAATGCAAGCAATGGTGAGTTGTAATCGCAAATCTGAAGACACCATCGATTTAACCAAAATTGTCCTAACCAGCTGCTAACTATCGATAAAAAATCAACTAACCACCCAGTCCTGTTATTCACCCCCAGTGTTATAAGAATTTTAAGATGGGCCAAAAATAAAAAGGTGCATATAAATAGTAATATGTACCCTTATGTTGCATAATACAGACCTTATTACCAACTACATGTATATATATATTACATGAAATAAATAAAATTACCAGCTGATTCCATTTTTATTGGATTGTATAGTATCAAATACAACATTTTAAATTTAGGGCATTTATCTCGTATGAAATCAGTCAGGCCCCTTTGATAGTGATGATGAAAAATGAACAAAATCACAAAAACAGATTACATGTTATAAATCTAAGATTAACTCAATTTTAATCTTAATATCTTCACTGTTAAAAAAAAGAAACATATAGAGGAATAGTGAGACCATGGGTGTATTTGTTTGCTACCTCCAGAACTGGTCCAGGATATCTCCAGCTTCTATTTGCTATCAATGGAGATCTACCGGAGATCGCCATACTGCAAACAAGCAAATCGGTATTACTCTTGCAGCTTTCTAATTGACCAAACAAATACACCCCATGAAAAATCAAGAGTAAGCAAGTTTAAGTTTTGTGGCCACAGAGCATGAATGGAGATTCTGGGTTCAGTTTGAATTCACAGAGGGTCTACTTTTGCTTAAGATTGCTCATGATCAGCAAAAACAAACCAAGTTCTGCTTTTGACTTATACTTTACAGTGCTCAAGCTATAAGAGGACCTTGTATTATTAGGTCACCTGAGTAAACTCAGGTGACCTATTGCTATCTGTTTTCATCCGTCGTCATGTGTTTTGGTAAACAATTTAACATTTTTAACTTCTTCTTAAAAACTACAAAGTTAATTGTTACTACATGTATTTTTGGTGTGAGGCATCTCTATGATAAGAGGAATTTAAATTGTGAAATTCATGGCTCTACCTACCCCAGGGCACCACAAGTGGGGCCAAATATGCAAAAAAAAAGCCAATTTTTCAAAAATCTTCTTCTTTACTTCCACACATGTGATAAAAAAAACTGGTTGCATGGTTACTAGTATGATTTCCATGAAGCCCTCTATCAAAATTATGAAATTCATGGCCCCTGGTTCAGGGGTTCAGGCTCAAGGGTGGGCCAATATGGCCATATAGTTAAAATGCATTAAATCTATGAAAATCCTCTTCTCTTCCCCATATATATTTGTTAAAAACTAAATGCATGATTATAATGTCCATGAAGCCCTCAACCAAAATTGTGAAATTCATGGCCCCTGGGTCAAGGGTTCAGGCTCTAGGGTGGGGCCAATATGGCCATATAGTAAAAATGTATTAAATCTTAGAAAATCTTCTCTACTCTCATTTGTATTTTGTTAAAAACTAAATGCCTGATTATGATGTCCATGAAGCCCTTTGCCAAAATTGTGAAATTCTTACCCCTGGTCAGGGGTCCAGGCTCTAGGGTGGGGCCAATATGGCCATATAGTAAAAAAGAATTATATCTTAAAAAATCTTCTTCTTTACTCCCACACATGAGGGCAAAAAACTGAATACATAGTTATGATGTCCACTAACTCCTCTACCTAAATTGTGAAATTCATGGCCCCTGGGTTAGGGGTCCAGGACATGGGAGGGGGCAATATGGCAATATAGTGTTAATGCATATAATGTCTAGAATGTTTATGATGTGCATATAATGTTTAAAAATCTTCTTCTCTATCCTAACACATCTGTATGAAAAACCGAATTCATGATTATGTTTACCAGGAAGTCCTCTACTAAAATTTTAAATTTCATGTCCCCTTGAGCATGCGTTTTGACTTAGGGCAAGGCCAAAATTCATGTATAGGTGTTAATGCATATAATGTTTAAGAATTATCTTCTTTACTATCCCTTACACCTGAAAGGAAAACTGAATTCATGATTTTGTAGATCAGATCTTTAAGTTTTTCGCCAAAATTGTAGGTTTCATAGTTCTTTTTGAAAGATTTCAGGCAGGTCGTCATTACAAATTTATAATTTTTCTACTCCAGAATGAAACCTAATGCGTATATGAGACTCCTCGACAAGTTTGTGTATGGGTTGTATGATACTCAGGTGACCATTAAGGCCTATTGGCCTCTTGTTATTTCTACCTGAACATTTGGAGTAGACTGTAGTAAGTGGTTATGTGTCAGTCAGAAACAACTGATGTTATATTTGGGTATATTTACATTTGCAAATATGTTTCCTTATCTGAACCTATAGATTAGCGAAAATGTTTTATTCTGTATGAACTTTTGCATGACATCACAATGATCATAACACGGGTTTATCACTTGTTGCTTGGATTACTGTAAACATAAAATCTTGGTAATGAAAAATTTGCCTTTTTCAAAGGTAAGTATAAGTAATAAACAGCAATGTAAAAAAAAGTTCACGGGGATGTGAACTTGGTTGGTATGTGATCAAATCTTCTGAGAAGCCCTTTGGGCTTCACAGAATTTGATCATGTGACCAACCAAGTTCATATCCTGGTGAACTTTTTAACATTGCCATTTATTAGTAAGAAAAGATAAAAAAAAAAAGAGAAGATAGAATAAAAAACACCAGAACACTATAATAATAAAAAAAACTAGACACGATCTCGTTGCGAGCAACGAATGGGTCTTCCGTCCGATTTTTGAATAGATTAGATTAAACTTATCACTTCAAAGATTAAATTGTAGATCTAAGCGAAAAATAGTACAAAAAAAATTTGCGGCAATCGGGGCTTGAACCCGGGTCACCTGGGCCATGTCCACGATTCTATCGACTGAGCTACTCAGACTCTCGCTTCAGAATTTTGACGCTTAATTTTTCGAGAATGCCTGAATTACCTGAAAGCATCTTGTTGCGAGCAACAAGTGGGTCTTTCGTTTGATTTTGAATTGATAGGGTTCAATTAAACTATTGACATTTGGTACGTTTTACTATCATATTAACTTCTTTTCAAACTAATTTTTCAACCTACACTGCGAAATGCAGATTTCCGGAAAACGTCATTTTTAAACTTCAATATCTCCGCAACGCGTTGTCCGATTTTAAAACGGTTTTTAGTTTTGTATTCAGTACAAAAATGTCAACAAAACGCATATGCTTTAAAATTCCAAAAATTGAAATATTACAATCACTTCCGGTGACGACCGGAAGTGACGGACGACCTGCTCATATTAAAATTTGATAAGTTTAAAACATATTCTGATGGAAAAAAAATTGTAGGTTATTTGATTAAAAAAAAATTTAAAACACAATTTTCCAAAAATGCTGTGTGAGCGGACCGGAAGTGGCGGACGATCGTAGTTTTACCTGATCGGCCCTAGAAATTCAAAAATCTATCATTCCTGAAACTTTTAATTTTCTATCTTTAATCGTTTTTGCGAAAAAGGGAGGACAAGATCACTTTTTACAAAAAGAAAAACGAATATAACGGCCGACCGGAAGTGACGTCATCAACAAAAATGTACATGATAAAAGACCTTGATATTTTGTATTATTCGTGAAATTTTCATAAAAATCCATTGTAGCATATTTGAGATATTTGAGTTTTAAGAAAAATGTTAAGAAAAAAAAGAATAATAATAGTGAAAAATAGAGAAAAAGAAACCTAACAAAAACAATAGGGTCTTCCGTTGGAAACGGAAGACCCTAATTAAGAATAGTTCTTTTTAAATTTCAAGTTTACATATCCAAAAATTTGTTAGCCATACATGTAAACAAGAGATTAAAAAGTATATATAAAACTTCTAAAAATATTTCTAAAAGTAAAATACAACATGTATAGCTCATCGAAAAATAGTTTTTGATTAATAACATTATACATATACAGCACACTATCATGGCCTGTTGGCATGCTGTTTGGTGGAAGTCCTGATTGTAGAAAGTCATATTGCGAATACTTATTGCTGTTTTTTTTCTCACAAAAAAGCTTGGTTTTCCTTCTGCCCGAGCATTAGAAGCATTGTTTGGTGGATGCTTTGATTGCACAACAAGTCTCATTGCAAATTCTTACTGATGTTTCTGTTACATTAAAAAGCTGTGTCTTCTGTGTGGCACAACACAAAAAGCATTTGTTAAAAAAAAAAGAAAGAGCTAGGAAACAAAGACTGAGATTAAGAGTGATCACATTTTGAAATTGGGGTTCATTTTCAGCATTTAGTTTGGGTTTGCCCAGGGCAGAGATGTGGTTCACCCTTACAGATTTGAGGCAATCTAAACCTCAAAAAAGAGTCAAGACCCAAAAAAGTGAATCTTGGAGTTTATGTAGTTGTGATCTGCTTTCTGTAAAGGTCATGTCTGGTCATTACTGCATTTTAACATATGCTAAGAACTGCATTTTAACCTATGCTAAGAACTCAAAGCTTTAGAGAATGTTATTCTCTATGTATACTGTGTCATTACTTACTGAGTGGCCTTATTCTAATTAAAAGGACAGTACATTGTACTTACACCTCTTATGCTAAGCACTTGGTCATTGTGCTGATGATTCATGCATGTAAAGGATATACAAAGAATACCCCCCCCCCCACAACTCTGATAGCTGATGTCTAAAACAATTTACCAGTACATAAAATCTGGTAGTATATGTAACTAGAGATTTTAACACCAAGCAAAGCAGAGATAGTTTAATAGATATTAAATATGAATGGAGTTATGACTTGAATTATAAATACATATTGATAGATTTTTCTAGTTACATTTACAGCAATTTTGAACCCCAAAAAAATCTGGAAGAGAGAAGTATGGATAAATGATAAACACTTTTGCTCTCTTATTTTGGGATAATCATGTGTGTGTGCAAATCTCAATTACTGTACTTAGTAATCAATGTTAGTCTGATATACTGTTCATGTAGAATACTTAGATTAATTGCAATTATGTCATACTCTGTAGAAAACAATTTTTTTTCTAATTTACATCAACCAGCAGATCACTCTAAATACCCCAAAGCACTCTCTAATCAGCAGGCAATGTAGAGAGGGTTCATAAGATTTGAATGTGGAACTCCAGATGACTCCTTCTTTGAGATATCACCCAATGGCAATTCAATGATTTTATCAATGGACCATGCAGCTCTGCACTTGGTATTCTAGAACATGCAGGATCTACAGTAGGGGGTAGGGTTGGAGTAATTTCGCATAGTCAAATTACCGAAAATAGGCTTTGGAGCATTCCCTTCCTGGACAACAAAATTATCCCACAGACAGACACCCCCCCCCCCCCCCCCCACAAACACACACACACACACATATCTCCTGGAGACAAATTCTGGATCACCGGCTACACACGCATGTAGAACCTAATTGTAATGTTGGGAAATGTCAATGCAAGCTTTTAAAGTTTTGGTTTTGAGTCGGACTATTTCTTTCTCATTGTAAACATTTGATTATTCACACCATGGAACAGATGGCTCATTCATAGTAATGTATGAGATGTTATAATAATACCCTGACCTTATAGATATATGAAAATAAAGATAGCTATTCTTATTTGTATTCCAAATATATCTACAAACTGAGTTTGGTTTATTGTACCGGTACATGTACTTCTGACTAATATATCAGAAGTTATGTCTGTTTTGTGATAGGAATTCTCTTGCTATCTTCAAAGATTTCTTATATAATAGCTTTTTAGCACCTCATTGTAATAAATAAACCCCTTGAAAATTATTATTGAAATCGTTTCATAATGATTGTTTCTCCCAACTGTAAACAATAAAGAGGGAAAAGTTCTATCAATACGGTCTACTAGTGTACGCTATTGGCTTTGTCTTTTAGCTTTTTGTCTCACAACTATAACACCATTTTGGACAGAGTACAATGTTTTTGAGCCATACAGGCATACAAGCTATTTCCTTATGGCAAGAAATTTCACTAAAGGAAAGATTTCCTTAGATTTTTTTTTCTCACTCTAACCTTAGATTAAGGATCATCGACAACCCGTGACTTTTACTTTTTATGACAGTACGTCACAACATGGCGATTTTAGCGCATTGTGGAACAGATAATACCACCCAAATTTGTTGTCTATCTCTGTGGCGCAGTGGATGTAAATTCGGTCTACCCTCACGCTGGTCCCGAGTTCGAATACTACAGTGATTTTTATTTTCATGAACAGCGGTAAATTTTTTCGGGTCATTTTCAAGTCGAACACATTCTAAAAAACCATATCTTTAAGTAATTTAGAAGAATGGGCTTGTAGGCAGAACTTTTCCCATGTGTGTGTCCCTAAACAATTAGTGTGGGAAGGGGGGGGGGGTGGATCGCATTGTCTAACTGTTGAGACACGAGGGAAATTGATATCGCTATCAAAGACCTCATTGACGTACCGAAGCCTGCAACACTTTTCGCCACTACAGCGAAGATTTTGCGATGATCGATTTTGTACATGTTGTAGGCAGTGTTGTTTCATGCAGCGGGAAAGATTATAAGATGGTACAGAATTCTGACAGCTGTTACGTTACATTTGTATAATATGGCGCTCGGGACCTAGCTTAAAACTTAACAAGTTTTCTATCGAGCTATTGTTTCAAAAACTGTCCCTAATGAAAACACCAAAATCAAAATAGAAACCAAAAACCTCTCCTGAATACAATAATATAAGATGCGTAGTATACTCTGTACAATTAACTTTTTGTAATCATTTCAGAGTATCAAGACCTGAGCAACACGCTCGATCAGATTGACAGATATATGACGAATTTAGAAAACCAGAATGATTCTCTCGTGTCCAAGCTCCAGGATCTTCTCGAGTCTAACCGACAGATGAGGGCAGAACTTCAACAGGAAAACGCCAAAGTAAAGAACAGCTGACATGCAATGAATTAGGGGGACAACTTAATTAAAGAGAATAGACGTTTAAAATGTAGATATAGTCAGACTATATTTAGTGGTTTTCCTTTGCTCGTCAGTTGGAGCAGGGATTAAGTTCTTTTCTTTCAATATTCGGATTAACTGTATCGATTGTTATCATTTTCAATGTACTCCAGCAGCGTGGTTACCATGGTAACAACATTCAAGTTTCTGGCCATCTCGAGTTACCGGAACAGCTCGGATGCCACGCGCATCAAACGTGTAACAATCTTACTGTGAATAATGATCAGTGTCCCACACATCGGAAAACAAGATCTAAAGGAAGATGTTCTGGTTTTAATTCTAGTACTGGATAAGATTTATGTATAAAGAACCGTACATGTACATTGTATATGTTTTGAACATGTTTTTGTAATATGGTTTAGTTTAATCATTCAATGTTGGAAGTTCAGGTTTAAATAATATTGCTGGTTGTAATAAGATTTATGTATGATGAACAGTACATTGTATATGTCTTGGATATGTACGTTTTGTAATATATAGTTTAGTTTAATCATTGTTAAAAATAAAATTGGTGTAACATGTTTTCTCTGACAATTATTTTTGCATTGAAGTAAAAGACAGGAAATTCAAGTTTGCAAATTTATTGACTCCTCAACTCTTTAAACACCGAACATCGAGCTTAAGTTTTACACACACAAAGCTTGTACACACTACACACATGGCTAGACTGCGTTCTCTAACCACAAACATTAAGGTAACAGGCTATTAATCTGGAATGATAGCCTTTCCCAGGTGACAAATCGCTCTGTCAATATACATGTAGTCGAGTTTGAACACATTTAAATTCAAATTTATACAATGAAAATGAAACAAAGTAAAATGCAAACAAAATGAAATGATTGATATCCAGTTTCGTATTACTTATAGTACTGTATTTTTCTGTCCATTCTAATTCACTTCATATGCCAGATTAAATGAGCATTAAAATCCACGTTATCCCTCGCTTCTTCACCACAGAGATGACAGACAAACGGACGCGCTGGGTCTGCATGCAAGGTCTTATGAACCAGAAACATGGAGTAGTTCCTGAAGAAGATGCCACAGTTCTTACATTCGTGAATCTGCTTCAGATTCTCCAGCTGGGATAGCAGTGAGTCGGCGTATAACCCTTGGTCTGTCTGGACTAGTTTGGAATCTTTTGATACCACGGTGAACTGCCCGGAGTAATCGGCACTAGTCACGTGGTCCGACTCCACGGACGCCCGGAGAGATCTGTTGCTCATACCGGAAACACTCGAGTGATCTGGGTCCGACGACTGGCTCGAGGGAGAAAATGTCGATCTTTCGTTCTGCAGTTGTTCTTGCTTGACGACAATGCCATTTTCTGTTGCGTGAAGAAGCGAGGTGGGATACACATTGTCGCTCATACCATTAAAGGTAGATGTATGGTAGCCGCTATCATGAGATCCCGATAACGAACTATTTGGTCTGTCGTATCCTTTGCTTAGCAACCCAATATCTACCTCAGACATGGGGTCAACTCCGGAGCTTGTCGTTGTGGAATAGGTACTCGCGGAGCTCTCCGACATGTGGTCATCGTAGCCATGATCCTGATCAGAATCCACGTTCTGACAGACGCCATGAATGACGCTATTAGCCTCGTGTGTTGTTAGGGCGTTAGCGTTGCTAAATGTTGCACCACATTTGTTGCATTTGTTGTCGTCGGATTTTTCATGACATCGCTCGTGCATGTTGCGTCGTCGACTGTTGGGGAAGCTGTGGTTGCAATACCTGCATTTGTAAGGCTTGTCTCCGGTGTGCGATTTTACGTGCATTCGTAAATCATTAGCAGAGGAGTAAGCAGCAGAACACACAAGGCATTGAAAGGGTTTTTGACCATTATGAAACATCAAATGTTTCTTCAATACGGCCTCGAATCCAAATGAGCGTCCGCAGATATGACAGCCATACGGTTTGGCTCCGTCGTGCGTTTTAATGTGTTGACGAAAATCTATCATGTCATCAAACATTTTGCCGCAATGATTGCATTCCATGGGGGTGTTTTCTTCTGCCCTGAGATGAATTTTTTCGTGTTTCTTACAGCTTCCATTGCTGTTAAACTTCTTCCCACAAATACTACAGGCAAACGGCTTCTCGCCAGTGTGAATTCTCTCGTGTTCTCTTCGGTAGTAGATTCTAAAAATAAAAAGAACATAGTATTTGAAATAACATGAAAGCATTGTGCCTCAAAAACTGACATTTCTTGAAGAGGTATCTGTAACTTCTCTGTTTCCACCCTTTCCCAGATATACATGAAACTTTAACTCTCCGACATGAAGATTAATCAATAGGAATGACGTCTTTTGTTATTACCAGTCAGTGTGTAATATGGAGAACGATGAATTTAAATTATGAAATAGAAGTCTCAAATTATTGCTACATAGGTTCGGAAACACGTAGTCTACCAACAGACCAACCGACAACGAAAGCAATATGACATCTCCTTTTAAGGAACATTAATAACATTTGTGATCACATATATAGACACGTCGTATTTTAGCAAGACGGCGGACTCTCGGTATGACGTAACTATCAATAAAATATAGGTCACACGTCAAAACAACAGGAAATTGATGCTGACTTGAAATATGCACTTTTTTCGTCTCACATCTATTAGCTTGGCAAAGCTTACAGTAAATTACAAAGTTGTTGATTTCTATTGGCCAGTGGCTGCAGATGAAATAGACAAACTTACCCACAGTCATGTTTGACAAACTACCTACAGGCTAATATATTAACTGGTAATTAATACCTGATGTTCAAAAAGACGCTGGTGTGCCAAAGAAAGTTCTGAGGTTTTCCTCTTTTTTATAATTAATTTGAAATCAGTCACCAACCCCACCCCACAAAAAAACGGTAACATTTACAATACTAGTATATGTTAAATAAAATTGACTGCATACATGTACGAAAAATAACCAGAGGAAAATGCTTTCAATCCACTTTCAGTATGCCAATGCTATATATAATTTGATGTCTACAGGAGTGCTGTTGCCATCCTGTCACAGTGCTTGACAAGTTGACGTGCAGTAATATAGTCAATTTTGAACGCAAAATGTCCGAATTCATCGCCATGTACATTTGCAACTCTCTTAATTCTGTCTATAAACCAGAAGAATACCACGACCCCTTTGACGAAGGATTCGCTTAATTACCTTGTAAATACTTTGCCACAGTAACGACATTGCAGGGGGTTATCAATAGGTGATTCAGGCCTGGGGTCATCTGCGCCTACCGTCTCGTGGTCCATCTTGAATAAGAGAAGCTGTAGGAAAAGAACCTTGTTAGAACACTCAGTTGAATAAAAAAAACTACTAGATAAAAGACATCGTTTAAAACCAAAATGGAAAAAAAAATCAGTGAAACGATTTCCAGATGAAACACGCGATGCTTTATTTTCAATAGTCGCACAAAATTCATGAAAGTGCTGGGGCAAATAAATGTTCTACTTCAGATCGACTAAGCGATTACAGAAGTTCACCGACGCCTGTCATGTCAAAAGGATTTCCCGCGAGGAGACGTTATACAGCTAGCATTACATTCCCGCGTGCTGATCAATGGCTGACGAGAATCGTCTGCTTGCTTGCTTGCCAGCGTGGTCGGTCGGTATTATCCGCAAACAAAAGAATAGGACGACAATTTTAATCGCATATTTTCATATAAAACTTTCTACGAAATAGTTACAATGTACAAAGGAAATAAATGACAAGTGTTTAGTACCGAAATAGAACATAATAAGTGGTACAAAAACAGAGAACCCTTACCGATAACGATCCTTTCTAGTCGGGCAACGTTCTTGCCTGGATGTAGTTCTCCAGCAGACGATAGCTAGATATGACGTGGCAGTTCGGTGCTTCAGACCAGATGCATAATGAAGTATCGGGGAAGGATTGGGAGATCGCTCGCTGGCCACCGCAAGCTTTGTGAAACCTTGAGGAGCAATACAAAACCGGGTCAATGAAACACCAAGATCTGACGCTTGTAAACAGTCGACAATTCCTTGCAAATCTTTCTCGATGTGTCAAGCCTGATTGTCATTAGTATCGCTTTCTTTAATACGGCAGATTTTTAAACAAATTGTGTTCATTTTGCGTACGTAATTTTTTTTCGAAACGGATCCGGCAAATACACCTTTTTCCGGTACATCCTGTTCCGGGATATGCAACCGGATGTCGTAGTTGAAGCTAGTTTCTAGATATTGTACATAAATGAACGACGTTATGGCTATAGAAGAAAGAGCTTTGGACGGGTCCATCAAAATTTTCAAAAGACGTTTTGGCAATCTTCGTCTATTCTTGTGTGTCTTCAGGTGTTCAGAGGTGGTTTTCATGCTGCGCTTTAATCGCTTAATTAATGCGAGATTTTAACATGGATGGAACAATTTTAGTTTCATTGATGCATGCAAATTTAAATAAATAATGCACAGTCTTCTTTTATTTCAACTTTCAGTATCTTTGAACCATTTTGGAGCGCGCGCGCATATACACCTATATCAGACAGTCATTCTTAAATGTGAAGCAAAAATAAAATCCCTCTGCGCAGATATAAATAACTTGACTGCTTTCCATCACTTAGCCATACAATCTCTGCGAAGGCATTCTTCATTCGCTGAATCGATAAAAAAACCAAAACACACTGTCTGCCATACCGATGGTTTGAAGTTCCTAAAGTAATTTGATGTGTCTTGAAGTACGAAAACATTGAGAGATATCGACCATTCAACGTATTTTAATGAGATTTTGCGGGAGAGGTGGGGCGGGGGCTATGGTCATTTTTATTCCTTGGGGGCAAAGCATTTCTTGCATTCAAGAAATCTATTTTAGTTTGTATTGTACTGTTGTACTGTCCTTGATTCATAGAGGCGGGCAACCGATTGCATCTTGAGCTTGAAAGGCAAAACTTTGTAAAGGTAGAGTTACAAAGGTGCATGTTGGATCTTCTCCGGTGACTTCTAATATTTTTACCTGGCCGTCGTGTTTTTGACATTCCTTTAAACAACTTGTTTTGTAATTGGACAAAGGAAAAAATGTTTGAACTTTTTCTTCGACCACGTCAGACTCCTCGTTGTTATACAGGTATTGAATACACCAATCTGATTAATTTTATACTATTCTCAAAGAGATAAGTACATGAAACAGTTGCGTATTGGCTCTTTTATATTAGCCCGAATCGGCAAACATCTCATGAATAGCAAACTAACGATCTACAATAACATAGATGATATAGAAAGCGATTTGTCTGGGACGGTGGTAATACTGTTAGGGGTTATTGGGGTATACGTTGTTGATTAAATCACGGGTTGTCATTGAAATACCTGGATCTTTGCTGTCCAGTTTAACCACGGTGCTAAGATCATCGATTTAAGGTTTTCGGCGTTTTATAGTTTACTCCATGCATTGAGTACGTCGGTATTTTAAAAATGTTCTGAATACGTACGCAATTCGGCGAACGATTGAAGCAGAATGCGATGAATAGGCTTATCTACTGAAACTCTTATAGTAAATTAATTGTCTAAACAGAAACTGGTACATGTTTTGGACAGAGGTTGAGGTAATTGTTCCAATATATAATTATATAATATAAACTTAAAGAATTTTGACGGCTTGTATATATACATGTATAAATATTATTTTAGCATCGATATTTTAACCATCAACGTGTACATCAGAACCTGTTTCGTCAAAAGAAGGTAAACTTACAACTTATCGATTACCTATTCGTTTATATGATACATACTGGGAGGAAGAAATTATATCCACTCATGGCTCTTAAGACGGATCAAGCATCTAAATCATAAGCAGGCATAACTACACCCCATAGATGGATACGGAGTTCATTGTTTGGTTGAAACCGTAAAGAGATTACAGAATATTTTAAATAAAAAAGTAAACACAATTTGTGTGTCAGTTTTAATATTGATAATATATCACTGGTCACAAATATTTTTTTTCTTAGAATAATAAAAATAATATTTAAAAAATGCTTTGGAATGTACAAAGTATACAAATGAATGAGATCATATAATTTTTTTTAATATTGAATAAAAAAAAAACCTCTGTAAATTTATATAAACAATAAACAGGTTAATAAATGCATGGGTCTCAAACAAAAATCAACGATGTTAGCCATGTACATGAATTTTACTGTTTTGATCTGATCCCTACATGGACTTTGCACTCAAACTAAATGATCCAAAAATCACACTTATACTCAAAACTGGAATTCTATGTACATGTGTAAATTTTGAATTTGGAGTTAATTCTCAGTTTAACGTTTAGGCTTGAATGTTGAATTCTACATGTTAACTATTTGGACAACTTTAGGCACACCTAATCAAAAGGAACTTCAGAGAGTACCAAGAACCCTTACTTTCTGTACACAGAAAAAATGGTCCACAAGGGGGATAGAGCAAGATCATAACACCTCAACATAAACTAATTAAATGTAGCTATTTTTACCTGTCAAATAATTATCACAAGAGGCATAGAAATTCACTACAATATCGTACCTTTCATTAGTTATGGGTTTAACTTTTAATGAAACTTGTATGGTGAAGCACAGTTTCCTTAGCTGATGAAAGTTTAAGACCCTGTTCAATAATGCATAAAAACAGCCCCAAAACCAAAAAACAATAAAAACTGGAATGTGAGATAAATACATAAATATCTTTGCACTGTATAATTTGATTTCTTATACCTACTGGTTAAACATTTTCTGTGAACACACTATGGTACATATCTTTTGAATAAGTAAATTGAAGATATATTTCTTCATACTAATATCAGACATTTTATACTCCTTGACCGAAATACACATATACTTGTAAATAATACTGAGCTCTGAATGACATTGTAAAATATTGATTACCACGGTACTATTACTCTATATAACAATATCATTATCTTAGTTCTACCAAATACAGTTAAACTTCGATATCTCGAACACTAATATCTTCAATCCAATGGATATGTTGAAATGATTTGTAAGTCCCATCCACTTACTTTTTAAGTAATTTACCCTCGATATCTCAAATACCGTACTCAGATATCTTAAAGCTTTTGAACAGGCCGATCTGGTTCATGATAACAAAGTTTGACTGTATGGTCATAAATGCTAATAATGCTATACTCTATTGAACACACAAATTCTATGGTAATTTACCATTGGTAAATAGTGTTTTTAAAAATCTTTTGATATCCTTACCACAAGCAAGTGGTGTGAGGGTAAATAACTCTTAATTATTGACAAAGTCCCAAAGGTAGTCCTGAAAGTGCATGCGAGACTGACCATGGGTTTAAAATAATGCTTCTAGGACACTGAATTTACTTGTACACTGTATTCTAACTGAGCAACAACGGATGCAATAATGATACATCATGTTAATCTAATAGGAATGACTAATATGATAGGGCATACTAAAGTCAATTTGAATGCTGTTAAATTTTCAATAAAGAAAGTCAAATTAATTATTCTTAAAAATATGAACATCGAAAAGCACAGACAAGAAAATCTATCTCAAAATGTACGATACTAAATGGGGTGCTTGATTCTATTGTATATGTATTATATTACAAAAATTTGAATCATGCTGAAAATAATTTTGATTCTGTCAGACTTGAGTTTCATTGAAAAGCAACCAAAATGAATAGTTTTTGGAATTTCTCAGGTGTATTTCAGTGGTAAACTGTATTAAAAACAAATTCCTATGAAATCACTGTGTAAAGTGCATGGTACTCAATTACATTTGGTGACTGGCACTTGTGAACATTGTTTTTATAGCTACATGAAGGTTGTGTCATCGTAGCCTTTCCCCTTAGCCCGTGCCTCAAACAGTTCTCTTATAAGTGAGGCTTTTTCTTTCTCTAGCTGGGAAATTTTATCTACCTTCTCATGGAGTTCCTGTAACAGAGAAAAAATTAATTTGTGATTTAATTGATATGGCCTTAGTATTTACAACAACAAAAAAGCAAAAATGAGGTTTACTGCAAAATTGAAAAAAGTTATCAACAAAATGGTTGCCATATTTAGACTGCCTGGAGTACAGTAAGGCCATTTTGTATGTGGTGTCTTATTATTTTTTCAAAGTATTTTTTAAAAGTATATTCAATATTCCCAAAATTTATATCTTAACTTCATATAGTCTGTTTTGTATTTTTGCTCACATTTCTGGTAAACAAGAGTTAACCATACAAACATACTTTACCTTTTTTAGATGTTTTTGGTTTTCCTGTAGGATTTGGATGGATTTTGTATCAACTCTCTGAGTTGTAGAAGGTCCTACAGCTAAATTCATATGCAATGGAAACCCCTGGTAAAAAAAAATTAACACTTTGCAATGTACATTGTATTACAAATCTAAATTATCATACTTAAGCATTTGTGAACCTAAACACATTCAAACAGAAAAATGGTTTACAAAATAGAAGAATATCTTTAATACAAATAAACATGTGTGATGTTTATTAATACATATGTATAAATGGAAAAAGAATTATTCATAACTCACTCTCTCCGAGCTTTCTATCAGGGTCTTCAGTTGTTGGTTGACTTCCATTATCCTGGCATTTTGAAAATTCATCCTCTCCTGGTTAGCTTCTAAATTGTAGTCCTGAAATGATCAAATACAATGCAAAAGCAATCAAATGCAATGATCAAAGCATGTAAATTCAAGTTACAATGACTTGCATTTCACACAAAATCATTTTCATACAGTTAATTTTGTAACACTTAAAGTTCTTTGGGCCTCTGTTACCATACTGCTACATCAAAAAACAAATCTCTCATACGCTTTCAGCATTATACTGTTACAAAGGATTTGTGATTAGGGCTGCAAATTTCCATTATGACCCTTTTAGAACCAGTAAAAATGTGCCCATTTTGAACCAATCAGTGAAACAAAAATTGTGACCCTTTAGAACCAGTCAATTAAAATAAAAATTAGGACACCTTAAGCACCAGTAAATTAAATCAATATCAATTCCTCCATTACCTTCTTCATCCTGATGCTTCCACAAATACGTACTTCAGAGTTAGTGGAAGGTTTGTTTGTAATGAAAGAAAAAGTGAGTGAGCTTACATACCCTATGCTCCCCCATTACTGTAAATTCCTTATATTACGCAAGTACTTAATTCCGCGATCCCACTGGTTTGTATCAAATTGCGAGAATGTGAAATTGCGAACATTGAACTTTTCTCCTTATTTCTTATAGTTTACAACTCTAAGAAAATAATGGCGAGATTTTAAAATCTACGAAGGATGCTTCTCGCGATTTTACGCGGATATTAATTCCTAGTGTTTAATTAGGAATTTACAGTACTTGATAATGCAACACATAATTAATGGCAGGGTACGCATAAATTCTATAAAGGGACATAACTCCCAAAACATCATCATATCTATTACTTTTGTCTTTACCTTCAAAAGGGCCAAAATTTCCCAGAAAAATAATGAATTTTTATTAATTAATATGCACATCTAAACATTGTATCCTATATACCTACATATTGTTTCAAATTTCTGTGCTGGAGTTTATGAGGAGTTGTGCTAACAAACTGTTCATTATTATTAAAAAATTTCCCATAAAAATAATGATTATAGAATTACCTGATAATGGTAATATGCTCATCTGCTCATTGTGTCTTTATTACCTATCAAGTTTTACAAAATTCTGTAAAGTGGTTTAAGAATATTTGCGCTGAAAAAACACAAGTCTGAAAGACGAAATGACTGACTGACAGGTAAAAAACATTATACCCCCCTCAATTTGTTGCGTGGGGTATAATTAGACTGCATTATGGCTTGGGACGTGCACTTACATTATATGAGGTAAGATGCGCAACTTGTTGCGTGGGGTATAATTTGATTGCATTATGGCTTGGAATGTGCACTCGCATTGTATGAGGTGTATTGCACAACTTGTTGCGTGGGGTATAATTTGACTGCATTATGGCTTGGGATGTGCACTCACATTGTATGAGGTGTGTCCTATGTACTTCTGTTTGTCCTCCACCCCCAGCACCTGTCGGTGGTACCACTCACGGGCCTGGTCCACCATCTCCAGACCCTTCAGCAGGCTGTCCTTCTCCTGTTCTAGTTGCTTCATCCTCTTAATCTGCGAGAGTGATCAAATCAACAAAAACTTAAATCATGTCCCTATCCTCTTAATCTAGGAAAACACTATCATCAAAACAATAAACTCTTAAGCCTCTTAATTTCAGCACATAATCAAATTCAGTAATAGGTGTACATCTTGAATTTATCAGAAACCATCAGACGCATTTTTTAAAACTATGACAAACTGATGATATAGATGTCTGAATTTTCTTCAAGTTCCTCTGTTAAGTTCTTGATATGAAATGGATTGCTGAATATACAGTAGCATGATAATACAAGTAGGCCATGAGTTACCATGTTGTAATCCACGCCGTTGGCCAGAGTGTGTCTTCTGGCAGAGTCTCGACGCTTCACTGTGACCTGCCTCTGTTGAGGCGGTGAGGTAGGTGTGGATGTGGAGGGAAGGGCTTCTTGTCTCATCAAACGTACCTGCTCTATGTTTTCTGCAGAAAAATGATACTAATGCTTTGTAATGAGTTAATTTATCCCTCCCCCTCTCTCTCTCTTGCAGAAATGCAAGATTTTAGAAAAAAAGATAAAGATAATACATAAATTGATATCTTTTAAATTGCAATTAAAAATGTTATTATACAGTTAAACTTTGTTATCTCGAACTAGACGGGACTGTTTAAAAACTTTGAGATATCCAAGTATTAGAGATATTGAAAAAATTAAGGGTAAAATACTTAAAATATAAATGGTTAGGACTTACAAATCACTTCAACATATCCATTGTATTCTCGATATCAGTGTTCGAGATATCAAAGTTCAACTGTCATTTACCGGTATTGATAGACAATAAGGACAGTAAGCATCAAAAAGTTATAATCTTGCATAATGCTTATCTACCAAAGAAATTATAAGAATTATAAGACAATTAATAATGTCTTGAAAAGAGGAGTTTTACCTATAAATGAACATCTTTTGTAAAAATTATGAAAGATTGAGTTGCTTAACTACTTATTTCAGGTAAACTTCAAAAGAAAAACTTATCATGACATCTTTTCTAACACTCAACTGATCCCTAAATTACTAAATCATTTGTACAGTAATCTAAGTTTTGTTGGGTTTTTTCAAGTTCACTACTTGCGTACAATGATAACTACATGTACTTGCAGCTACAAATAAAGTTTTAAGTAATGCAGAATAAGCACACAGCTAAAATTAGTAACAACAATGAAGCAAGTGGTGAAAGTTACCATGATGATAATGCTGATGATATAAATGACCTACAAGAATAAAAGGCTGTCAGATTAGTCATATTATGAAATTAAACAGTACCTGTGTATACATATACATGTAACAAAAATCAATGTTATACATGAATTAGCTAGGGTTATCTTTTAGCCTTTGTTACTAAGTACAAGTAAGTACGAAGTTTCTAGGCTTTTTTTTTGCCACATTAGGATTTTCAATGTCACAATAAAATTTAACTGCAAAACAGCACATAATGATAATAGCATCTCATTAAGGTCCTCTGCTAGCTATTACATTATCATGGTCTGTTTGGGATAGAGGTGTAATCATTTTTGAAAAATTAGTAAGAAGTGATAGAATTAAAATTTTGCATCATTATCATAATATGTTTGTTTTTCATGGGATTATGCAAAATGCCATTGATCTCCAATAGCTATAAATCATATGCTTTTTGGTGACCAAAGTAAGTTTTCAAATGAATGAAAAATCATTTGTGTGTACTTTACAATCTTTTAATTTACCTTTCATACATATGATGGCTTCATATAGTTAAAAACATTTAGAATTAGTTCAATGTTGTAGAATATTAAATCATTTTATGATACATATAAGTGTTGTATCTGGTGTTATATATGCATGATTTATCGATGTGCGACGTACTACTTCTGAATCAAATATATAAATTGATAAGACAAAGATTTTGAATCTGAATGTTACTGTACGCTGCAATTATGTTTTATCCTCATTCATGATTTTTTAAATTTTTTTACTTAAATGAATGTAAATAATAAATTTATGATGTTAATTCATAATTACCATAAATATCATTCTGTCTTCCTCTATCCACATTTCTGTCTAACAAGTTGGAGTCACTCTTCGTAGACTGTAGGCTCTTTGCACTCTGATTCTGATCACCAGTTTGATGGTTCATTCTTCTTTGCCAATTTTTAAGCTCTGTGATGATGTTCTTGCTTTTATCTCTTGGTGGAACCTTTGGAGGAATCTGTCCATCACTGATTGTAGAGGAATAGGAAGGCCTCTGGGGTCTTGGAGGAGGGATGGGCCTCTTTGGAGGTAACTGATTTGGAGCATAATTGGATTTATTTTCTCTTTGTTTTTCATGTTCTAGTTTTTTGTGGGAATTTGGATCATTAATATTTCGTTCTCTATTGTAACCAGATATAGCATTATTTGGCCGTACTGCTGCTGTGTTTGAGGCACTTGATGATATTCTGTTCAAAGCATGGTTTGCAGAGGACTTTGTCAATACAGCATCTCTTGGTGCAGCAACAGGTCTACTCCTTGGTTTGGGATTTGCAGGTTTGGCAGGGTGACTGTTTTCTTTGTCATCTCTTAAATCGTTTGGCAATTTTTGGCTTGTCAACAACGCTAATTTAAGACCTGCAACAAATCGATCGAAACTGAGATATCCATTGGTAGGGGTGACTTTCCTCAGGGCCTCTGTCACTCCACTCGGAAGCCCCCGTACCCCTTCTTCATGCCACCTGGCTTCTATATCAGAAAACTTCACGTAACCACATTTTCCTTCGTCTAAGATATCAAACAACACTTTTAACGACGAAATGAATTGTTTGGGGAGTCCGTCTGTGCTATTCCATGCAGTGACGCTTGTCATCTTCAAAAATGCCTTTTTGACATCAGCTCACCTGCAATAAAAACCCACTGTTTATTTCCATTGGTTGGCGGGATTTCCGGTCAACAGGTAACCAAATAAGTAAGTAACTCGTACAAAAGATATTCGTGAAGAATATGAAATAAGACTGATCATGAAACATGGATTAAAAAAGCAATCCAGAGAAATCAGAATTATTTTTGTATGTTACGTTTGTTAATCAAGTTAGTTTGTTCCTTATACAGCGTCTAACGTATATTATGGTTTGAATAAATTGATAATTTTCTCGAATATTCAATGTTCGAGTTACTAATACACATTTTTTCCCATGGGCACAGTGGTCATAAAACTTTGTCAATTTTTGGTAAAAAGGTCCGTATGTAAGTATTAAGACTGCTTTTTTACGCATCATTACTTAACTATATGACGATTCCAGACATTATGCAATGAATGCATTATTGATTAACTATACACACATCCTGCTGTATGTAACGTTAGAATTCTGTGAAATTGACATGGAAATATTACATGTTTTTTCAGAGTCCCATCAGCTGCCCATTCCATGATAAACAAACACTGTTTAAACTTATTAGTTGAAATACATAAATTAATTTCGATAAAATAAATATTTTCGATATGGAAGAGGGTAACTAACTTAAAGTGATTCGCGTAAAGTATGCAGGTTTAAAAAAAAAATTACAAAGTGAAAGTTGAATTTTTAATTGGGACAAATACTGTTGGTTCAATTCCAACTTGGACATTAATCTGCTTTATAAAGTGTCATGCATCTGGTATTAATATGTTTTACGGTGCTACCGTTCTGGCGAGCGCAGCAAGAATTATACACATACCAGCTGCATACCTTGCATCATTGTCAACTTATAGTTTTATATGGGTATCAACGAACGTCAAAGAATTTTTGAGAGAGTATATTGCTCTACAATGAGTATGCCAAAAGTACTAATTTTAATGGTTATGATACATACAGCGCAACCCACTTCCCAGAGAGAGAGAGAGAGAGAGAGAGAGAGAGAGAGAGAGAGAGAGAGCGAGCCCGGTACCTGTTTGTAGGTGTGTAATTTCCCACTTTTAAATTTAATGGTCTGACTATATCCCATATCTACATAATTTTTTTAACTGTTTATTTTTTTATTTTATTCCTTTTTGATTTATTTCAAAATGTCCTATTGTTTATTTCCTCCCTACTCATTCATGCACAATTAGCTTAAAAATGGATCGATATGACAGTAAAGTATGGCTCTTGCTAATATATATACATAAAATCTCTATATTAAAAAAAATTAAAAACAAATCATACGTCAATGAGGCAGGTATCGCAGTCTGTACTGAAATAGCTAGTACACGCATTACAGATGTTTGATCCACCTCTAAATTTATCGCGGGAAATATAGCGCGAGTGCACTGTGACGTCATCCATGACTTTGTTCGTCTTTGTTTACGTTTCTCGACTCATTACGGAGGTATGGAAGCATGTAACAAATCTTTTGAGTCTCGCCAAAGCATATGCGGTACTCAAAACGTGTCTTCAAACTTTAAGTCACTGTAAATTACGAGTTAAAAGTCGGCCATTTTTGGCATAGCACCACGGGTGAAAACATTATAGAGCATTATGGGACGTAGACAAAAAATTTTGTTTGATGAACTGTAGGTTTAGCTCGTTCTTTTTCCCGCGCACACTGGTTCTTAGAGCTCGCTTCGCTCGCCGGCGCTGTGCGCCGGCGAGCTGCGCTCGCTATAAAGGAGAACACTGAAATGAGCTCAATGAGTTTGATAGCTTTGTCACTTCATTGTAACTGCAGTTATGTACTTTTGCAGAGCAAATTGACATAGTTTGGTTTAATATGGAGCAATGTCAATTATTTTATTAACATTTTTTAATTGTTTATCAACAAAAGTTTGTAAAACTATGTCAATTTTGCCCTTCAAAAAAATAATTTCTATTGTTATTGTAAACAAACTGTATTGTTGGCAAACAACTAGCAAAATAATAACTTCATGTTTAATACACCTGTATCTCGCTCTATGACATATATCAGTTTCTACAATCTCTCGAACCTTGAAATACATTTTATAATTTTGGAAAAAAAATATTGACCTAATTTGGTTTTTTTTTCCTCTTATAGGTTTGGTTTTGTAAACAACCAGAACAAGACTGTCTTTTAATGAAAAATCTTTAAAAATGAACCGATTTGGAGGAAATTTTGGACAAGGCCTTCTTGGCAACCCTCCAGTGTCTTCGAACTTCTCACCACGTGACCAGAACAGATTCCGAGGAGGAGAAACCTCATTTGGCGGCAACCAAGACAGTTATTTTGGAGATGGGGGAGGTTACGCAAGAGACCTGGGAGAGAGAAAATTTGGAGGTGGAAATGAAGGTTTCTATGGAGATATTGACATGAGAGGCAATTCCTTCCAAGATCAAACTAATAGCAACGGTAGATTTGGAGATGGAGATAGAATGATGAACAGAGGAGACAGAAACTTAAGCCATGACCATGATTACAGGAATGAGGATGAGTTTTACTCTGGGAGGAACTCCATGAAGTCAGTGAGACAAGACAGACTGTCAGTCGGAGGTAGCTTTGGTGATGACCGTGGTATGGGAGGGACTCAGGACCAGTATAGTAGACTAGGGATGGGAGGAATAAGTCCTGGCATAATGACCAAGGGACAAGGTATACTTGGATCTGGACCAGGTGTAGGAGGAGACACCGATTTCAGGGCCCAAGGTAAAGAGAGATTTTAGAAATTTTCAATAAATTCTTCTCAGAAATATTTATATTGATAGTTTTAAAGATTTGAATACAAAAGTAATATAAACTAGACTCTTGTTGCAAAAGCAACAAAAAGGTCTTCCGTTTTGATATACATGTATCAATTTAACTGTAAGACATTGCTTCTCTCACATAGAAAAAAAAGTGGATATGATAATTATTGTGAATGATATATCCAGACGTTACTTACATGTAAAACAACGAGAATGAAAAAGAAATCAATTTTTGAAGTACTTTCTGTGACGACCGGAAGTAACGCCGAACTAAACAAAAATGTTAACCATTTGTACAATCATATGTCAATCTTTCCTCAAAGTTTGGTTGTTCACGTCTCTGCAAAATTTGAGATCTCTTTGAAACAATATTTTTTGTCTCGGGACCGAAACGGACGAACGAAAGTGATAAATAAAAACAAAAGCTGGTATTTCTCGTACATTTGCTTAATGTACATCACTGTTTATCAGGCTAGATGAAATTCCAAGAAAGTCAGTTAAACTTGTTAAAAACAGGATTTGTTTGAACCCTTCCGGTAAGAACCGGAAGTGACAGTTGACAAAATTAAAACCGTTAAACACATCCCAAATCCAAATTCTATCAATCATGAAAGATTTGTGTCTCAATCAGTTACAATGACGAAAATCTCGCGGACATCAAATTTGTTAAAAGGAAAGCTACGTAGAGATATTTGAGATATCTCACCGGAGGTAAAATTTATTTGCCAATTTAACATTATATAGATGACATGTGTAAGATTGTATAGTGTTATTTTCATTTTATGTAAAATGAATAAAACAAATTTTTGAAGTGCTTCCAGTGACGACCGGAAGTTACGCCGAACAAAACAAAATAGTGTATACACATGTACATACATAGGTCTATCATCCCAAAAAGTTTGATTGTTCAAGTCGTTACCGTTTTTGAGATCTCCAGGAATCAAGGTTTTTTGTCTCGGGACAGGAAACGGACAAACGGAAGTGCTCAATGTAAATTGTAATTAATATTTTTTTGTACTTGCCCTTTCTACTTAATTTTTTATCGACTTCACTACAAATTTCAAAGGAGAACAGTTAAACTGATAAACAGCTTTATTTGTTTGAACTCTTTTCTGTGTGGACCGGAAGTGACAGAAGACAAAATGAGACCGGTTAAACATATCTTCAATTAAATGTCTATCATCCATGAAAGTTATGTGCTTTGATCTCTTATAGTTTCTGAGATCTCGTTTGTACAAAATGTGTTTCAAAAAAGCTACCTGAGATATTTGAGATATCTCACCGGAAGTAAAAAAATTTTGTTGAGTTAACATCGCATAGACAACCTATGCATAGTTTTAATATACTTAAATATTTATTTTATGGAAAAGGAATTTTATGCGGAAAAAGTAGTTATTTTTGAAGAGCTTCCGGTGACGACCGGAAGTAACGACCAACAAAACAAAATAGTTTAAACACATCTACAGCTATGGGTCTTTCATCCCACAAAGTTTGGATGTTCAAGTCTTTACCGTTTCTGACATCTCGTTGATACAAGCTTTTTCATCGCGGGACAGGAAACGGGCAAACGGAAGTGCTCAATCTAAATTGTATTTGATATTTCTTGTATACTTGCCCTTTGTACTTCATTTCTCATCCAGCACACTACAAATATCAATGGAAAAAAGTTAAACTGATAAACAGCTCGATTTGTTTGAACTCTTCCTGTGTGGACCGGAAGTGACGGAAGACAAAATGAAACCGGTTAAACACATCTTCAATCAAATGTCTATCATCTATGAAAGTTTTGTGCTTTGATCACTTATAGTTTCTGAGATCTCGTTTGTACAAAATGTGTTTCAAAAAGCTACCTGAGATATTTGAGATATCTCACCGGAAGTAGAATTTTTTTGTTGAGTTAACATCGCATAGATAACCTATGCATGAATTTATACTTAATATATATTTAATTTGTGGAAAATGAATTTATTGCGTGAAATAACTATTTTTGAAGAGCTTCCGGTGACGACCGGAAGTTACGACGAACAAAACAAAAGTGTTTAAACACATTTACATACACAGGTCTATTATCGTACAAAGTTTCGTTGTTCAAGTCTTTACAATTTTTGAGATCTCGAGGTGACAAGGTTTTTTGTTGCGGGACAGGAAACGGACGAACGGATATGAATTTTGAAAAAATGAAAAAAACGTCCCTAGCGTTTATCATTTCCTAGTATTCCTGAAAATTTCAAGGAAATATATCCAGTCATCTCTGAGAAAATGGGGGAAAAAAATAAGAATAATAAAAAGAATAATAATAATAAAAAGAAACATTACAATCACTATAAGGTCTTCCGTTGGAAACGGAAGACCTTAACAAGATAAGATTGAGATTCAAAATGTTAATGAATTGAACTTTTGTGCTTACAAGGTGGATATAGTGGTATCGGAAATCAGCCTAGATCAGGAAATATGCAGGGTGTTGGAAATCTTGCCATGAGTCCCCCAAATATTGGTGGTCAAGGAATGAGACCACAAGGAAGTGGACTGGGGGTTCAAATGGCTGGCATGGAAGCCAACCTAATGACTCTACAGAAGCAACAGCAGCAACAGGAGGCCCTGCTAAGGGACACTCAGCTACAGATGGTCAACAATCTGTTGCTGCAGCAACAGAGCAAAAGAGGTCAGAAATCAATCAAGCAGTGGATATAAATTCACTCTCTTTGATAAACATTTTACTACTAATAATATTTGTATTGTGGGGGAAAAGACCAAATATTACCATAAGATAGTCCAATGTTTCAATGGAAACTTTCTTAAATGTCAACATTTAGCATGAAAGCTTAAATGCCCATTAATTGTAGAATAGAATTTCAATGTATTTTCTGATCATCATCATGTGTGTACTTGTACTTGAATGATATTGCTACAATTTTGCTATTGGAATGTCTTGCAAGTAATTGGTCTTTTTACTGGTACTTTTGATAATCAGGAAATCAACTGAATCCAGGATTTGGGGGACCAGGTTTATTGGGTACCCCACAAAACATGTCTCCGAGCATGATGGGAGGTCCTGGTGGTAATCAGAGAGGGTCAGGGCGTATTCCGTCCCTCCTGGACATCAACACAAAGAAACCACAAGGAAAGAGGGGATTTACTGGGCCAAGGGACCAAGGGGGGTTCAAGAAACAACGATTGACACCTCAAAAGGTATTTTTTTCTTCATATATATAATCTTGTACAAACAATAAATTACTGTGTTGTTTATCCTTTTATTAATTTCCTTAAACAATGGTGCTTTTGATTCTATAAAATTGTTTTCTCAAAAGATTTTGGATACTTATGTATAGAACACTGCTATATTTTGTCTGAAGCTATAGATAGCATGGGGAGAAAAAAGAAATAGCAGTGAAACTTCATTCAGAGGGGCGTTTCCTCCCAGGATTATTGTTACTTTTGCTACTTTTAAAACATTGCTTTCAAGAAGTCTCATATATTCTCTACATAAAGAACAACTTAGGCCTTATAGTAAACTGTACTTACAGGGGTATTTCTCTCAGGATAATTGTTACTTTTACTGCTTTTGAAACAATGCTTTCAACTCATCACCCCATTCCCATCCACATACAGTTAATCCTGACAAAAAGCCTGAATCACATACCCTTGTTGATGCTTGTACAGCTTGCTGGCTGAGATAAAACTGTAATATGTTGCCGCTATGCAATGTGTACTACATGTATTTGTGAATGAGGATGGTCCTCAGTGAATCAATGTTTAATTTCTCCGAAAAGCAGAATTGTTATTTAGCTGATTTCCTCATTCATTTTGATATCATAATACTGGATGGCCTTTCTAGAATGCAAGACCTCTGTCTGTACGGAATTCAGAAATACCAGTTGGAATAACTTTCATTTGATATGCTGAATATTGTTTAATCCGGACTGTTTGGAATGTACTAACCATTTTATGTTCCTTGACTTTCCAGTTATCTTCAGATATTCTGAATTATGTTGGAACATCTTTGTTTTATCTAAAAGATGTTTTGGGTTTCAAATTTAGTCTACGGTAAAACTGAGAAAATATGAAACGTATTTGCATGCATTAAGTGGCACATTTTGGGTTTATTATCTCAATGTTCTGTTAAACTTCCTTGTTTGTTTTATTATTTGTTTATGATATCTCTAGATCTCTGACATGTTGAAAATTACATATTTGATTTCATATTTGTTTACATGATTAAGGTTTGATTAACTCTGGAGTATTGATTATTGGATGTATCTTGTCAGATTTATTACAGCCTTCAAATGCTATGCGAGCAGGTATTTCTGATTTTCATTGTCTAAATTACACCAATAAATTGACATTACTGACTACCATGAAGGCAAACTATTTTCCCAAACCACTTACCAGCTGTAAAAAACAACAACAATGGAGAAAGACTCATTAGGAAATTGATTATCACTATCCATCTCAAATTCATTGGAAAATCTATTTGTGAAAAAATTGCTACCATGCATCTTTTCTTGTTTGAAGGCATAGAACATAATTTGAAAACCACCTTAAAATATGCTGAACACAGGGGACTGCTTTTCTTTCCGTTTTAGTTAAACGTTTTCACGCAATATGTAGCCTAGTTGTTTGAAATATTTACTGTCTGTGTCACGAAAGTCAGTAACATTTGAATGTCCGTGAAAACTTTTCCTGAAAATATTTTACTCAAACTTTTTGAACATCATTTCTCACCTCAATAGATTATTCATTAAAACAATTTCCAAACAAAATGTCTCCATAGGCTTTTTTCACAAATTTTATGCTTACATAGTGCTTTACAGGAAGAAGCATGTACATGTTGATTTCATTTTTGTGGAATTGATGTTTTAATTTTGAATTACATAAGAATTGTCTGTGTGTTTCATAATTCAGCACTGGAAGACATCTGTATATGGAGACCCAAATCTCTGTATTGGTACCTCTAAACTGGTTCCTAATACCAAGAAGCAGCAAAGAAGTTGGATATCTGAAGATTCTCCGTGTTGAAATCAAGCATTATTTTTTTCCTCTACTTTTTTAGATCTCTGAATTTTGATAACAAGTTAATATTGATGATAATCTGATGACCCCCACAATCATGGAATAAACGATGGCAGTTAAAGGATATTTACTCCGTCCAAAGGTCACAATCTCGGCTACTTATCCATATAATGGTTTGATGAGCTATTTGCATCATTCCATTCCCCCCAACACAGCCTTAATGTTATCATCTATTTTTTTTTTTTTACCTTTTATAACAACCATTGGCCACTGTCTTCTTACTTTGTATGATGTTTAAATGCATATTTTACTCCATTTATAGGTGGAAGATATTTTGAAAGATGAGACATATTCATCAGATGCTGAATAATTCATTTACAACTTATAATTCTCATATACATCTCATATCATCTGATACCATCTTTTCTAATTGTTACTGTATAGCTTTTCCTGTTAAAAACATAATGATAGAGAGATATTTTTGCAACCCCAAAGCCCTGCATAACCAAATTTGCATGACTTGTTCTTGATTTTACTGAGATCAAGTTTTTCACCTTTCACTCTTTAAATCTTGCAGCTATATCCAGTGGACCTCAATACATGTATAAGTTGATTACTGGAGTTATCTATCTTACTTGTATATTGTAAATAAACAAGAATTTATATGGTAGTGAACTGCAGAATCACTTTATATTTCAATTCTTGAAGTTTCTGGTCTCACCAGAGTTCTTAATCAGAATAAAATAATCATTTGCGAACTTTTCTCAGATAGTTCCCTTGTTATGATTTCCAATATTGAAACTTTGTAATCTTGTTTTTTTTTTCATCAGTGATACTCTTGAATGGAATATATTTCATATCTGCTGTTCAAATAGGTTTCACTATGGAAAAGCCCCCTTGTTGCCTATACACTAGTTCTGTAGTCTACACCATAGCCAATCCTGGATGCCATCAAAAGTCCACCCTAACAAACTGACCCGCCATCTTTACCACAGTGGCTTGTTTTCTATTGGTTTCTAATCTTTATACCCTGCCCTCTACTGACATATTTCAGCGAACGCCTGATAGAAGATATGACAACAGTTCAAATCGAGGTCCGAGGAGACACTCTCCAGACAGACAGCGTTCCTCAGAGGGAGCGGACTCGCGCTCCTCAACTCCTCGCAGGAAGGAGTCAGGTATTTTCATGCTTTGCAGATACATTTATCTGCCACACTGCTTTCTCTTTTGTCCCCCCATTGGTACTGAATTTAAAAGGAAGGATTCAGATCTGAATCTCTGGAGTGTTTGTAGTCAGCCAGCATTAGCACTCATCAGTAAAATCTTTCTACTGCCTCACATGTTCTGTCAAGTAAGCATTATCTGTGTCTGTGGAATTTGTATACATCTTGTCATGGGGTCTTTCTCTCACTCCTAGCAACCATGAAAATCAGTTTGATTTTAAAAATATCTTTTTTATGTTCTAACTTCTTCTCTTCCAACTTTATTCTTTCTCTCTGTCTTAAAATTTTTTCTATTCTATTTCCTCGTCTTCTCTTTCTTTTGGTTCTTCTGGGGTGCATGTCCTTCCTTTTTCTAGATTTATTTAAGAACTCAACAAATCATTATCATGACATTCTGTTGCATGCTTCCTTTACAAGATGGCGCTCCAGGCTTCCTTCCCAAAGGTCAACAGGATTCAGCATGGACAGCAAAACCACAACCCACCAGTACTGAGAATCAGCAACAAAGCCCCGCGGTGGTCACCCCACAGAAAATTGGAGACGGCTTGCTACCGGTACCTGCCACAAAGCCAAAGCAGGCAAATCTGACAGAAAAGTATGACCCAGAGGAACCTACAGAAGATGAGGTAAGTGTCAGAAAGATTGTTATCGCATCATAATTTTACTTGTTGAACAATAAACAGGTATATTAAGGCAAATTAGCAATATGTAATACTTATTATCTCTATTTCTATTGCTATTTGTAATTGTGATGATTTGCTTTGTGTAGATCCTGGATTTTGAGGCAGACACTGAAACGATTAAAGTTATTGACATTACGGATGAACCAGAGATATCCTCCAACATGGAGGAGGTGGAAGATATTGAAGATGTCACTGTGGTGATGGTGGAAAAAAGTCAGGATGAGAAAGAGGAAAAAACGAAAGAGGTAAACAATTTTAAACATAGGAAACTTTGAATTATGCAGATATTCTACATTCATGCACTTGCTGCTTTTTTAGATATATATTATATAAACATTACTAGTATGAAAAAGAAAGATGCATTTATCTTCTGTCACTGTTATTCTCAAAAGCCACTAACCTCAATTGCTATTCAAAAATATTGGCAGGTTCAATATCAGGACATTATAGTATGTGACCTTTGATACTGTTGTAACTGTCAGCTCTACTTGCTTTTTGAAACATTATGTAAAGAATTATTTTTTTTACTTCTCTATTTTTTTTTTTTTACTTTTTTCTTTTTATATTTTATATTAGATGTGACCATATCTTTTTGTATATTACTGTCTGCATTTTATTTAGATGACCTAACATATGACCCTCGTTAAATATGGATTTTTATCTTGAATTATATTTTCATTTGTTGCAGAAAGTTGATTCTAGCAAAAAGATGACCAATTTCTTCTGCCATGTTTGCAGCACCGAGTGTCGGGATGTTGAGGTAAAATCAGTAGTTAATAATTTAATGCCAGAATGGCTGCTGTTGGACTATTGATCCAAAAAATTCAATACCTTATTTTAAAATAACCCCAATATTTTAGCTAGGACCTTGACAAAATGTTATTGGATGTGATACTGTAGTGCTACTGTAATACCAGCAAATTTATGCTGTTGATTGTTTGGAATTTTGAGAAAAAAAATTTGCAAACAAATTTTAGTTGATTTTGTAAAAGAAATTAATAGTAATTTTGCTTTTAAAAGCAAAAGAACTTTTTAACCTTGAGAAACATTTTTGGATACATGCTGATATCATTGAATAAATTGTTAATAATCACTGCATCGTAAGTTGTTGATAGGACATGTATTTAATAACATGTAGTCACTCGGACAGATTTTTTTTGCATGTGTATGCTTCTAAATGTTTGAATGGAAAAATTTGAACCAATAAAATCTTTCTTCTCACAAAACGATCCATAGGGGGAGTGGAGTGGAGTAAATAATTCATTGCAAAAACATTTTTATAAATAGGGATTCGCTAAGCATATGAACGGCATGAAACACAAAAGCCGCATGGATGCGATGATGGGTCTTCACATTGAAAAGTCCAATCAGCTGATTTCACGAATTAAGGCAGAGGAACATCTCAGAAAAATTGAATCCTCTCCAAGGTGAGAATGTAGCTTACGTAACTAAAGGTTATTGAGGCAGTTATTCTGACACTGAATCTTGATAAACAGGTACATAACTATTTATTCATAAATGTACATGATGAGAAAAAGAGTTTTGATCTTTACACTTAATTCAATTTTGCACTATACCTGTACCTAAGATATGGTAGTCTAACCAGGTATGAAATTATATTAATTGTGGTTTGTTTATTCATGTCAGTTTTTTTTCTTGCATGTACATGCATATAAAATCATGCCTACTGCCAGTCTTTGTGGTACAATAACCATTTATTGCATGATTGTGAGGGAGATATAAAGATTTATTTCACAAAGAAAAACATATTTGCCTGAAGGAAAGTTGAGTTATCTGGGGGAATAAATCTTCATATTTACAAAACATTCATACAGTAAATACTCCATATCAAACATCTTACATTTATACAAAATATGTTGAATTCTAATGATTTCTCTGCTTTTACAAGACAAAATTGTTATAAATGATTTCCTCTGTTATTCTCTCTTTAGTCGTGTATTATATATTATAATTGAATTAGTATTTTGATATAAGAAGAATTGAAATTTTTAAATAATTTAAGATTTGATCATGATAGTAGTTAACATAATATGCCCATCTCAGCTTTTAATACATTGAAATGAAAAATTCGAGGTTTCCAAAGAGGTGGAATAAAATATCAATTCCTGGTAGACAAGACATTTTGTTTACTCTGTCATGTGACTGTCTAGACCAATCAGACAACACATTACATAGAATTATCATATTGAGGTTTAATTTTATCTTAAAACAATGTTTTAAACTCTAGGGATGAAGACAGAAGAAGGAGTGATGGAGATCGAAGACGTTCTCGAGATGGGCGAGATAGACATGTGAGTGAATAAAACCAAATATAAAAGATAGCATGGCTCAATTAATATACCTATATTGTAGCTATCACTCTTCTTTCACCAACTATCATGAAATATGACAGTGATATCAATATCTTGTGTTCTGAAGCATTACAAGTTAGATGTGACATAATAATTAACCTTGATACTTTCATTCATATACTTGTATCTTCTTCTATTTATTTTAACATCTGTCTTTCATTATTTTCATTTTCTTTTTCCTCTTATTAACTATACATCTGCAACATTACTCCTGTTTTCTGCCTTCTGAATTCTATTGGTCTGGGAATAATTTCCAGCGTCCGTTTTCTGGGCCATTTCGGCGAAGAGGTGGATTTTATCAGGTAGTCTCTGCATATATACATTGCTTGTTTTCATTTCTCATTTGCTCTCTACTTATATTTATCTCTCACAAGATGTCTCACAGCCATCATTAACACTTACAAAATAAGCGCTATTTCTAATTTAGAGTGATGGTCGCAGCAGAAGAGAGAGGCATCGGTCATCTGACCTGGAATTTCCAGACATTGGTGACTTAGTGACGCTCGATACTGTAGGATTCGAAGAGGAGAGTGTGGTATGTGAACCTTAAGTAACAATATACTTACATGTATGTTGGCCTACATTAACACATCTCTCTCCTAAAATTTCTTTGATTAAATATAACGGTAGTAGAAAAACTGGGACAGGTTGTTATCTACCCAATCCTCTTAAATAGTAATGGAATAGCAATGTTAGAATATTCTGCATTGTCTTCAAAAAATCATTCCTGAAGGTTTAAAAAAAAAATTTTATTATTAGTTTTGTTTTTTGAATTACATATGCCCAACTAAAAATGATTATTAACAAGCACGAAACACACATGTCCACCACAATTATATTGTCAATGACTATCATTAACCAGTAATGATAACAGGTTGTTATCTACCCAATCCTCTTAAAGAGAAATGGAATAGCAATGTTAGAATATTCTGCATTGTCTTCAAAAAATCATTCCTGAAGGTTTAAAAAAAAAATTTTATTATTAGTTTTGTTTTTTGAATTACATATGCCCAACTAAAAATGATTATTAACAAGCACGAAACACACATGTCCACCACAATTATATTGTCAATGACTATCATTAACCAGTACGTGTATAAATGTGTATGAATTATAAATTATACTGTGGTGGTGATCCTATTTAAGAAATTGTTAATCTATATGATTATAATGCTACAAAATGTTTATCTGTCTACTTAGATAAATGCTTTATGCAGAGAAAACAGTTCCAGGGACTATGAAGAATTGTATAAAATTGTCTTGCTTGCTATAGCCTTTATGTTATACAAACGAATATTATGTCATTTGATTTGATTTTGACTGTATGCCAACAAGGGGATGTCAATAATTGCTTTAATGTGATGGCTTATTTATGCAGGATAAAGAAGTAGGTGAGAAAAAGTTGCAAGAGAAAACTAAATCTCTTGAGACCACAAAGTCAGACCAACCCACTGCTGATGATGAAGTGAAACAAGAAGAGGTCCACAGTGGTGAATCCTCAGTTAAAGAACCAGCAGAAATAAAGGAAATCCCAAACAGCAAACAGTCAGAAACCACAGCGTTAGCTTCTCAAGTTCTCGAAAATTCTAAGAGCAAGACTACAGAGAAGAAAGAAGGGGAAGCCAAATCCAGCAAGAAAGTTGAAACCGCGAAAACAGGCAGCAACAAGACACCTAAAAAAACAACTGATAGTGCAGAAAGCAAGAAAACTGAGGAAAAATCAAAGGAAGTGGAGAACAAGAAACCTACAGAAGTCTCAGATGCTCCCAGTAACAAGGAACTGAAGAATGGTTCTGTTAAACAGGAACCGATGGAGGTAATGACAAGTGAACCAGCTGAAAAAGATGTAGCTGTCCTTCCACAATGCCCAGTGAAGGTGCCACCTAACCAAATCAAGAAGGAGGCCCCTGCCATGAAAACTAAAGAGAAAGTGGTCACAGAGATTCCTCAGTACAGTCCAGATGTTCCTATTGGTATGGTTATATTTTTTGATTTGCATTGAGTCTTTTGTTTTTAGTTGAATTTTTTGCCCGATTTACATAAGGAATGTCTACATCAATATCAACACAAAAAGTGTACTTTCAGTTTATGTGTATGTAAATTTTTTAACTCAGTCTGTTTAAAATTTTATAAATATTGATATTTTGAATGTGTATGTACAGTGTACATGTATTGTGATTCTTACGCATTTTATTTTTGTTGTAGGCCAGAATTACATTGTTGCGGTGACAGGATTTTACTGCAAGTTGTGTAGTAAATTCTACAACAATGAGAAGGCAGCCAAGGAATCCCACTGCCAGTCCAGATCACACTATGATAAATATAAGGTACTTGTGATGATGTTGTGCTTTAAATAATCATAAAATGTAATTGTATCAACAGGTTACTGTTTCCAATTGAACAGTTGCTTGCAAGATGTCGTTTTTGTTACTTTTAAATCATTGTTCACTTTATAAAAGAGTTACATACAGGTAGTTACATTTTATATCCAGTGTACATCACACAAAACACATTATTTGCATATTGGGAAGACTTACAGATTTATTTCTCACAAAAGATGATCTGATTTTTCTATGGAATAAATCACGATACATTTACTGTGGAATCATTAGATTTTGTTGTGGCTCAATTTTCGTGGAATTCGTGGGTACCTCTCATCCACGAATTAACATCCTCCACGAATTAATAAATTAGGGTAATAAAGTGATATTTCCTTTGTAGGTTTTAGAGAATACACGAAATTACGTCCCCACGAACCTGTAAAATTTAAGCAATCCACGAAAATTGGCCCCCACTAAATTTAATGATTCCACAGTATCTCTGCAGCATTCATGCAGTTAAGGTCAGACGACATGTTCCTCAATTTTAGATAACTTTTTCCAGGTCTTCGTTAATGGTTTACTACTACTTTGACAAGCTTTCTTGCAAAAAATTAGGGTACCTTACCAGGCATTTCTGCAAAATACTAGAGTATGCAATTTCCTATATAATCTTCTTGAAAATACACTTGAATTGCTGATATAAAAATAAATACATCAACAGCACAGCGAAATTCACTATATAAATTAGAAGTATATCTCCGCCGGGGCGGGGATTTGAGCTCACGACCTCTAGAACCTATACGCTTCAGGCAGTGAGTGGCCACGGTTCTAACCACTCGACCATGTACACATATAACCAAATACAAGTAAATTTTGATCATTTTTAAAGTACTTATAAAATTAAAGTTTTTTATTGGAACTCTTTATTACGAGGAGATACAAAAAAGATTCTTGAGGAACGTGTCGTCTGACCTTAATGGTTTATTGTAATAAGACAACAAACAGACAATTGTATATATTAAAGACTGTTTTGCATAGTTACATAAATTAAGCAAATCACTGTTCAAAGTCTTTAACTTGTTTTTATTTGTATTATTGAAATGTCAATGTAGAAAAGCAGTAGAAGCAAGTTTAATTGAATGCATGACCTGTTTGTGTGTACGATTAAAAAGTTTTGATTGTGTTTTTTTATATTGCAGATTGCCATATTAGGAACAAATACAGAGGGTCTCTCATCAAGTACAGCAAAGGATGGTGACTCAGAGAAGCAGGCCCCGCCCACTGGAGATAAAGAGGGTGTGGCCACCACCCCAGGGGAGAACTCCAGTGTAAACCCAACAGGTAAAAGATGATCTTCTATGAGAAAATAAGATTCAGACTTTTTTTTCATTGGAAAATCATAAAAATCTCTAGCTTACACCAAGGAAATATTAATTTTTTTGGAGGGGGGGGGAATAAACATCTTTTTATTTCACTCACTTTCCGTTCAATAAATTTGTAGCGTCAATCAGTTTTGCAATAAATGTGTAGTGTACAACAGTTTTTTAAGAGGTTGGTAAAGGAGTAGGGTCTAAATTTTGTCTTGATTTTTGCCTTTCACAGATATATAGGAATGAGTATTTGATACAATTTGCTGTTGATAGTTAATGTAACATAAAATCTGTTATAATCTTCATAAACACCCTTTGCCATTCATGTACAAAACAGATCAGTTTACAAATATATAATGAATGTACTGTAGATTAAATGTGGGGAATAAATATCTGCGTAAAATTGCAAGAAGCAACCCTTGTGGATTTTATGATCCCACTCTTATTTTTCATAAGGTATTGAAATAAATGAAATTAAAACCAAAAAATTGGTGCTCGCAATTTTATATTCCCTCGTTTTGATACAAACAGCAGAATTTAGTACTCATATAAAATAAGAAATTAACAGTATTCATGAGTCAGCTTTCATCTTTTTCAACCAGTATTTTGAATTTTTATTGTCTTTTTCACTGCAGCTAAAAGAGGAAGAGGTGGCATTCAGATCAACAGAGGGCAGAAAGGTCGCCGGGGCAGGAAGTGATGTCATAGGAAATCGTGTGCCATGTCTTGTCTGCTGTAGAATTTTTTTTAATTTTTACACCAAATTTTGTTATACTGTGAGGGATGTAAAATAAAGCTGAGAAAGTTTTTCATTCATTTATTTACATGCCATACATCAATTTCTTTCTGTAAAATTAATTTGTTTTGTCTGTATGATATAGTTTGTGTATTTCACATTTGTACATAAAATTTAAAATAGTTCATTGACATTTTGCAAATTTGCAAACAAAGTTGTTAAGGGATTTATATATTTGTAAGTACACTGTGTATTGGCATTGAATTTTGTTTGTTAGAAAAACACTGAGTTGGCACTGAATTTGTAAGTACATGTACATTGATTTTGTATTGAGGGAGTTGTGACAAATTTATACTTTTTTTTTCTTTTATTGGTACAGTAGTATAAGTTACTAGGCATCAGGTAGTGCAATCTTATCAGTTTTCAAAAATACCAAGTGATCTTTTTTAAAAACATTTTCATCATTTGTACCCGTACCAGCAATCAAAAGATTGTAAGGTTAGTGCAGTGAAGACTGAGGTAACAATGGATCAATGTGGACTTACAAAATCAGAATGTATACAAATATATATCAATTGTGTCAATGAATGAAAAATAAATCACTTTGATATCCATCAGGATTTTTACTTCATAGGTCTTGAGAGCTGAACGCTTTGTTAATTGAGTTTTTAAAGCAAAATCTGTCAAATACAATCATGTGGATTAATTTTTCCAGGAAGCAATGTACTAGTTAAATTCAATGATTTGTTCAAATGAAGGGTGAAGTCCCCCTTGAAAGTGGAGATAATTTGAACAGTTGTTTTAGAAATGCTGATATTTACAGAAAGCCACTTTGTATATTCAGGTTCTTTAAAAATTGTACAAAAATTAGAATATAAAGGAGAAACTCTTTAAAAATAATGGAGAACCACATTCAATTTTTTATCGGGTTTTCCAAAGGAAATTGGTTATTGAAATGGTGAAAATGATGGGCGAGTGACTGCCAAAAGGGTACCCCTATTGTACGGAATACTCCTACAGTTTTCAAGATAGGAAGTGCTGTTTTAAGAAATAAGGAATCATTCTTTGAGTATAATGAGGTTATAATTTTGGTCGGATCATGATCAAATCCAATAAAGCCCGAAGGGTTTTATGTTATATTTGATCATGCCCCGACCGAAATTATCACCTCATAATATTTAAAGAATAATTCCTTATTACTTATATTTATAAAATTTTAAGCCATTGTACTATTAAATATTTAAATATAAATAAGCAAACCTCGCTGGTGCCCCAATTATACGTCATTTGAAGTTATGGGTTTTATAGCACAGAATCGATACCTAATGTTATCACAGGCAAAGACACTAAAATATTAATATTTGCAGATCAATTGGATATATATCAAAGACCTGCGTATATCTTGGATTTTGAGTTTAGATAATTTATGGAAAAATATCAGCTGTTGAACTTTTTTTTTTGCAGAATATTGCATATAGAGTGCTTTGTTTCTTTGGATACCAGGTAGACTAAGTGTTCATTTATTCAGGGTCGACAAATGGATTATGGATACTGTTCGCACCAAAGAAACCTGGTTTTGCTGTCATAATGACAGCTTTTCTCACGGTTATTTGGTTTCACGTTTGTTCAAACTATGCTAAAATCGGTAATGAGAGAACATACGGATGCAACATTTGCTAGATAAATCAATAAGGTTCATAGGTCAGAGATCGAATGCTAAATTGAAGACCATGAAGTGTATAATTTTTATCCAAGTTTTCAGGTATTCAGAATACATTGACTGGTGGTAAACGTTATTATTTTCCATGTTTATAAAGGTTGAAACACCGTTTGATGAAAGCAACCTTTGCGAAGCAGAGCAAACTTCATTTGTATTCTAAAGAGACATATCAAGAAAATGTCGGATCAATAATCAGAAACGTTTGTATTGAAAGGCGATGAAAAGAACATAATTTGTTCATGGTTCACACGAGAAATTAAGCTCTTTTTGATTCTATTTACAATTCTTTAATGTTTGTTAGTACATTTTTTGTACACCTCGTACGATGGAATTTTGCTGATACCAAATGACTTGGTACACACCAATTCCAAGCTGCACAGCCCAGTGGCAAAGTTATAGTAACCAGAAATCATTTAGCCAGAATTGGCAATGATTGGTAATTGACTAATCGCTACCACAAAACAAAACCCAGCTTATGCCTTTTTGAACGGAGCTATTTAAAGGAATACAGTGAGCAAAGAAATAGATTAGCATTGAAATGATGCTTCTAAAATGCCAATGAATAATAAGATATACAATACATAGAAATGTATAGATTTAAGGATAAAACTATAATCATCTGACTGGACCTTGGAACAGAAAAAACCTCTAGGAACTGCTCCTATAAAGAATGACAAAACATAGAATGATATTACCTTCAGACCAAACAATCCAACCCCTTCAATCTTTACAAATGTACAAATAAAATATTGCAAACAAACTAGGTAGCATACTTCTGCCCCTTATAAAAATTTATTTAAAATAATTTTAATTAAATACAATTTCAGTTATTCAGTTATTCATCACATTTTTTAAGGGAACATGCATAAATAAGCATAGTAATGCAAAGTAATGCCATGTAATGCCAGCATTACACTAGATTTTGGAAAGTAATGCATTACATTACCATTACTTGTAATGCTAAATTTGTGGCATTACACATTACTAGCTTTACTTTGAAAACATGTAATGCATTGCAATGCATTACCATTACATTTAGCAGTACCCCAAGCCTGGTTGACATGCAAGAAAATTTCAATAAGCACACAAGAGGCAGAAGTAGGCCACCACGAATAACCTGTATCGAAAACATGGACTGAAATGATTCAAATGTTCAAATTCCAAGTAGAGTAGAAAACCTTTTTAAGGTTTGGTCATTTTTAAGTTAACATGCCTATTTGGACAGATAGTAGGAAAATGCAACACTTGTTCGATGCTTTTCCATGAAGTTTGACAAAAGGACGGGAACAAGTTTTCGCATGTCATAATTTAAGAATTTAGAAGATGCAGTTCAGGTTTGTTTATAAAATCTTAACTGTACATTTGTCTTTAAAGGGGCATGGTCACAATTTTGGTCAAATTCTATTTTTCTGTTTTTATTATTTACAAAGCTTAAGGAATGCATTTTTAAATGGTGAAATGAAATTCGAGTGTCAGTTGTAGAGTTATAAGCAAGATACAGGACTCACAACTCAATGTTATGAAAACAAGGCTCGTGCCCTGTTTTGGTTTACATAGGTTCATTATATCTGCATAAATCTTATTCAAGCTGATGTTTTATCCTCTTATTTATTTTAAGCATAAATAAATAGTTTGTAACGTTTAACACATTCTTTTTAGGTCTAAAACAAGAATTTCACTACAACATACAAACTGTAAACAAAATTAAGTTTTGTTTACAAAGCAAAGAATTGTAAGCTCTGTAACTCGCTTATAACTCAACGAATGACAATTTTGGTTACCTAATGGAAATGTCATACTGAAGCATTGTAAAAATTGAAATCGGAAAATAATTTTTAATCAAAATCCTGACCATGCCCCTTTAATGAATATTCAAAGGCTAGGATTATAGATGTATCGGTCTATCTTTGAAATGAATACCATTCTCTGTATACGTAAGAAGAACATGTTGGTAAACTTTTTCCAAGTGCCATGAAATTTGGTGCCGATCGAAACGAGAGACCAAATCTCAAGGCGAGCAAAAATCAATTGTGCGAGATGTGAAACGGGTACCAAGTTATGTGTTTTCATTCTCAGGAGCAGTTTCTGTGTTATTGTCTGTTTCAGGGTCCGGTTATAATTTTTACTCATTGATTTTTACACCGGGGTGTATTGCATTCGTTATAATTCATTAATATTGTATTTAAATGTATCATGTTCATGCTTTTCAATGAAATAGCTTTTATTTGTTCAAATAGATATCAGTAGGTTTCTATCATTCAACCAAGATGATGAGACAATGATTAGTCACTGGTCTAATTATGACCGAAATGATTCTGGTTACAAAAGCATGGCAACTATTCTGTGAAGCATGGTGTGTACCAAGTCATATAGCATCAACAAAAATTCATTGTTCGAGAAGTGAAGAATAAAATAACGAAGATGAGAAAGCAGGTTTCATAATTACAAAGATTATTTTCAGAGATGCTGCTAGCTCTTGCAGATTTAAAAAGACATAGGAGTATTTGTATATTGTCCTTTATCCAGATTTTAGATGAAACTGTTTATATGAAGGTCAAAAACTCTTCTGATCTTAGAACGCTGCTTAATGACAAATGTGATACCCCTTCTTTTTTTCTTTGCGGATGATGTATTTAAATCATGCTCTGAAGATGTTTCAGATGTTAAATACTAGTAAGCGTTAATATGGGTTAGTTGTCCTGAATTATTATGGGACACTGTACTGGACCATGATGCATCTAAACAGCTGGCAACACATGAAGCACAGTATGTAGTGGTAACCCAATAGATACATTTCAGTAGGAAAAGTCCGATCTAAATTTCTCAACTTTATAGTGGCATATTTTTCTATCAAATATGTCGACATGCAAGATAAATATGTTGACATGCAAGATTGTTATGTCACCATGCAACAAACGTATGTTGACATGCAAGAAAATTGCAATAAGATAAGAATTATGAAAAATCTTTAAAAATTTCAAATATCGCCCACATATGACAACCAATATGCTAGATGCTACCTAATTATGCCGACATGCAACTTAATAATGTCAACATGCAACTTAGTTATGTTCACATGCTACTTATATATGTGGACATGCAACCTAGTTATGTTGACATGCAGAATAAATATGCTGATATGCAATTTAATTATGTTCAAATGCAAAATAAATATGTTGAAATGCAACTTATAAGTTGCATGTCAACATAATTAAGTTGCATGTTGACATAAATACGTTGCATGTCAACATATCTATCTTGCATGTTAACTTAGCTATGTTGCATGTCGCGATAAATAGGTTGCATGTCGACATAAAGAAGTTGCATGTTAACATAAATAATTTACATGTTGACGTAAAGAATTTGCATGTCAACATATTTATCTCGCATGTTAACATAAATAAATTGCATGTCAAAATAAATAACTAGCATCTTGTATGTCACATGTTGGCGATATTTGAGATTTTTCATCATTCGATTTTGATTGAAATGTTCTTGAATGTCAGCATACTTATGTTGCATGTTGATATAACTATCTAGCATGCCAACATATTTATCTCGCATTTCGACATATTGATAGAAAAATAACTTGCACACAAGGGGCAGAGATATGCTACCATACAAATTGTATTTTAATAATTGTATTTCTTTAAGGTTTGTACCCTGGAAAAACAGTATGGTTAATGAATTAAAACCCAAAGAGTTCAGGGTTAACTATAACAATTTAAAGTTTAATAGTAACTGGTGTTGAGGTAATCTTTCTGACTTTGAGGTCATTGGTTTCATATGGTTGTTAACTTGGGTTATCTACTGATGAGGAAGGGATTGCCGTATAAATGACAAAGGTTTGGCTGGAGGTATCCATTTAATGATCATGCATATCCATGTTGGGGGGAACTAGGTCCAACAGAATATCACATGGACAAAAAACCAAACACCGATAGATAACATCTCCGTACATTGTATGTTATGCTTCTAACTTTCAACATTGTAATGTGCAAATTCATAAAACCTTGTCCTTCGATCATGATTTCCTCTTGGTGTTGAATAAATGACAATGCAAAGACAAGATATTGGAGACAAGACGGTTAATTATCCTAATGGTTATCCTGCTTACCATGCGCGTACCGAGTCTGTGATTATATGTTTTTTTTAGCACTCACACGATGTGTTGATGGTTAGTAATATCAGTCTCACAGTTTTTGCAAGATTTGAGTAAATATAGGGATGCACTTCATGGGAGAAAAGTTTTTTTTATGATTCAGGTGTCCAGCCCTGCCTTTACTTTGACCCAATTTAGTCCTGATCAGTCTTGATATCCTTCTGTTCATTCTTTTTGTACCATAACTTTAGATTGTCTAACATTGTTCTACTTTTAAAAAGAAAAACTTTTTGTGTATGTGATACTGGTTATAAATTTCAAGATATTCTATTATTTATCATTGTACAGTGTTTCTTTTTCCGCCACAATCAGTGCGGTTAAGGTAAGGCTGAAGTATTTTCCCTCTTTTTCATTTGACTTCAAACCTTCATCTTGTCGATTACCAATCCAAGGGCCATGTCTCAGATATATTTACCTTAGGACCATTTATTAAAATTTGTGCGTTCTATCAGGGTAACCCTGAGAGGTCTTTTGACTATACATTAAGATAGTTGGAAGGCACAATGTACATTCATAAATTTAATGTTTAAGATAATTAAAATTAACTGTCGTTATGAATATTGTATATGTTTCCATTTGTTATATTATTTAGAAAATTATAAATAAAAAAAGTATAGATCATATAGAAAGTAAATGTATCAAGACCACGTGGGCGCCTCAAACCACATGGTCCATTTGCCGCGTGCAGTTGGGAAGTTCCTGCAATTATGTCGACTAGTATAGGTATAGAAAGGTCAAGACAAGACGAAGCAAGAGTAAGTGGAAGTTTTATTGGTGACCAATATATGTTCGTTGAAAAACATACAGAATCCTGTATCTAGCTGCTTTTAGTAGAATTAGATCGTTGCATGGTTGCATTACACTACATGATTCGTCTCATCATTCAATTATTATGTAGCTAGCTGATGGTATTTTTCTTTAATGTAAATTCTGCAGACGCAATAATAATATTGCTAACATGAACAAATTTCACTGTGAGATGTGATATTAAGAGTATTGTTTATTTTTTTAAAACTTGCAAATAAAACAAATTCGGAAGAGAAAATTATTCCCATAATTCTGTTTCCTCCGCACATGCGCATTTATTAAAACATCTTCAATAAACATTGATTTTAATCGTGTGAGATGTTAAAGTTTTCAAAGAACATTTTCTATACTTATGATTATTTTCGCACATTCATTTACAAGAAATAAGATATATATACATGTACATAACTGTTTAACCATAAAGTCAAACGGCACTCAAATTGATTGAAAACATCAACTAAATATCGATCAGTTCTGTAAGTTTTATCATGACGTCTTATAGAGATGAAGAATATTTATAATAGGTGTCATCGTTATTCAAAATCTAGAAATAGGTCATAATTAGGCGACGGTACTTCTTTATTTCAAACCGGTTAATAAACTACTTACTTAAACTATGTATGTAGTTGTGATACAATTCCTCTTACGATAAAAACGAATATATTCCCTTTATTTTGTGAAATTGTCAACATAAATCCAAACGTTTCCATTCAGAGCTATTTGTGAATTCTAAACAGATCCTGTCGGTAACCATTAACTGTACCAACCAAACTGCGTGACGCACTAAATAAAAAATTCAATACTCATTCAATACTTTATCGATCTTGGCCTTTTAAATACAACCAGGACTTATTCTGATGAGTTCAATAGCATTTCAGGGAGAAAAAAACACTTGACTAACACTTGTTTATATATTTTTTACACTATAAAGGCCATCGATATAGAATTGTTTTAGTTATTTTTTCCTTGTTTATTCATAGTTTCATCATAATAAAACAAGGAAACTTTTTACTCAAACATTCTCACCCACACGCCTATAATAGTTAAAACATTATATAAAGTTTAAGACTTATTTTTACTTCTCAGCGGCTTTTTCAAGCAATAGAAGAGAGCAACATACAAATTCTTCGAGATTTTGCAGATTTACCTGACACCAGACAAAGAACCGTACGTGCACGTATATATTATGCTTTAAAATATCCATACTTTTATTTCTTTTGTTTAAACACTCCTTGGTTTAAAGTACAACGCGTGGCTCAACAATAGAAAATGGGTGATTAAGCACTCAAAGGTAATATAGCTGTTCGTGAAAAAAAATTACAGACAGAATGAACTTTAATAACATTGATTATTGAAGAAACTGGTAATATTTTGAATCATTTTTACATCTTTGATGCAAAGAAAATAACTTGTTCATAATTGGTTGTTAGGTATCAACACAAAGAAAATAATGTCAATAAATAGATCCGCGTCAGGAATTTTTTTATCTTTGACAGACCTATGTTATGTGTTCAATATTAGTTTTTAAAAACCTACCATGTGAACAGTTTATCTAATTATGCCAATATGTTTTAAAAAAGAAAATTTTAATTTGTCGATGACATTGTGTTGTTCTTTGATCCTTGCAGACAGATTAACTTTTAGAATAGTATTGGTAGTCTTGTTAGTACTTTGTTTATTTGCTTGAACAGCACCTCTCGCAATAAATTGGCAGAAATGATACTATTTTGAACATGAATGCGTTTTGACAAACTAATATCCTTAAAGCTTATCTTTTTTGTAAACGTACATTACGGTTTTAAAAGTTTTCAATAAGGAATAAGGAATCATTCTTTAAGTATTATGAGGTGATAATTTTGGTCGGGGTGTGATCAAATCCAATAAATCCCGAAGGGCTTTATGATCGATTTGATTACGCCCCGACCGAAATTATCACCTCATGATATTAAAAGAATGATTCCCTATTACTTATATTTATATGATTTTAAGCAATTTTAAGCCATGGTACGATTAAATATTTAAATAATTCAGTAAGCAAACTCTGCTGGCGCCTCAATTTGGCGTCATTTGAAGTTATGGGTTACATAGTACAAAATCGATACGTAGTGTTATCACAGGCAAAGACACTGGAAATTGTAAATACATGAGAATCGAGTAGAAGACGGATGAAGAAAAAATTGAATTGCTTTGACAAATTCTCAGAAGTGGTTTGTATAAATAAATGACAACATTTAGTTTATTTGACAAAAAATATGCATATGAAATATATTCCTTACGTACATATGTAGAACTTATTATAGGTACAAAATTTGTTTGATTGCTTAAGTGTACATTTAATTCAGTACAAATTGTAACAGAATTTTCCCGAGAATCCGTCGGTAGAATTTTATGTACATATTTTCTTTACAAATATATATATATTCTTAAAAATTTCATGTAATATTTGTCGCTTCTTTTTTTTGCAGATTTGGAGGAAAGATTACTTCAGAGCCCTTTTAATAGAGAGAAATATACCCGTGATTGCAATAATTGAGTATTTCTCGGGGCAAAATGGCAGACATTTAAACATAGATATATCTCACCGTGGGCTTCCGGTCTGTCAAGACACCGTCCAGTGAATCAGCAGAACTTATGAACCCGACATCGTATGTGTTCAGCTTTCAGTATAATGTACAATATTAGCAGTGAATAATTATAATATTATCATGTCGGGGTCTCTCATATCTAGTCTAATCACATATACAAGGTATTTGTCAATATATGTTGTCAAGAGCGTTGTAAAGATATGATTTACTATAGAAACCAGAATCTCACCCACATTATTTGTAAGATATTCAAGATGTCATTGTGTGTTTTGTTAAATAATATCATGATGTTGACAAGGAGGAAAACCCAACACAGAATGTAAAACTAAGTATGACCTCGATTTCCTTATATAATTTATACACTATTGTGAAAAAATTTCCTATTTTTGTCTGAGAATAAATGAAAAATTCTACGTAATCTGTCTAATTAATTTTTTCGTTGTATGTGTGTTTTTTATTATTTGGGTGTATATGCTTTTTTATACTGAATTAAATAAAACTTATTCACGCTGTAATCAAAATAACAGAAACAATAAATAGCTTAGTTTATACTTAAATTCCAGTATATAAATCGTGTCCCATTCTATGTTGTATGAATCTGCAAATTTTTGGGGATGAATGTATTGAATTGTTAAGGCAAAGAGAGTAACTGAGGGGATGACTGTTATTTATAACGAATTCAATTTTGTGTATTGTGGAAATCTGAATAACGGAACGGAGCACATTTGATGGAAGATTTAAAGTACCGTAACATTTCCCTATATTATTACATATGTACTGACGTTTGACTCTATGGAGTATCTTTCAGCAAGTCCTATATGTACATGATCTTGCTCCATCTACTGCTTGTGATCTGCTCTACAATAGGCATAATATCTTCCACTAGAGGCATTTACCTTTACTTATTTCCGACTGTTTATGTCGATAAAATCCTTTTAATCTTATTCAGTTCCAGGTTCTTAGGGCACGATACTTTGTCTGTTTACGTGTCTTTGATGGCAATAAATGAACAAAAGTATGAATACTCAAAACCATGAACAATACGTACTCAAATATCATTTTATAAACACTATCTGATTTCATGTTAATTGGATAATATTTCTTGGCGAGGAAACATATATTCAGTAAAAAAGGTAAAAGTACATGGACTGGAGAAAGAAATTTACTCTTTTTATACTGATGACCGGAAACAACAACCGAAAGTTTAACTATTTCAGGCTGCAGGATGAGTTCGTGTAATAGGAAACGACAAAATAGATGATCGAAAGCTGGCCCCAGGATCATGAAGCAATCTTAGACTTAAGTGAAAAGTTGTAAATGGTCCTAATGTGTCTTGATAGGAAACACTGAGAAAAGTAAAATGCTATTGAAAGCCAGTGTCTTGATTTAATGTTGTTATTTACAAATTTCAATCGTCATATTATGGTAAACAAACATTTAATAACTGACTGAGATTTTGACTTTATAGTTTGAAATCGCTTCATGATCCTGAGGTCTGCTCAACCTCCCATAAAGTATCAAGTTAAGAAAGAGTTTACGCTAGATTTGTTGTCTCTTAACTTCTTATATTAATGCATGTCACTATACAACTTTTGTTTGAGTTTTAATTGTTTGCTTTTATTCAATGTCAGTTACATCTATTTAATAAATGACTACTTTTATTCTCTAGAGAAGTTTTTGCATTGGAGTATTGGATAAGGATGGAAAAGCATTACATAACAAACATATAACATATAATTATAAGTTATATACTTTGTCCTTTTCCCAACACAGCATAGTACTGGAAACCAAATAAATGATTCGATAAATAAATCGTTTTATTTTGGATTTTAAGATAGAAAACAAACTAGTTTTCAATGGTATTTCTCTTTTAATTTCATGGCTAAGTTTTATCAATCAGACTGAAAAAATTCGACTTTTGTTTAATTTTCTGTCTATGGCATTTTTGATAATTTTTCAAGAGTCAAATTAGCAACCATCTACAACCAAATTTTGATGTTGTTTTTATATTATTTTATATTATTTTATTCTCTACAGGTCTTTAGAAGCTATATTTACATACATTCGTTTTAAAGTTAAACGAAGGTAGGTAATAGGTAAAGCATTTATGATAAAGTATGCTTGTTTCAAATTTAATTTTTTTTCTGCCGTAAAAAACTTTTGAATCTAGCAGACTTTTTGATCAACGTTATCTTGATAGTAATTACTTGTACAAATTGGCAGAGTTTACAAAATGAAAATAAACACCATTTACAGGAATTTTCTTTTACTATGCGTTTTAATAGCTGAAAATTCCATTGAAGTCTATGAAAAAGCATATTACCAACATAGCATAAACATGTATCGTATATCTTCTTAGTTTATAAAAATGTCCACACTTGTATTTATCACAATAAAATGTTTCTTAAGTGATGAAAAATCAGTTTGAAAATATGTGTATACATGTAATTATATCACTTTTTAAAATCAGACGTGCAACATTTTAGTTACTGTCTGAAATATATTTATTTTGAACCATCGTGCACTGATTAAAAATGCCTTATACATGACGTCAAAATAATTTCGTTTTCAACCATCCATGCAAGGTTACACCCATTTATGCAATTAATGCATTCATTATTAGTGCCACGAGCGATAACTCGCTTGGGACATTTCTAACAGCAATTATGAATAGAAGTTGTTTCCTCCTATGGTGATTAACAAAATATGGATATATTCATAATTATGATGACATTTCATTGAAAACTTCCTTGATTTGAGTTAGTTTTAAGATAATTAAACTGGTAACTAATATCTTAATATGGTAAAAATCACATTGTACTGAGGTAACAGCTACCCTATTCAGTCACATTTACACTTTGAAAATGAAATAGTTAGACGTAAATTAGAGAGCTATTCAATAAACTCTTATTAATAATTTTATGTGAGAAACAATTAAGAACAGTCTTTTGTTCCACATTTTTAATAATGTATTATAAGTAAATATAAAATGTGTATTAAAAAGTGATAATTTAATTAATTCTATTTATTTCAGATATGTTCAAAAATTAAATAAACAGTAAAACAAATTGGATTTCATGTTTATGATTAATTCTAAAGTTCGTACTAAGTCAACAAGTTTTTTTGACGACATTGCTCATGGAGATTTATTTTATTTTCATTATTATCCTCTTCTATGGGGTAGTTGTTAGTTATAAGATTATGCATTTTATAAAATCACCAAATTTGCAGAAATGTTTAATATAATCTTAATTTACATTTTAATGTGAAAAAACCACATCACAATAATCGTTAATTCTAAAATTTATTGAATCTTAATAAATTGCACATTCTGTAAAAAATATACATAAGAACGATATATAAAACAACAAAAAGCCAAAAAAAAACCACATACAAATAACATCAGAAAAACTAAAACAATATAAAAAAAGAACATTATTTGTTATAAAGAAAAATATTACATTTTTACTATAATATATATGTCACCTAAATGCAAATATGTAAAACATGAAAAAGTAGCCACAAGATAATTTTTAACCAAATTATAGTAAGCAATACATGTGTAATAAAGATTGATCATAAAAATATTCCATCGTGAAATATTTAAAAAATTGCCAAAAAAATATTTGAAAAAGTATTTGGAGGTTAACAAGTTACAAAGTTAGAAAAATGCCCCAAAAGCGCCGAAATAATTTCTTTTCATCGTGCCTTGGTTTACCATCAATTTAACACTTTAAATAATGCTTCAATACCATCGTATCTATTTCCATTTCATGCGCGGATCAAGAATTTTTTTCCAAGGGGAGGGGGGGGGGGGGTGTCCAAATGATAATTGTGTTTGCCAGAGGGGGTCCGCAGCGTATTTTTGATAATTTTACTATGTAAATTTAGTAAATTTTCATTTACCAAGGGGGAGGGATCTTACATTGGCCTCTAGATTGCCTCTAAATCCGTGCATGCATTTCTTCCAAATGACGTTTTCAGATGTTGATAACAAAGACCAGAAGCAGCAACTTTTTCAGCTATGAATTCAGACAATGTTTTTGATGAATCTAGATGTGAAAGAGAGTTGACATTTACAATTTTGGATTTTCTATATTGTAAACATAAGACAATGGAAAACTGTATTTCAACATCGTGGACCCTGAAACACAATGGAACTTCAAAAGGCCGTCTAAGGCAAAAAATCATGTAAAGCATTATGAGCATTATATGCCAAACCTGCATCATGCACCAGTGATGATTGGGAATATCTTTTCTTGCATGGTAATTCCCCGGTTCATCTTTAAATAGGGATAAACTGTCTACAAATCATATAATGTGATCAAAATTCAAACAGGCTTTTTGATACATTGTTCATAAAAACAACAGAGGTAACGGACTTGGCATTGTGGGATACCAGGACTGGGCTTTTGAACTCTTTTATCCGATTGGAAAATCTGACAAGAGCCTCGGGTAATGGTACAGCATCAAGTTTCTCTCCATCCTTGTACAGTACAATACCATTAAAAGATATGAAAGTTGTTGCTGAAGCAGAATGGCTTATCTCTTCATCTGGAAGCACATAATGCTTAAATGTCTTTCCCCAGAGTTTGCAACTACTGACGTAATAGATGACATCCTAAAACAATGGAATTGTATTTATAAATAAAAGAAAATTCCAAAATTACTGTGTTGACATTTATAGATTTATATGCACAAAATGTATAACATATTGTAATATTTAAAATGTATGTCCTTGTATTTGTCTACATTTATCAAAACACATACCAAGACCTGTAGTCTCGAGATCAAAGCAGATGAACGTATAATTTCCATCTGCAAGAGTTGATATGGTGGGCGAGGAAGATGGAAGAGGTATCTCATGAATATAATCTGCAATAGAAGAGTCTCTCAAGTTCACATAGACTCATATATGGTACCCTCTCTCATTTCTATGCACTCTAACGCTGATTGTTTCTTAGATTTTAACGATGACCTTTTTTTCTTGAATGAAGTTGATGACTTCCGTTCACAGTCCCTTGTCCTTTTCAAATCATGTTGAACTAATACTTTCTTTGTTTGCTCTCCTGGTGACAAGAGCAGTTCTTCATTTACCTTTGAAAAGATTCAATGCATAATAAATAAAACAGTAAATGTTATTCTTATATAATGTAAAACGATGATTAGTATTTAAGTAAATCCTATCCTATTGTAATGCCATATTCCTACTAACCTTCAACACATAACACTTCCTAAGCTTTTCTGGACGGCAGCAGCGGCAACTCTAAATGACATGCTTACAGATATATATAGAAAATGCATTTGCTTTGGGACCTTTGACGCAACTGTGTTGTTGAAGCTCTCATTAGACTGCGAACTCCTTAAATTAGCGAACTATTCTGCTTGGTCTGCACATGTTGAAATAGCTTCTTGAATGTCATCTTTCAGCTTACTCTCACTAAGGTATTACCTGTACAGTATGTTAACGTTCTTGGGAATAAAATTACCACAATTCCGAACAAAGCCATAATTGGCTGCAATGGCTGTGTATTCCAAAAAGATAAGGTGTTAGTACTTTCAATTTTAATTTCAAATTTACCCGATTTTTCTTGTTCATTGTAATATCATTATTAAAACACTTTTTTACAATGTAAAATTTTGGTTCCTAGCTGTTTGTACTTTTTGGCTATTTGTACACTATATAATTTGTTGGTAAAATGGTTCTTTTTATGGCATCTTTTTTCTTCTTTAGACCAGCCTTCCTCGCCCTTGCTATGGTCGTTGTGTCATCATCCATTACAATGGTTTCCACGCTAATGTTTTTGTCTTCAAGATCTTTTAGCATGCCAACAGTCATATCACCTTCCTGTGTCAATATGAATTTATCTATTAATGTTTTCAAACATGTATTGTATATAATACTACACAACAAATTGAATTAAAAAAGTATTTTGTAATTACACACCTTGCTAAAATAAATCAAACCATAATGTCAGATATGTGTCATTAGTTTACTAAATTTTATTTTAGACAAAAAATACATTTGGCACAGTAGGGTTGTTATTTTACCTTTAGCACTACCGGTCCACCCCAATATTTCCTGCAGTCATGTTGCCTTGGTGGTTCTTTGGACAATGCAGCATGTTCGCAAACTTGACGGCTTTTGTTTCTTACAGCTATTGCCAGTTTTGTTACCAATCATACATGCATGAGCTGCAAGATATAATTTGTTATTGTTTGTTAATAGATTTATTATAAAAATTCCTGAAAATGCAATTTTGTATAAGAAAAGAAAATACAGCATAGTTTACTTATATACATTGAATTCACCTGATAAACTGCTGAACGATCTTCCACTACCATACTTCTGCCAGCCATCATCGAAGGACACTTCTACCCTCTCACTAAGAAAACATAACATTTTTTTAAAAATCTATATGTAAAACTTAAGAAAAACCTAAAATTATGCAACTGCGTGTATATATGAGATTTAAAATATATATTTTGTTTTTTTTCTGGTAATTTCACATATTTGGAATGCATTTACGATGAAACATGACAACAATAAACTGATAACCATCACAAAAATTCATAAAGCGATTTACAAATTCAAAGCAGAGCAACACGGACCTCTGGAAAGGGAGAGGTGGGATCAATTGCCTAGAGAGAGTAAGCACCCCCTGTTGACCGGTCGTACCCGCCGTATGCTCTTTGTTACAATTGGGCATGTCATGATCGAGGTAATTGTTAACATCGAAAAAGTCATAATACGAAAAAAACGAAACGTTGATAATTTGGTTTTGAAACGGTTGAAAGAGTTATCTTCCCTTGTTTTATTTTTATTTTCAGTAATTATAGTATATAGTGTAATTGAAATGTCAAATGATTAAAAGATTTATTCAAGTTATTTATTATATGAAAACAAAACAATAGAAACAGTTATTGTCGTTTCTTATTAGTCAGATAGACTTTAAAATTGAAAAGTATATTTGGTTTTTCTTAAACACTTTTTTTTAAAGATATAATGCCTTTGGTTTAAGAGACAGATTGTGTCACAATTTGGTTGTTGTTTGATCTGTTCAGAGGACTTATACGCGAAGTATTCCCTGGTGCGAATTACTGAAAGTAGAATCTCACAGACGTGAATTCTGTAAGTCGATATGTAGAATAGAAACTTAAGTATGTTAAGGTTAGTGAGTTTAGTTTTAATCAGAGTAATAAACTTATAGGCCAAGTGGCATATCAAGAGTGATTGACCAAGTTGTATTACCTTAGTGGCTAAGCAACAAGTTGCCTTGCCAGGTGGCAAGGGTGGTTGGCAAAAATTGAAATAGCCACAAGGCAGTGACTGAGGCACTTGGCATGTGTCGTTTTACACTTCGTTTGCATTCCCTATAAAAATCGGGTAAACCGGGCACGGACTGAGAAGCCAGGTCGAGGCCCGACACGTTACAGTTTGTTTGTGATGGTCAAAATGCAAACCTTGAGCAAACACAGAATTCCATTACATTGTAGGTAAGATCAGGTGCCTAGGAGAAGTAAGCATCCCCTGCCGACCGGTCGCACCCGCCGTGTGCTCATTGTCAAGATCAGGAAAAAACGGAAGAAAATGTGGACAGTCCGGTGCATAAATAATGGTCTAACAAGTTTGAAAAACGTCAGTCAGCATGTGTCTTAATGAAACATTGTACTTGCTAACAAGGTCATTGATTCAACCATAGAACTTGCGTAAAGATGATTTTAATCGAAGTTCTTGATATTCTTGTTTCAACAACTTGCAATTGTTTGTTAGTAGCTTGCCTCGTTTAATAAATTGTTCGTATGTAGAGCATGCTCTTGCATAACAAATAAGTTGAGAGACATAAACCCCATACGCGCGTGATGATGATATATTGTTACATAAGTAAGGAAAATGTGAACTTAACACAGATTGATTGAACTTTTCTAGATAAAGTACTTGTGTGTGCAATCAGAATGGTTTTTAACAAAATATTTTTTTCAGATTGTATAAAGAGTTGAAAAAACCGTACATTTTCATGTTATTGATTTTGTGATCTCAAAGTTTCTGATAATTCTTAATAGTTTTTAAGTATTCACATCTGATTCACGCCGCTTTTGGAGTATACTGTTTATTTTTTACTACTGTAAGAATTTTAGTAAGGAGTAAAGAAAGAGGCTTGGTAGAGCATTAACTGGAACCTGATATATATCTTTGTTTGTAAGGACTTTTGTGAAGCTTTGGAATCCAGTATAAATAAGGTAAATCAAATTCATTTTGTTTATTAGGGATATTAAGGATATCCAAAAACCGATTTATAATTTTGAAGTATTTCCTGCTTGGAAAGGCAGCTATGGGTGTAAGTAGGATTACCATGTGTATAATTGAAACCCAGTTCTTTTAAAATGCAATTAATTTAATATGCCATACAAACAAAGACAATGTGGTTACCTGCCTTGTCAGCAGGGACCAGTACATGTACATACTCATCTATATAGTTCTTTTCTCATTTTTGCTTTATTGAAAACAGAAGGATAGATAGTTTTCATTTGGCCTCTCAGTCGTTTAATACGAGATTTTGATATGCATCTGACGCTTTTAATCCACTCTGACAAGGTGTCAAGGTCTTCGTTCTCAAATTTCTTTCCTATGTGTGCAAAGACCCTGAATTGATTTGCTTTTTTTAACAGGTATAATTTATCATAGAAATATGTTTTCGTAACTTCATTTTCTTTGTTAATAAGTGATTTTTCGCTTAAGTATGTCTTTAGGAAGAATCTTTCTCTCACGCCCAATGTATTCTGTTGACAATGGCGTTAATGGTAATAAAATCCTTTAATATGTACACATACACGTATATCTTGCTCTGACTATTTGGTGACTATTTCATTGACAGGTGAACTGTGAAATGGTGATTGATATCGAAGAGTAAAAACTCCAGATAAAATGAATAATATAACAAAGATATAATGAATGTTATAACAATGAAATACAAATGCAACCAACGGGATATGAATGAGCCGAGGATGTTGCAAGAATATTGGAGAGGACAACAGATTACCAGTCAACAGAAAAAGAAAGTGAAATGGCCATGATTTTTTAAATATCAAAATGTGTTTTCGATTTGTCCCAGAGAAACCTCTCAGAGTCGTTCAGAAGAATGTTACACCTAGCTTAGTTTTTGCTAGCGCTCTCGAGCGCTAGCAACTACGTTAGTCCTTTTCACTGGAATACGCATGCTCGACTCCATAGTGGGGGATTCTGGGAATACTTTACTACTGTAGATAAACTGTACCATTAGAATTTCGTTTTACTATATTCACATGAAGTTTTGTGTTTTATTGTAAAAGTCAAAAAGTATCAATAGTTAAAGGTCTTATACGTTATATTCAATATTATAATAGATAGCTTACTTTATCTTAAAATCCTTCAAGCTCGGAAAACAACTTCGGATATGTTTTCCGAACTTGCCGGAAAGGCCCGAGAAGATACGATTGCTACAAAACAGTACCAATGGTTCTTGAAAATTTTCACCTCGAAATTGAAATTACAGTAACTACATAATGATTAAGGCAATAAGCTATGCCATTGCCGATGTGACGTATACTCTAGATTCACAATTCTAAATTGAGACCCCACTCCAGCACAATTCCAGTAGGCTACACCACTGTGCCTTCCTATTGTTAATTAATCGATTCAGAAATATAAACCAATGTTTTAGAAATCTGCCTCTGTGTTTTACGATGGCTACAGCGCTAGCTCACCAATCTTTTTAAAAGATAAGCTTGTTACCAAACTAAGTTAGGTGAAAGAGAATTTTATTACAGAGGAATAAGTCGTACGTAGGAATGTTAATGTTGCTTAGCTTTGTCCCAAGAGAACTTTGTCCCAAAGAATCTTTAAAAGGCGTTCGGAGGAAAGTTACGCCGTACTTTAGCATACTCAATACTAAATACAATCTTTCTACATTATTATTTTGTTTTTACTTCGAACTGAGAATTTTCTTAAGAAGTGAGTATTATTTTTTGGAGGAATGTTACTCCGTTGTTTAGGGTTTAACAAAGAGAACTTTGTCACAGGAGAACTTTTTAAGTCGTTTGGAGGAATGTTACTCCGTCGCTTAGTTTGGTACCAAGAGAACTTTTTCTCAGAAAAAACTATAAAAGGCGTTCGAAAGAAATGTTACTCTGTACTTTAGAATGCCCCATACAAAAAACAATCTTTTTACATTATTATTTTGTTTTTACTTCGAAGTGAGACTTTAAATTTTCTTTAGAAAAAAGTGATCAAGATTTTTCCATAGAGAAAGATTAATATGTATTAAATGAATTGTTATTCTAAAAAATTGTCTTAGCCTTGAAGAGAAATATTACGAAACAAAACAAACAAACCTATTTAATAGGGTCTTCCGTTCGAAACGTAAAACCTTAATAGAGAAAAAGTGCAAAAGAAACAATAGAATAATAGAAGCATAATAAAGAAAAGTAACATTATAATAACAAACTAAAGGAATAGGGAACAAGAAACCGATCGAAAAAAATAAACCATAAAATAATCATATCAAATACATTGAAGTTGCTTGATCCGATTTTTGGGAGTTGATTTTAATCAACTCTTCTATGCAGTTACTCTGGCAAACCGAAACTGAAACAGTGTTTGGACCTAAGCACAAATCATCACCGCTGACAAGACTTAGTTCTTGAAAATAATCGATAAACTCGATGTAATGTACGCTGAAACATTTTTTTTGAAAGGAAACCTATTTAAAAATATATCGGAAATAGTAAGATTTTAAATAGTACGAACAATTTAGAAGTTTTTTGCAGTATTCCTACGCCAGAGTTCAATATAGTCTCGTTCAACCATTGGCTGTCTCTGTACATCTCCGACAAGCACATAGTCAGTCTATATTTAGAGGTCGCATTACAAGCTATCACGTGACCTGGTATCTTTTACTTGTCGGAGGTTAATGGAGATAGCCGAGCATCTTATTGTACGAGACTAAAGTTCATTATTGGTTGGATCCATACAATTTTTGAAATATTTCGAATACCGATACATAATTTGATGAAATCAATTCTATTTTTAAATATTACACAACATAATTCATTAGAGGTTTTCTCGAAATTCTTGTCGGAATAGTCCGAGAATTCATATTATAAAAATGTGCGTAATTCAAACACAGATTATAAACTACTTGCCAAGCAAATTAACATATCGATGATTTTAAGATAAATAATAATTGATAAAATCAACTTCCGTCAGTACTTCAGTACTTTGATTTGGTTTTAACAGTATCAAACAATTTTCCGATTATCTTAAAAAGTTATGGACTTTCGTCTATTTACACCCCATAATCGGTATTCTTTCAATGTTAGAAATATTCAAGTATAGTTGCTACGAGCAGTCCGAGGCACTCTTAAAACGGTTTACGTGCACGTAAACCAATAAAAATGGGCCGTCGTGTTTATACTAGCAGACGACGTAATGCAGAGAAGTGGACTAACCCGCTAGACGTTATCGGCGGCTCAATGTCCACTTCATCTGAAAATGTTTGATTTTACATCTGTACTATAGTTGTATAAAGTTCAATACTTGCACTAAGCACAACGCTTGGTTGGCAGAGATGTATGAAACGGGTTGTATCTCCAATGATTTTTATCACGTATATCGTCTGTCAGCAAAATCTGGGGTTGTTGAATATTTTAACAGTATCCCCGAGTACCCAGACTCCGTCATCATAAGCAGAAAACCTCCCGCATTTCTCTGTAAATTATTTTTTGTGGTTTTTATCATTTGCAATCACTGAATATAATCTGAAACAATATAATTTATAAAAAAATGAACAAAAATATTTTTGTTTTTATTCAAATAAGCTCTCTGAATACGACGTTTATCACGCGTGTATATCTTATGAACCTACATGTAACTCCGTCATCCACATGTTCTATTATATGACAGGGAATGAAGACACATTAACAATTTAGTTAAAACTCCATTTGTATCTAGGCCAAGTTATAATAAGTAAAAATGGGGCATACAATTTAAATTGTATTTAATTTCATCGAAATGGAATGATCGCCAGAATAAAAAATGGGTCCATGTAACAACAATCACAATGGTCTTTTCAGAATGTATGGATGCCGTTTGATTTATGTCCTTACATATTTCAAATATTTTATATCATTAATTAATATATTACTTATTATATTATTTATTTATTTCATTTTTAGAAATGTAGCATTATATAAATAGTGCCTGTCTGGGAGGGTAACAGTTGAAATTGACACCCCGAGAAAACCATTGTCAGCGGAAATTGACACCCCGAGAAAACCATTGTCAACCGACGCGAAGCGTCGGTTGACAATGGTTTTCTCGGGGTGTCAATTTCAACTGTTATCCTCCCGTTTCGCGTCGGTTGACAATGGTTTTCTCGGGGTGTCAGTTTCAACTGTTACCCTCCCAAACAGGCACTATTTATATAATGTTACCCGTTGCTAAGTGCGTTGGGGATAAAAGAACAGATTATGAACTGCGTCTAAACCAATCAGATGTTTCCAATTTATTTTTCAAAAGTGCAGTTAATTTTTTGGTAAATTTGAGGGCGTAATATTACATCAACTGAATCAAGTTCTTTAACATAAGGAGAAATAACGCGATACCTGTTTATGTCGTTCGTTTTGTTAACAAATGTACAGATTTTTTTTCTCATTTAAATAGGGCCTAAACGACCTGTAAAAAACTACTGCAATATCTATTATTATACACATACTTAGAATCAAAAGTACACGTAGATGAAAACTTGTTGCATTTTTTGATGAGAATATAGACCAAGTGTACATCAGATGTTGTGTAATGTAAAGCAGACAACAAATTAAGGACAACTATGCTTTTTGCTTTCATCAAAGTCATAGAAGTATTTCATAAACAATGAGAGTAGACTTTTAAAACATGTTGAAAACGTTGAATTTAATCATTTTACACGCACGCGTACACTTACATTTATATAACATAATCCAAATTTTGGTACGTGTACGTGTAAACAGACTTGTAGCTTCACATGGGTGCAATTGATGATGTTGCTGTTGGTCGTGAGAAATATCACAGTCGTGGTGTTTTGTCCTGTCTCTTTCGAAAATTGCATCATATCTCACAATATCCAAGCTTATGAAAAAGTTCAACATCCTGTCATTCTAGGACTAGATTTTCTAAAAAAAAAAAACCAAAAAAAAAAAAACACTCACACACAACAAAGCTGACCTAGATGTTGATAAAAACACTCTTTTCCCCAAAGACCACATTTCAGATCAAGTCCTTGCCCTTCACATTAACACAGGTGTTGCACGTGTGTCTCAATCTACCTCTATCAATCTAAAGTCAATCACATATTTCAAATTTCCCCAATGAACAATCAGTTCTCCTTGAATCATCACCAGGCTTACCAGAACTTTTTGGTGCTTAATGCTTTATGGACACAATCAACAATGACACTCATTATATTAAGATCATCAACCCATGCAACAGATGATCCCGTTACTCTCTCAGCAAATACATGTGTTGCCTCAGCTTGTTGTATAAATTCAAACATGGTAGCATCTCTTGACGCCCCCTTTCATGCCAAACATCTTTCAGAAAGCAGCAGGACATTAAGGAACCCATCTCCTTTGACCTTTATTCTTCAGACTTCACAGCTGATAAAAAAAATTCTCCATACTTTTCTCCAAGAACATATTAGGTCAGTCTTTGCATCAGATCTCAAAGAATTTGGTCAATGTTCTATTCAGCCACTGAATTGAAACAGGCGATGCTCGTCCAACTAGTCCTTGTTTTTACCACCAGTCGCCACAGGTAAATGCAGAAACAAACCGACAACTAGAGGATATGTTAAATGCAATCAGTATAGAGGAATCAACGTCCATGTGGCAGAGCCCTGTAGCTATGGTCAAGAAAAAGGACGGACAACTTCGTTTTGCTGTTGACTATAGAAAACTCAATGCTGTAACTAAACAACACACCTTTACTCCTCCTAGACTTAAATATGACTTTGTAACTATTGGCATTTCTAAAACCAATATTTTCCTTACTTTAGATCTTGCATCAGGCTTCTGGCAGATTCCTTAGGACACTGAAACTGCTCACAAGTCAGTCTTTGTGACCCTCACGGGAATCTATCTGTGGAAAAGAATGCCGTTTGGCCTTGTCATGCCCAAGCTAGTTTCCAAGCTCTCGTGACCCAAGTCCTTGGAGGTTTTAATTGGAAAACATGTCTTGTGTATGTTGACGACAGAATGGTCTTCTCAAATTCCTTTCAATTACACATACATCTTCATGACATTTTTACTCGCCTTGAATCTGCAGGACTTACTTTGAAATCCAAATAAATATTCCTTTGTTCCACTGTTTGGGTCATGTTATCACAAAAAAGGAGTGAAAGCGAATGTTGCAAAAACAAATGCAGTATAAAATCTTTTCCAATTCCTAAGTCTACCAAAGATGTTCGATCATTCTTTTGTCTTTGCAATTATTATCGCAAGTTCATTCAGGGCTATATCTCTCATCAGTCCCCTCACTGCTCTGTCGCGCAAAGATGGTAAGTTCAATTGATCTGAAGAGTGTCAAGCTGCTTGTGAACAATTAAGGACATTGGATCCTGCGATCAAAAGTCTTAAAGTTTTTTTCTAAAGTATTTTTTAAAAATCTACACACATAGCTTACCAAAATTCAAAACAATATTTTTGGGTCTATATGCTACATTTGGCGCTACGGTGTATTTAATATGACCTTTCTGCACTGAATGTATAGATTGCACATAAATCGCTTTTCCCTCTATATTTTATTATCGGAATGAACTATGGCATCAAAAACAAATATAAACTATTTAAAATAAATAAAATGAAAATTATCATAAAGAAAAATGTTACAATTTCTTCACCTTATTGATATTTTGACCTTTTTGCACTGATAAAACGCTGTTTTTATCCATTACCGATTCAACGTGAAAAAAAAATTATTTAAAAGTCTCAAACCTTTTCTCAAATTATGATAAACTTGTCAGAAAAATCTTCAAATTTCAGAAACTAAAACCAAAAGCATGGGTCTATTATGTAAAATTTGAGATATGGCATGAAATAAGCTAATTAATTTTGGCCAAAAATTGGAATTCATTTTTTCCTGACTTTTAAGAAATATAAGTTAAATTTGCCAATTTGTGTTGATAGAAACATTGAAAAATTGTAAAAATATGTTTTTCATAACGAAGTGAAGATATCCTAATGCACAAACTATCTGGAAATTTTGTTTGCACTGAAAATAAGGAAGCTAAAGTGACGGTACTCTAAAAACAACTGAGTTATGAAAAATGTTCATTTTTCTTCTTAAAAACCTTCTGCCACAAAATATAGTCCGATACTAAACTCTGTAAATATGTAATTTTTCCTTTTATTTTTTTATTTAAAATAGTTTAATTGGCATTATAAAATATGAATTCATGAGTAGAATCAATGTATGATGCATAATTTCTAAAATAGAGGTGACCCAAAATGGCTACCCAAAAAACAGAGGAACGAACCTCTTTAAAAACAGCGTTCACACATTCCCACCTTTCTTAGCTTATCCTGACGATACAATACAAAACAAAACCTTTTGTTCTTATAATTACTACTGATGCTTTTGGTACAGCACTGGGTTTCATTCTCGGACTGTTTCGGCGGTCGCTCTTTTAAGCATATGCGAACCGAGATAGAATGTTCTATCGTTAAAATGACAGATGTCTTACGGACCCGGTTTACGATAGAATTCGTTCCATATACTCGCTTCGTAGCAAATAAAAAAAATAGATATATATAATTTTTACAATTTTGAAAAAGGTGCATTATCTCCATATTGTCAAGATTGTTTTGATAAGGTTGCCCCCCCCCCCCGTTTTAAAAACGATGCAAATAGAAATTCAATTTCAAAATGTTGAACTTTCCGAATTTAGAAATATTTTCCACCCGATTGAATTTTGATATTTCTTGTTACCGGAAATGCCGAGACAGGGGAAGGGAAATTCCGGGGTCTGTCTGTCTTGTATTAATAATTTTAATTAATGGACCAGTTAAAGAATTCAATTTTAACATAGCACGGGAATCACGGATATCCAATTTTGAAAGTTTACGATGCACAACAGAGACTGATAAGTTGAATCAAAATTGATGTCTATACATGAAAACAAAACTCCTCTAATGAAATGTGTGTGTCATTAAAACAAACCATCTTCCCCTTTGTTTCTGATCCGCTCTGCTCTACATAAACCCTTGACCGAAAAGACAATACATATGCGGGTTAACGATTACGCCATCTAGTGAGAGTACTCATTTTTAAACTTTTGTGACCTCTTGTTCTGACCAATCAGATAATGCTTTATAAACAGAAACAGTATAGCAATTTGGCTGCTCCCATGAACAAAATCAAATTCGTAAAAAATATGGATTCATTCGGACTAAAAACCGATATCAGTAAGTCAAATACTTACTATTCCGTCTCAAACACGGTTCAACATTGATCAATTCACAATTAACATCATTATTGAAACAACGTTTCTTATTGAATCATGCAAACGTGTATGACACCAACCAGCGTGCGAGGTTTCTAACCCTGTCAAACTATGCCTATTCAGTCAAGGGTTTATGTAGAGCAGAGCGAATCAGAAACCCTTGACTTGGGAAGATGAAATATTTAACAACCTCAGATTTCGCTGACAGACGATATACGTGATAAAAATCACTGAAGATACAACCCGTTTCACACCTCTCTTCCAACCAAGCGCTGTGCTTAGTGCAAGTACTAAGCCCCCCCCCCCCCCCCCGTCTTCGAACAAATAATTCGCCGCCCCAATACGAAGTACCTTCCAACTCTCTCTCTCTCTCTCTCTCTCTCTTAGTACTACTAAATGTAGCATGCGGTTATATTGCCAGTGTTTAAAATCGTGTATTTCAATTTTTATTGATCATTGATTATCCATGATATTATCGTTTTTACTAACAGCGCGCCAGTTTGCTTGTCGGGCCGTGCCAAAATTTTGTACGCTGATTATCATATTACTCATCGATTGGTTGTTCGATTTCATTGATAAGATAAGATAATTTCCAAACTCTGGGCCCTTTTGGGCATACAAAGGTACATGTGAAAAAAAACCAACAACAACAAAAACAAAAAAAACAAAAATAATAATAATAACCTACACACTAACAGAGAGAGAGAGAGAGAGAGAGAGAGAGAGAGAGAGAGAGAGAGAGAGAAAGAGAGAGAGAGAGAGAGAATTTTTCTAAATGATAGTTTACATAGTTTACATAGAAGATTAGTCTATTACAGTCTCATCTGAACATGAGGTTTTTCTCGGCTGAAAACAACTATAAATGTAGCTTGCAAAATTTCAATAACATTATCACACTCATTAGACATAAGCCAGATAAACTTATCTTTATTACATAGATTGATGTGAGTGCTAATTTGCATATCAAGCACAGAACCCAGAAACGCACTGACCAGAGCCAGAATGTTTAGCTGTTATTGAAGGCATCAAAGTTATCATGTCTATCTTGCCAACAAACCATTTACCGTGTTTATTGATCACTCTGCTCTAAAGTGGCTATAATCTGTTAGGTTTGAGCAAATTTCACCACTGTCATATTATTCTGCTCCTGACACAACATTTTGACGTCCATTCGAAGAGCAACTACTCTAATTTAAAAGTAATTACAAAAAGTAACTACTCTTAATATTTGAGAACTTACAAAAGGCGGTCTTTGTAGTAAATAGTATACCATGAAAATGTCGAGATGAGTTGGCCATAATGCCGAATATCAATTCTCACCGAACAGAGATATTTTCGGCAGTCACATGTCATGTTTAAACCAATCAAAGTGTTACATTTAATTTCGGTGAAAACCAAATATATATATATATACGAGTTTATATTTATTTAATTTGGACTGTCGCATTCTGTTTTATTTATTTAAGTATATATATATATATACATATAGATAATACATATACATGGTGCATGTGTGGGAAGAATCTGATATTTCAAGAGATCTACAATAGAAAGAAGATGGATATAACAGGAAAGGTAATGTTTGATTTTTATTTATTGGTTACCGTAATTCTTTGCACATTTAATATATGACATAAATGCGAGATAGGAGCAATTAACCAAACGGTATTATTTAATACATATAAAAATATATTTTGTATACATTGTTCATATTGGAAAATAAATAATTTTTATAGAATTTAAATTGCATGTATGTTTTTAATTTTTCGTTCACATGCATTGTAGCCTTTTAAATTAATGTTTGTATTTGAAAATGATTCAAGACATTTTAATTTAAATATCCAGGAGAAAAAAAGTAATTGCATGAAAAGAATGTTATAATTGAAATCCGGACCTAAAACTTTTCAAGACCTCAAGTCATTTTAATTTTATATTCTTTTTTTGTTTTTGCATTTGATTTCACCGGCAATCAAAAATCGCCATTTTGTTTTATAAAATTCTGCAGAAATTTTTAACGAACCGAGTGTCAAATTAAAAAAAAGAACATTTGTGCTGCTTTAAACTGAAGTACGAGGGTTGATCCAAAAGTATTGTCCCAGATGCGATAAAATCGAGAAAAATTGACGTAAAGTGACAACTATTCGTGCTTTGAAATATCTACCTATTTCAATTCAAATCTTAAAATTTTAATGCATTGTGATAATTATTTCTGAAGATAATATTTTTTGTAGAGCGTGAGGTGAGGATAGTCGCCGCAAGCTAGCGACGTCAATTCTAGATCATTGGCCTTCTGGTAGAATTTCATAATTTAGTACTCTATACAAATTGGCCACGATGCTCTTTAAGGACGTTGGATCCTGCGATCAAAAGTCTCTAATTTTTTTTCTAAAGTAATTTTTAAATATCTACACACATACATGTATCTAAACCAAAATTCAAAACAAAATTTTGGGGTCTATATGCTCCTTTCGGTGCTACAGTGTATTTAAGATGACCTTTCTGCACTGAAAGTGCAAATTGCACATAAATCGCTTTTCCCTCTCTTGTTGAAATGAACCATGGTATCAAATACAAATCTACATTATTTAGTATTAATAAAATTAAAATTATCATAATGAAAAAGTTTGCAATTTCTTCACCTTATTGATATTTTGACCTTTTTGCACTGAAAAAATACTATTTTTATTCATAAAGTATTCAACATGCAATTAAATAATTTAAAAGTCTCAAACTTTTTCTCAAATTATGACAAACTTGTCAAAAGAAACTTAAATATTTAGAAAATAAAACCAAAAGTATGGGTCTATAATGTAAATTTTGAGATATGGCATGAAATAAGCTAATTTTAGAGGAAAATTGGAGTTGATTTTTTCTTTACTTTTATGAAATATCACTTAAACATGCCAATATATGTCGATAGAAATATTGAAATATTGTTGAAATATGTTTTTTGAAACATTACGAAGATATCATAATGCATAAACTATCTGAAAATTTGGTCTGCACGGAAAATTAGAAAGCTAAAATTACGGTACTCTAAAACAACTGAGTTATGAAAAATGTTCATTTTCTTCTTAAAAACCTTCCGCCACAAAATATAGTCCCTTACTACATTCTCTAAATATGGATTTTTTTCTTCACTATTTTATTCAATAGAGTTTATTTGGCATTGTAAAAAAGGAATTTACAAGTAGAATTCATATATGACACATAATTTCCAGACTAGAGATGACACAAAATGGCTACCCAAAATCAGAGGATCGAACCTCTTTAACAAATTGTCTTTATCATTTTTTTTAATAATGTAACTAATTACTGTTGAAATTACGATGAAATAGTATATTGGATAATTTGATGTGCGATCACTTTGTCGAGGTCTCTTCAAGAAGTCATTAACGTAGAGCTCATAAAGCTCTTTATACAGTGTTATATAACTCATTATGCAAGAACATATCCTTAACTTTCCTTCAGAGTGTATGTCTTCTTTCTATATATTTTATCTATTAATATAACATATGCCCTTATTAGATGTTGGAACCACGTTAAGGATACTCTGTTCACTAGCCCTAAATTTTAGGTTGCTATGTCAATTCCAGCACATTTTTTGTGATTTCTGTCCATCAAAGCAAAAAATGCATCGTATCACTATTCGCATGTCCAGCCTTTTTAGTCCTTGATCTAAAGACAAAAGGCATTGCGTAGATATAAATGCACGGTAGCGTTCCCTAATTTTTAAAACAGTTTTAAAAAAGTTTATGTTATATCTGTTTCAAAACATTTTGTTGTTTGGAGCTTTTTCCAATTTTGAAGCTTGTAATTTAAAAAAAAAATACAAACCTTGAAAAAGACGTAAATTCATGACGCGGCGATGTCGCGTATATATCATGATATAGACATCAATATTTTGTTAAGTGTTCAACAAAATTCAATCAAAATTTTAATTGGAATTAGAATTTTGATAAGGAAAATTTTGTATCATTTTATACAATACAGCGCAAGTAAAAAGTACGGTGCATAGTGTGACATAACTTTTGGATCAACCCTTGTAATAACAAGACATTTCATTTTCAGAAGTTGTTGAAAATGATTATTTAAATATATTAAACTTAATTATTGACATTGACAAAATATTGAATAATTTGATGAATTGCCTATCTACTGCGCATTTTTAAATTAGGCATGCACACTTCTGTACTCCCCTTGATTTTGAACATAAGATTTAGGTCGAAAGTTTGCTATAAAAAATCACAAATGAAGGAAACAATTTCAGTTATGAAGATTGTCTTAGTATCCAATGCTAAAAAAATACAACTTCACTGCGATTGTACATCATAATTCTATCAAATTTATGATCTACATTAAAGATGTATATTGCAGTTATGTCTTACAGACATTAAAAGTATAATATCGATGTAGTTTGTACTATTGGAACGAACATCTATACGTGTATTTTTAATTAAAAATATTATTATACATGTAATATTGACCTACTTACTTGCCTACTTACTTATTTACATGTATATCCGTCTCAATATAAAGAAACTATGCCATCCATATGCATATGAAATATAGTCTGCTGATTAGATAAACCGTCATTATTGAGCATACATGTAAATCGACGGATAAATGTTGATTCATATATTTACTGTACAAACAAATGCAATCATTCGTATGGTTGATCTACGTAAAATTATTTTCTAATCTTGAAACTTGACTATACACGTTATAGTGTTACATGGTATGCATCATATGGTCAGAATTTATACCCGGATTCATTTAAATAAACTCTCAATAGTTTGTTGTAAAGTTTACGTATAGCATTTATGATATTGTTTTTTATTATGTATACTGTAAGTATAGATAGATATCGGTTAGAAAATATTTCCGCGCATTTTTTAAAAGGTGAAATTTTGGAAAAAATTATTCGTTAACATAACATTGCAATAAAAAAATACTCTGATTGAAATACAGAAAATAATACATATCAGCACGTTTGATCAGGTATTGTTACTTACATCTTTTACTAAAATTAATAATTTAATATAATCTAAAGCATATACTTATATTAACATTATGATATTAACTTGAAACATTACGGGTTTTACAAAAATATAATTGTTTATCTTCCCTCATTTAATAAAAAAAATAAATACAAAACAAGATAAATTAACAAATAAGAATCAAACATGTCCCCTGAAAATCATCCAGTTGCTTAGAGGTTTGCTTTTTTCCATTTGCTAGATTTGTTTAAGTATTGATTGACCTAAGCAAACAAACAACCCCGAATTAATTTCAATATCTGCAACTTGTACATATCTAAAGGAAAAAGGAAGATATTTTAATAACACTATTCATCTAACAATTTTATTTTAAGTACCTGCTTACATAGGCAATCGATGCAAACAACGAGCGACTACTTGGTCAACATGCGGATATTAGCAACATCATTAACAAAGTAGTATGTTTATTAGATACATCTATCTTTTATTATGAAACAATAATCATGGTCACGCTTTATACCAATTTTTACAATTAGTTTTGATTTCAATTCAATTTGTAAAAATGATTTTTAAATATATTTCCATTTATCCCTTTTAGATTTGGAGGAAAGACTATTTCATAACTCTGGTAGAAAAGGACAAGGCATTGTGTACACCAGTAGTAAAGTATTTTTCTGAATACAATGATCGGATGTTATATATGGATTTAAGTTCCACAGGTCTACCCGTGTGTCAAGAAACAGCTCAGTAATCCCGAGAACAAACTTAACCTTTTAGCATCATCCAATTTGTGTTCAGTAGTCATTGAAGTACTGGAACCTTGTACATTTTCAGGATAATTAACAAGCAATGGATGTCATGTTCTGCATATCACCTCAAATTTCTCAATGGTGCAAAACTTGTATTTTTTAATAGAATATACTTGTTATAGAGTATCCGTTGGAAAGGGTTTTACGAAAGAAGAAATTGCAACAACAAAATAATAAATACTAGATCAAAAAAAGTTAAAAGGCGAAGCAAACAATGTACCCCGGTTTCAAAGTATGATCACGGTTAGTTTCAAGAAAAGAGAGTAGTGAAATGGGAATAATCATATGTGTCTTAAATGTAAATTTAAAATCATTTTCAAATCAAAGTACTGAGGTAATGACGGAAGTTGATTTAATCGATTATCATTTATTCAAAATCAACGATATGTGATTTTGCATGGCAAGTAGTATCAGTAATCGAAATATTTCTGAGAATTTGTATGGATCCAGGTAAGATTGAACTCTTGTCTTGTTCAACCAAACGCTCGGCTGTCTCCGTTTATCTCCGACAAGCAAGAGAGACTCTGTTTTGTCAGATATTAACGGAGACATGAACGAGACTACATTGAACTCTAGCGTAGGAATACATACGACTTTAAATAATATCTAAACTGTTTGTACAATTTAAAATCTTAATTATTTTCATGGTATTGATAAATAAGTTTTCTTGAAAAACAATGCTTCAGAATACATGTACATATCATCGAATTTATCGATTATTTTCAAGACCTAAGTGTTGTCAGCGGTATTGATTTGTGCTTAGGTCCAAACACTGTAACAGTTTCACTTTCGCTTTGCCCGAGTAAGTGCATAGGAGAGTTGATTAAAATCAACTCCCAAAAATTATTCTTTCAAGTTGTCATTTACAAGTTTAACGCTTTTTCAATGGAAACTCTAAAAAAAAACAACAACAAAAAACCACAAAAAAACCCACAAAAAAGAACAAGCAATATTTTCTATCAGTTAAGCAGAATAATATTTTAAACTAATATCAAACTGATAAAAATGTGTCAAAGCATGTGTATTCTCTTCATCAAAAGATTTTGTATATATTTGAAAAATATGTGGCAAATACATTGCACACACTTTACACAGAAGAAATATTTAAGACTAATTAATAAAAAAAAATTCAAATATTTTATGGCAACATTTTTTTATATATCTAATGAGTTGTTCTCAAAGAACATTAATCTAATATTGATACAATATATATGAACAGCAAAAGTGTTTCTGCTGTTCAAAGGTTTGTAATAGCTCAAGTTAACTTACTCTAATATATACAATAAGTTTGTTCAAAATTCCTCTTTATGTTTTGTTATGCAAATGAATTGACAGTTGCTAATAAGTGAAAAGATACCTTAAGTTCAAGACTTTGTGCGTCGTAAAAAATGTCGTTAAACCTATTCATATGTACTAGAATATGCAAATGAAACAGTCTTGTCTAACAACGAATTTATACAGTATCTCAATGCAAAAACATGTGTTTCAAGGCAAAGATCTAAGTACAGTTAAACACGCTTACAACGAAATGACAGGGACGGGCGATTCTTCTTCGTTACAAACGTACTACGTTATATCCTTTAGCTTCACAGTATGTTTACAATCCAGGGGGAATGAAAATCAAATCACTTTACGATAAGCATCAATTCATTATAGGCTATAAGCGTGTTTACTGCAATGAATAGTTAAATAGATGTAAACTATTTAAGCAAGTTTCAGCTTTAGGATATTAATCGAATCACGTCGTGTTTTTTTTAGAAGTGACAATATATGAAAGTATTTAGGTGGAAATTACAAGTGTAAAATGAACATGCTAGTACATGTAGTCAATTCCAACATATGCACAGTATTTACTAATACATGTGTATATATCTAGCCGAGCAAATTCTCATTCGAGACATAAGCGGATAAAGAAATTTTCATAAAAGGTCTCTTCTATAAAAGAATTATATTATTTCGAACACGAAATATTCACCAACCCCAAAAATTGAAAGGGTAGGGAAGTTAATATATTGAAACTATCTTATCTGTAAAAAAAATGTTTTTTCCAAAAAAAATTGTGTAATCCTAGTTAATTTCTCTCGTCTAAAAAAAAAGAAAGAAAATAATTTGATTTCAATTCAATTCACGCGGTTGACACTGATTAGACCCAAGGCATATCTATAATCCACGTGACCAAATGTAAACATGACAAAGAAAGAACGAAACAGGATCTAATTTTATTCGTAAAATAAAATACTAGTCTTACTGAGTAATGAAATTGCATTTACAACTACTATAATAGTTTTTCTTGAAGTTTCTTATGAAAATTAAAAGAAATACAGAATTGTATTCTGGATAAAAAGCAAAAGATAAGAGAGGAATAAACAATGTGAATTGAAAAATAAACAATATAATTAACGAATTGCTATATTGAATAATTCTACAATATTTGGAGAAAAAGACTAACTTAACATAGACGAATAAAAAAGAAACCTCTTTGACCAATCAGGATCGGTCGTACAATATGCAAACGATTTTAAACCTTTTAAGAATTATAGATACACTCTGTAAGGTACAAGGGTTGATCCCAGGCTTGGGGTAATGCTAAATGTAATGGTAATGCATTGCAATGCATTACATGTTTTCAAAGTAATGCTAGTAATGTGTAATGCCACAAAATTAGCATTACAAGTAATGGTAATGTAATTCATTACTTTCCAAAATTTAGTGTAATGCTGGCATTACATGGCATTACTTTGCATTACTATGCTTATTTATGCATGTTCACTTTAAAAAAATGTGATGAATAAATGAATAGCTGAAATTGAATTTGATTAACTTTATTATAAAGAAGAAAGAAATAATTCATCAAATAAAAATGTTTTAGTTGTATTAAAAAGGATTTATAAAATTTCATTTTTAAATTGTTCATATTACTAAATATAACAACACAGTTTCATAACATTTTTATGAGTGTTGTTTTTAAGAGTTTTAAATCATTTCAACAATTAACTCCAATTAGTTTGCACTTCAATGGAGATGTGTCAACAATACACTATGCCCCCAGGATAACCTAAGTATCAAAACAATCTATTGTTATAAGAAGTGCTAAACACCCCAATCCCCTTCCCTACGCCATGTCCCAATAGAATAGAGGACAGACATGCATGCACCTTTAAGGGCAAAATGAATGCACTGTCCATCCATGATGAAAATCAAAATCACTTCCAATATTATAACCCATTTGAAAATAATTTTACTCTCGCTTTCTCTCTCTCTCTTCCTTTCTCTCTCTCTCTCTCTCTCTCTCTCTCTCTCTCTCTCTCTCTCTCTCTCTCTCTCTCTCTCTCTCTGTTGTACAGTTGTACATGTATATTAAGTACATTAGTTTGGACTGATAAAAAATACAAGATTCATGTATTTTTTCCCTTAATATATCCTAAGATAAAGATTGTCAAACAATCTTTCAGTCCCAGCTTCCAATACACCTGTACACCGTTTATTTAGTATAGCTGGGAAGATTTTCAAACTAATAGGAAGCAGTTAAAAGATGAAACCTTTGAAACTTTGATAAAAAAATCCGATTAAAATATATTAAGAAATATAACTGGGAAAACCCCTCTGTCTATAAATTAATACAACTAAGTGTTCAAAATTATAAAGATTTGTGTTATCTGGGGAAATACCGGTATCTCTATTTAGCTTTTTAATAACCGCAACATTATTCCATAAATTGTTTTCTATTATGCACGAATTCTGTGTCTCTATATCATATCTGACATTGTATCATGCCAAATGTGTATAAATATCTTTTTACTTATATAATATGGTGTTCATAATGCCACAAGATTATTATATATTGAGCAAATAAAGAATGACTCTTGTATATATAGTCATTGAATTTGAACCTGATACTGAACATGAACCTGTAGATATGTTAAAGAGTGTTTTATATTTGAAACATTTGCAAAAACTCTTTATTAAAGAAAGTAATGGTAATGGTAATGCATTACTTTACTCATGTAATGGTAATGTAATGCATTACTTCAAGAAAATCAAGTAATGGTAATGGTAATTTAATGCCCAAATTCATGAAGTAATGGTAATGTAATGCATTACTTTATAATGTAATTCGCCCCAAGCCTGGTTGATCCAAAAGGAATGTTAAGGAAGGAGTCTTTTCTGGTTTTCGACTTGTCAAACGTAAATTTGATTAATTGTTCATTAAATCAAGATGAAAGGAAATTAAAATAGTATATTTTTCTTTCTTTTTTACTATCATACAACTTGGCATAGAAAAATGTAATCAATGTTTAGAATGGAACAAGGACTATATTTTTGGCGTAATATTGGCGTAGGAAAATATCACATGTTGCGCAATTCAGAATTGCTGCAGATTATATATACATAATGAGTCTGTTTTAGCATTTTAAAAACAATAACAATAATGTTGGATTTTTTTACTAATGTGAACTAATAATATGATACTTGGGTTTCAGAATATGTTTTTAAAATATGATTTGCCTATCAAATAACATTTTCATAAGCTTTTTAAAGTGCCCATTCTATACATTGATTTTTGTGAAAAAATCACTAAAATCAGTTTTTCTCTCTTATGAAACGGTCAATATATTAGCTTTTCTGTCAATTTATATCTTTATATAAAGTCTTTATTATACATAAAAATTAGAAATAATTCATTATTGGAAGCATAAAAAAATAATCAAAATTTCTTCAAAATTTAAGAAAATTAGAGGAAATGCGGGCTAAGCAATATCAATTTTAATATATATTTATTCCAATTTAGTAGTATAAGCTGATAGACACTCTCATGGTCTATGATTTCATTGAAGATTTGAATCTTCAAATCTTAAACAAATGTCTACAGAACTATAAAGAGCTACACTTATTTTTATCACTCTTTACGTTGAGGAAAAAGGTAGTGACCTTGACCTGACCTTTATCCGAAAACAAAAAGGTCAAATTTAATTAAACTGATAGAATCATTAAGTAATATGATCCGTTTGACTGTGTCAAAATTTGATGCATCTCTTATTATAAGAAGTATGTTTGATACTGAAAAGACTCCTTCCTTAAACAATGCAAACTTTTTTTTTCATTGGCGCTGTTTTGTAAAAAAAATATGAATTTTAATTCCAATTGATATATGAATACATTTCGTAAAATAACTAACATGACCTAAGTTTAAAAAAAAATAACATATACGTGGTATTGCTTCGTCACAGAGAATACTAGTATAGGGAGATAAGTTAATCCGCGTGACCATGACATTCTGACAAAAACATTCCTTTCTCTTGCAAAGTCCTAATCGTACGATATATTATCGTTTTACTAACAGCGTGCCAGTTTGCTTGCGGGCCGTGTTAAAAAAAATTATGCCGATTATTATATTATTCACCGATTGGTTGTTCGATTTCATTGATGTGAATGCTAATTTGCATATCAAACACAGAACCCAGAAACGCAATGACCAATGACATTACGTGAATTTTTTGGTAGTGAATATCGACACGTGGACAATCAAATTCCTGTTGTTTGTTAAATTTATTTTTTTTTACGTTTTTCGACTTCGTTAATATCCGATGGTTTCCGTAATATTTGGTTTACTTCAAGACTGGTTATTTCATGGAAGAGCGCTTCCGCTCCCAGTATAAATAGATTTACCGGGGAGTATTCGATTAATGCGACGTTCGTTAAACAAGTGAAAACGGTGGAGGACGTTTATTTCATTTGAATACATTGTCCATCTTCCCCTCTCTAGCATTTTGTTACCGATATGAAAATGGATATAACAGTATGTAACTGTTAGTAGCTAAGCATATGCAGAAGACCCCGTCGAGGAGGTCCATGTAAATTGGTGCAGGCAGTACTACTATAAAGCTTTGGACTGTCCACGTGTTGATATTCACTACCAAAAATTCATGCAATGTCATTGGTCAGTGCGTTTTTGGGTTCTGTGCTTGATATGCAAATTAGTATTAACTTCAATGAAATCGAACAACCAATCGATGAGAAATATGATAATCAAAGTGCAAATTTTTAGCACGGCCCGACAAGCAAACTGGCACGCTGTTAGTAAAACGATAATAACTAGGCGGTCAACGGTGTACAGTATAGTCCAAATGCCCATATCTAAAATACCGAAAAATGATAATCGGCCTGGAGTTTGTACATGTTATAATGTATACATATGATACCGTTCGTAGTATTTAAATAAATTACGTGGATAGTGGTATGTACCTATATGCTGAGTTTGTGGTGACATTTACTAATGCATTACGTTGAATCAAACATAAATGGAAATATATGTTTTACAATCAATTATATTCATCCATGTACCGACCAATTTTCTACTATTATAATATGTATATAGATATCAATACACTAGTAATGTTTTACACCGAAAAGTTTTACTCAATAAAAAGAATAGCATACATTTAAAAGCTTTTAAATATAAATATGTAAATATATGGTTACACACACAGCAAAAACTATAAATCAGAAACTTTATGTGCATTGAGTTTTTAATAACATACATTTATGGTAAATGTAAAAAAGAAGCCCAGGGGTCATATCGTTTACCTGAGCAAGAATAGCCATTACTGATCAAAGTACTATGTGCGATATGGTCAAATATCTGTACCCCCCCCCCCCCCCATTTCAATCAATTTTTAAATAGTATCGTATAAAAATCAAATCTTCATAAATCATTGAACAGATAACGCCTATCCTTTTAAACTTGATTTTAGTCATCATTTTTCATTCGCTGTTTATATATGACGTCACCTAAATGACCTAATTCCCGCAAATTTGCACAAAATTAAAAATACTCTCATTTTTGCTTTATATTTTGCATTCGGAAGTATAGAGCGCATGTCTGCTCAAGTGAGATTTTAACAAATATTTTTCTTCAGAGAGTTATACACATTTAATTAAAAAATGATACTTGAGCAAGCCTGCGGTCGATGTTTCTTAGTCGAAAAACCATCGATTTTTGGGGCAAAAATACATTATACCGCACATATTCAAATACAAAACGTCAAATCAAAGCAGTGTTGATACAGGTTTGCATAAAGATCAATGTTGAGTCATCTTTGTTTAAATCATAATTCCGCGTGGTAGGGCATGACAACAAAAGGTAATATTTTTTAACTTAGGAATATAACAAAAATTAATTTTAATCTTCTGCACAAAAACTATTTGGTCGCAGAAATAGAATCTTGTGTAGAGATATTCTTAGGTACAGACAATTTATTTTTATCATATTTCATTTTTTATAAACCATGATCTTTGGAAGAAGGGGAAGGCAATAACTGGGATTTAAAATAGGAATCGAACACATAGAAAAAATATTTAAAAATCTTCTTCAGTCTTTTATTCAGAACGTTAAAACTGTATGAAAGCATCCTCGGGTATTGTCATTTCAGTTTTTTAAAGTAATGAACTCCTAGGGGGTAGAGTAGCGTTTCAATGGGGAATTAGAATTAATCAATCATTTTCATATAATCCATTTGTACCATTAAGTAAACGTGATACTAGTACATAGAATTTATATACTTATCTAAAACGAAAGCATGTTCAGCTACTAAAAAAACTCACAAAATAGGGAGTAGCTATACAAGGAAGTATGTATATTTAATTTTTTGCTAATTCTTAAACCACGAGAAGATACTTATCGCTCTTGATAACGAATATCGTCCAGCATCTCGAAAGGCAAACAATAAAAAAATTGAAATACGCGCGAGAACATAAATGCCCATATATTTATCAAAGTTTCTTGAGATAGCATGCTTTAGTTTTTAATTCATAGGTTGTGCACATCCTTGTTAGGGCCTGCTCTGTGGGGGTCCTACAGTGATCAGTGTGTCCGTCCGGTCGACCTTCCATCCATCAATCAATCAGTCCGTCCTTCTGTCCGTCTGTGATCTCTTGTCCGGAGCATATCTTCTCACCTCTTAGCCCAGTCTGGCTCATACTTCACCCACAGACTTCCATTGGGTAAAGGGTGTGCAGTGACCTTGAATCATATTTCTAGCTCAAAGCTAAAGGTTATACATGTAGCAGAATTATATGAAAAATCCTTATTCAAAGAAGATTGTCTTTCCCCTTTGTTCAATCTGCCTCAAACTTCAGTCTTAGAGTGTTCATGGTGAGAGGGTGAGCAGTGACCTTAAATGAAGTTTGTATGTCAAGGATCAAAAATTCTTTTTCTTTCAGAGCATAGATACTCTCAACTTAGCCCTATTTGGTTTTAATTCACATAAACATTTTTTAATGGAAATGGTATGCAGTGACACTGAACCAAGTTTCAAGGTCAAAGCTAAAGGTTTCCCGCGAAAATCCCTAGAGTTCCGAATGTCAACTTGAATCGAGTAAAAAACATTGGTGAAAAAGTGTTGAATTCTTCAATAATATGAATTAAATTTTCAGATGAACGGTATTTACAGCCTCAAAATGGTTTGTTATGAATAATTTCACTGTTATTTTCAATGCAACTTCATTAATTTTCTCCAATATCGTTACGGATTATTGTGGGCTTAAAGCTTGGATATGTAAATGTCAACAATACGGTGCGTCGATGTATTTATTTCGTAAATGCCCGATATATGCAATACCAACCTGTGCATGCACATTGTCAAGTTAATTTTACCTTAAAAGAAAATCGTTCATACCATTTATAAAAATTAAACGCATTGAGCAAATTCCTGAAAAAATATTTTAGATTTTTGAATAAAATTGTAGATTTTACCCATGTTCCATATTTGAATCTTGATTTTGCATTCTTGACGTTGTGATAAACTGAGACTCTGTAGAAGAGGCAATAAAAATTGATAATGAAGAAAATTTAAAAAGTGTTAGCCTTGGTAATTTTACACATAGATATAAGCTTCCCTCGGATTTATTTTTCTAATCTTCCTCCTTAAAGGATCAATACCCTATTTGTGATTTTAAAAACTCATTGTATATATTAGTTAACACAGCATTTTAAATATTTTTACCAACATGTTAAGGTAAGAAATCAGGTTACAAGTGAGGTGCGGAGATTAGAATTCATTATTATATAAACAAAGCTGGAGTTTTGTTTTTGTTTACAAATAGTGTACTGTGAAGAAATTATTCTGTAAGTTATAGCAACAAAATAAAACTGATTCAATATGTTCATTAACAATATGATTAATCATAGAAAGCAATATTTGATTGAAATGTACATTAATACAACGCATACAGTAACAAGAATTTGTAACAAAAAACACAATTTTGAACTGTGTGATTAGCTTGTAACTTAATATCACAGGTGCTTGAGGACAGGATCGACCCCACCCCCTTTCCATCACCATCCCAAGTATATAGACTCCCGGGACTTTATTATTTTTTCTTTATTAAAGCTGCTTGGTCTGATTTTATATCAAATTTTATGCACGCTTTTAAACGATTGTTATGCTAAGTATATCTATGATAATAGACATTGCAATAGTTTTCCCAGTCAATTAAGCCTAATTTCAATGCAGAAAAATATGACAAAATTTGTTAACAAAACAAACGACATAAGAGGGTACCGCGTTATTTCGCCTCATGTTAAAGTTCACCCCTGACGACGAGACGGGCATGGTTGTATTACGACTTTGACATCGCTTTAAATAAAGGTCGAAATGATAAGAAAAATTACAATTAAACATGTGTACGTTTTGTTCGCTAATATTTCTGAAGTTTGCTATCTTTACAATCGATGCATAGCATGCGGGTTGAAAAACCCCAATTATTCGGGGGACGAAACCAAGCGGTTTCCTTTTCTAAACATTCCCGTGATGCATTTTGGTTTGTTTTTTCGTTTGCCCAAAAGGAAATTATTTTTATTTACTTTGAATATTTCTAACTTTGAAAGGAGACTGATTCTGCTGGTGTAAATAGGAGAAAGTTCATAACTTTCTAAGATAAATGGTTTGTATAGAAAAAAATTTGATACTGATAACAAAAAAGTTGGACAAAACAGCTTTAAATTATCCTTTTATGACATATTTCTAATCTAATTTATACATTTATTGCATAAAATTACCTTAAAACACGTTTTAAAAATCAGACCCTCAACATATATAATACAAGAAGGTTGCATAACTTCGTCTGCCAGCCGAGAGGCACTACCGATGAATATTTGTTGAAATGCACTATCAAACTACATCTACCACTAAAAACGGAGACCTCATGTCGTAGCCCGATAATTCTCTTCACTGAATATCTGTAAGCCATGCCCGTGTAATTACATTTATTGGGTAAATTAGGACAATTTTCACCGACAATTTGCAAGTTTTGAACCGATCCATCTAGAATCAACGGGAGTGAGGGTTTATCGCAAGGAAGATACCTCTGCTAATAAACAGAGAAGTCCCGAATTTACACGAGAACAATGAAAAGGTAAGACATTTACGAAATTGCATGCGAAACTCGAAAAAAGTACAATTCATTTGAGGTATGAATTCTAATTAATCCGCGAAGAACTGAACATTTTTTATCGTCCTGGGTACTGGACAATCTAAAAGAAGGTATTGTTACTGAGTGTATTACAAATGGAAGGCATCAAAGAAACATTTTTTAAAAAAATGAATGTTACGAGTTATCTTCCTTGCGATAAACCCTTACTTCCGTTTATTCTAGATGGACAGTTAGCAACCTTCTTCTTATATATATTTATATAGAGAGGGTCTGGTTATTTAAATCGTTTGTTTTATGTAATTTTGGGTAATGAATGAATAAATTATATTAGAAATATGTAATAAAAGGATAATTTAATTTTAAACAGAGTAAAGTCCCGATGGTCTTTATACTTGAGAGTGGGGGTGAAATGGGTGGGAGTTCGATCCTGTCCTCAAGCACCTGTGCTTAATATTTGACATTTAAGTTTCGTTCAAGCATGAACAATTTACCAATATTATCCATTCTAATTATAAAAAATGAAAATTATGAATTGAAAAAATCGAGCTCAAATCCTGAGTTTGTCACTTTTAAAAAGAGGATTTTTTTTACATGTGAAGTCTGCTAATGGAAATCAAGTTAATTGAAATATCCTAGCTCTATTTAAAATACCATTGATATCTTTTATGTACTTTATGATTATTATACATTTTATAATAGGCACAAATCTTTCATTAGACGTCGATTTTTTACATTAGCATTTTAGATTTTTGCCGAAAACAGGAAATTCATTAAAAAGTTACAAATTAATTTGATATTACCAAAACTATAGTGTAAGAATGTCGTATAAAATATGCGGCATTCTTTTAAACTTCTTTTTATGTAAACTGCGTCAATATATCAAATGAATTAAAAACAAAAAATACACATCTTGTTCAATTTAAAGAAATTAAAGTACAGTAAATATGAAAATTCTATAAAAAAAAAAACCAACTCTTTATGGCATTTTTTCCAATCATCAAACCCAGCTACATCCGTTTCATCCTGTGAAAAGAAGAGATTGTAAATTCTCGACTTTGTGGAATGTTGATAAATTTTCTTCAAATAATCCACTTATTGAATAATTAATATATAATAAATGGCATTGTAACAATGATTTCTAAACAACGAACACATTTAGCTATCCAGTAAACGTTATGAGCGATGTATTACAAATGTATGAAATAACCATATTTTTTTTCCTTACAGCTAAAAAATTGTTCAATGAATAAAACACACTTTTTAAAATCTTTTCAAAAAGGCACAAGTGTCTTTTAATCATGTCGTTTAACTCTTTAAAATTCGTGAAAATACACATATTGTATCCAGTACTTACAAGTTATGCATTTCAATTCTATTTTTATCAAGGAATAGTGACTTGATGATAAACTTAATGTCAACAATTTTTTACATTAAAGTTTTCAATAGAAAAATATGTTAAGCACCTTTGTCGTCAACAACGCAAAAACATATTTCATATGAAATCGCATTATTGGATTATCCTTGTAGATTATAGCTACGGACACACTTTCCTAATAGGAAAAATAATGACAAATCGTTTTCTTTTATTTTTATACCTTTTTCTCTCATATTTTTCAGTTAAAAAACAACGCTTTTTTGTGACGCCAACGTCACAATTACCCCTGTGATTGTCTGATAAAGAGGTCATACATACTGTTAAAAGTTTTGTGTATTCTGTGCAATAAAAAGCTTTACTTTCTTTTGTGGCATTTCTGTTAAGAGGAATATGCGACCATCTTGAACATTTTAGGATCAATATAAAAACATTTCTTAAACCTGTATGTTTTCGCCAAAAACTGACCAGTAAAAACTCTTAAACTGGACAAAGTATGACTGAAATTGTGCTTCGTTTTCTTTTATGAATCTAACATTAACTTGTAATACTGTTATAAAGTATAAGAAATAAAGAATTAAAGAATTGTTCCATAGTTGTTAATTTTTTCCAACCTTTCTTAAAATCAACAGCAGCTGTTCAAGACTATAGGATTCAATTAAATGTTCATGTACTTTCTCCGCCATAATGAAAACATATGCCAGGTTAGCATTCTATATTGATGTTGACGATAATATTTATATATTTCTAAATTCTAATGTTTTACATCTTTTATTAAAACAATACAATAACTTTCCGTCTCTTATTTCAATATCCATTCATTCAAAGGACAATCTAACTCGTATACTGGGTTATCTTTTTTCCATGTTTACCTGCACTTGAATGATCAAGAAATACAGTAACGCTGTCAAAAACCTTTTGTATTTGACTTTCTGTGTTAAAATAAACCACAAAATTTCCGGAACACTCATGCAATATGTGTTTTATTTTACCGAACAGCAAATGAGTTTACAAAATACGTCAATTTTTAATAGTTTTCAACTTTTAGAAAGCAATAACGTCGTGATTGTTTGATTTTCATTGTCTCACATTTTTCATCAATTCAAATCATAAGATAGTAAAATTGTTTTTGTAATATTAAAAAGGAATTAGAATGATAAAATAATTAATGTTACCAAATTCTTAAAGACCCCAATAAAATGAAAATGAGCTCAATGACATACAAGGCAATGGTCCTATTATAAAACCTCCATTTACACTTTCCTCCAATGCATCCATGGCCAGTCTGCTAAGAAAGAGAGATGATTAAATGAAAGCAAGGACAGTGATGTTTCATTAACAAGTGAACAGGCGCCATGCAGTACATTTGCACAATAGAGCAAAACCAGAAAAGGGGACTGAAAGAGAACGAAATAGATGGTGAACGTTTTTTGAAGAGCACACGAATGAACAGAACATGAATGAATTTAAAGAGAGAAACTGTAGAGAAAAAAAATGCTTGATGCGAGAATTGATTTCAAGATTTCAAGAACAAAGAAAGAGAACAGACGATAGAACCATGAATAATCAAGATTGGTAATGAAAAAATACTAACAAAAGTCTAACTTTATGATTACAAGACTGGTCTGAATTAGCAAAGTGTTATCGCATCAGCAAGGCCAAGAAGCTACTATGATAGTCCTACCCATCAGAGACCCGGGCCAAGAGGACACCTTTCTCTCCAAAATTGGTCCATCTTCTGCAAATGTAAGTGAAATAACATACATTATTATCTAATCAAATGGAATTTGTTGTTTTATTACAAATTAAATATTTGCGTCTATTTTGAACTGCCGGTAAATAGACTTCGATCTATTGGACCGCCGGTCAAAAGACTGCGATCTATTGGACCGCCGGTCAATGGACTGCGATCTATTGGACCGGAAAGGTATTTCAGAACGCGTGTATGTTGTAATGTTACATCCTTTCTCAGGGAATGTATATTCCTTTACATAGACGCTGTTTTTAGTACTTGGTGAAACCCAATTCAATGTTATCAAAATAGAGTATCAAATGCTCAACAGTTTTAAAGCCTCATATAAGGTAAAAGACTATTTAAAATCTAAAATAATGGGTTGAAGACTTCTCCTTCTTTGTGTAAACTAATATTAAATTGAGATGTTCTAATGCATGCAACAGGTTTGGTGCATGTAAAAGATGAAATAAAAATCTTTGTATATTGCATAATGGCACGAAAACCATTTGCAATATGCAAATTGTACACCCCGAAAACTTAAAAAGGAATTAGGTAATAAAACAATTATTTAATGCTTGAACAGTCAATAGACCATACTTTTTTTCCCTTGGTGCAGGGAACAGCTCAGTATGATATATTGCCGTTGGCCTCGGGCAATAGATCATACTGAGCTGTTCCCTGCACCTCGGGAAAATATTCTGGTCTATTGACTGCTAAAACATTAAATAATTGTACAAAGTCACACAACAGTTGATAGAGGCATATTATGCAACAGCAGACAAAAAACAGGTGCATATCTTGTCATTATTTGCGAGCAACTTTACAAAGGAAAAGCTTCTTTAGTTTGTACCACAACTGACACAACACCAAATCGATGCCGTTACAAAACATAATTCAGTGATAGGACCGGGACAGATACTAAATCCACCAAAGATCTACAGAATACCAGACCAGACCAAATAGCTACAATTTCTGAAATATGTATCTATGCCCTCTAATTCCCAGGTTCTTGGTTTTGGTACCGTGCAACTTCATTTGTCAAGTGGAGAAAAACAACAAATTCCAAAAGTCATCAGAAATGCTATGAGTGCTAGAATCATTGCACACTACCTAGAGACAAGCAAACAAACAAACAAAGTTCCAATCTTTCAGCAGTGCATCTTTGTACAAAATCCTGAAATCCAGTCGCAATCGAAAGGGAAAGCAATGCATGGACTCGACGATATGACATAACTTGTCAAATCTCAACATGGAGATAACTTTTAGCCGTACAAATTACAAAGCCTTAAGGATATGTTGTGTAATAGGTTACTTACGAGGGTCGATCAAAAAATACGAAGACTTTTGTCATAGCTATGTTACTTAACGTCATATCATTACTAAATTTGGAAGACATAATTTAGCAATAGTTTCAGACAATTTGCAAGAAAAAATGTTAATAAATTTCTTTATTTGTAAGAATTATTTAGAATTTAATCCTGCAAAAATGAGGTCACGGTGCACGGTCAAAATTTGTGTTATGTCAACAATAAACCATACAATGTTGAAAGTATTATCTCAATAAATTTGGCTTAAAACCAATTTATATTAAAACTTCAAATTTAGTATAGTCATGGTATTCTATGTACCAGATAATGACGGGATATATTGTTTTGTCGAACAGATATTAGTAACTAAAGTCAGATAGTCCTCTTTAGAATTGACTAAGAACATCGCCGTCGCCTGACGTCACGGCGCAACGAGAAGTACAAATAAAATGGATTTAACTCAGGAAAAAGCCGATACAAGCTGTGAAAATGCTCAATGGTGCAAAAAATAAGTCAACAATTATTTGCAAGTTTGTGTTTAACTGTAATAAATATTGTGGGGGTGGTGGTCATTGTATTTTGAATATGAGACAGTCCGAAAGAGAGTAGAATATCTGTAAATATTTGGTCATAAAAGAAGTAACGTCAACCAACGTTCAGGGATATCCTTACTGTAAACTAAGATATACACGGTTAGAAAATGAAAACATTGAAGAATTAACTTATGATTCTTGAGCAAATGTGTGCAAATAAGATGTTAAGTAGTTCAGTGTCATTTTAAATTGTAAGGAGAAAGGCACAAGAGACTAAGCGTGATATATAGATGGAGTATATCTATAAACTGTGCGTGTTTAATTTTGACGTCATGTTTTGAACGTTACCGTGCGCCGTGGTGACAAAACATGTTGTTTTTAAAAAGGGATAACAAAAATACCGTTTCAATAAATGGACTAAAACTTCGCATATCAATAACATAAGTGTTGGTGCACAGATTAATCTGTTAAGTATGACTTTCATGAAAAATATACGATAGACAGCCGCGTTGTCTTCGTATTTTTTGATTGACCCTCGTAAGTTGTACACTGCTAACCAAAATGTTGTAAGAATTGCTAGGAAAGGCAATATGAACAGAGAATTACAAAAATTAGCACTGTCAATCTTTTCTCTTTGTTTGCAGAGCAAAATTAAATTAGAGACAGAATGGATTCCAAGAAATGAGAATGAAATTGTCGATGGTTACAGTAAGATTTTTGATTTTGGTGACTGGTTAGTGGGTGATCATATTTTTCAATTGTTTAAAAAGAAACAGGGTCCTTATAAGTATATATTTTTTTGCAGATTGTAATAACAATAAATTGGAAAAATTTTATTTCAGATTTTTAAATACAAATACAGCAGGGGTAGATGCTTTTGGGTTTGACTGGACAGTTGGTAATAACTCGATTGTACCCCAATTGATTTGATTGCAAGAGCAATTAATCATTTGAAATTGCGCAAAGCAAGAGGCACGCTTGTTGTTCCAAAGTGGCATATTGAAACATTTTGGCCTATTTTGGTTAAAACATCTTTCGGAAAATTTCAAGATTTTGTTAAAGAATGGGTGGAATATTATAAGTTTATAATATGCTTTATCAGAAAGGGTCTCATGAGGAAAGTGTGTGAGAACCACAATTTCAGAATAATGTTTTGGTACTTCGTATTGATTGTACAGATTTCTGAAAATTTTTGCTTCTTTGTTATTCATAATTTTATCATATTACGCCTTGATTGGGCAATATGACTAATTAAGCCGCGATGGGGCATGTGGACTGTTTTAGCCTTGATGGGGCAATTTGTTTGATTTAGCCTTTATGGGGCACACTAACTTATTAGCCTTGATGGGGCATATACATGATTGGTTTAGCCTCGATTGGGCATTGTGTTTGATATAGCCTTGTTGAGGCATTGTATTTGATTCAGCCTTGATGGGGCACATTGAGTGATAAGCCTTGATAGGACATTACGTTTAATTCAGCCTAGATGGGGCATATTTTTTTAGCCTTTATTGGGCACTGTAATTTGTATTATGATAGTTTAATTAGTCTTTATGGGACATTAGATTATATTATAATGATATGTTAACTTGAAACATTAGAACGTTTGGAAAGACGAATGTAAACTTTATTTAGGGTTCTTTGACTTAGGTCTTAAACATTATTTAAACATAATTATTTTATATTTTCAGCTGGAATGTAAATTTCCACATTGGAAAGAAATTAGAGAGATTCCAGATCCAAGACTAAAGGAAACAGTGTTGGGAATGGGTAATATAGTAATGAACAGCAGATCTGAAAATACCTATAAAAAGTATAGAACTTATTTTCTGAAATCCAAGGCTTGGTGTAAAACATTTGATTTTCAGGATTTACCTGCTTTACCCTCTACAGTTGCAGTTTATTTATCTTATTTGATACAGCTTTTAAAATTCTTCAGCAGTGGTTATTAATGCAGCATACTATAGTATTCATTGCATAAACCTGTGTAACAATCCGTGCGTGTGAATTTATTTTTAGAAGGTGGAAAAAGATTAAGGTCCAAACCTATAGTAAAGAAGAAACCTATTACCACAGAAATTTTAGAAAAAATATGGATAACTTTTCTCAGTTTGAAAATTTGTATCACCATAAATTTTAGAAAAAATATGGATAAGTTTTCTCAGGTTGAAAATTTGTATCATTCCAGACTTGTTTGTATGGTACTATTGGGTTATGCTGGTTTTCTGGGGTACGATGAACTTGTACATATTAAGACGTGTGATACTAAGTTTCATGAATCTGGTTCACATGTTAAAATCAAAATTGAAAAAGTGAAACAGATGTGTTTAGACAAGGTAACATAGTCGTCATAGCTAAAACAGGAAATAAACTTTGTCCTGTTAGTTTTCTTGAAAAATGTATATCGTACACGTGTGTTGGGTTTCAGTCTTAAGAATTTATTTTCAGAAAAGTCACATTTTTAAAGATGTTTACAGGTTTAGTAAAATAAACAAGCCTTTGACAAATACTAGAGCGAGAGAACTTCTGTTATATGAACTTAAAATTGTTGGTGTTGATTTCAATGATTATGGTTTACAAAGCTTGAGAAATGGGGTAGCTACAACAACAGCTAATAATAATGTTCCTGACAGACTCTTTAAAGTACATGGTAGATGGCGTTCAGAAAATGCAAAAGATGGCTATGTTTTGGACAGTCTTAATGAAAAGCTATCTATTACTTTAAATCTTGGATTATGATATCTTTATTTTCTTAATTGCACAATTAGTATACCTTTCGTGTCGAACTGGTTGATAGCTCACCCCCTCTAACACCTGTGTTGTTCTTATCTATAAAACTAGACTTTGACCCGTGCTTGCACGGATTGACATTACATATGATATCGGACGTTTACGAAATAGATACATCAACACACCGTATTGTTGACATTTACATAACCAAGGTTTAAGCCTACAATAATACTTTTAATTTCATTAAATTCTGCTTAAATTAGTTAGAATAATCTAACTGTGTCTCGCCACAGTGAAAATGCCTCCCATATACCCGTAATGTAGCAAATAATTGCAGAATGGCTCCAAAACGATTTTAGAAAAAAATTAATGAAGCTGCATTGAAAAAAAATAGTTAAATTATTCATAACAAACCATTTTGAGGCCGTTAATATCTTTCATCTAAAAATTTAATTTATATCAATGAAAAATTCAACACTTTTTCACCAACGTTTTTTACTCGTTTCGAATTTAGACACTATATTGACATTCGACACTTTCGGTTTTTTGTGAGTTGATTTTAATCAACTCTCCTATGCAGTTACTCAGACAAACCGAAAGTGAAACAGTGTTTGGACCTCAGCACAAATCATCGCAGCTGACAAGACTTAGTTCTTGAAAATAATTGATAAATTCAATGTAATGTATGGTAAAGCATTGTTTTTCAAGGAAACTTATTTATAAATACCTTGAAAATAGTCAGATTTTAAATGGTACGAATAATTTAGATATTTTTGTAGTCGTATGTATTCCTACGGCAGAGTTCAATATTAAGTGTCGTTCAACTCGACGCTCGGCTGTCTCCGTAAATCTCCGACAAGCAGAGAGTCTCTCTTGCTTGTAGGAGATTTACGGTGTCAGGCGAGCGTTTGGTTGAACGAGACTAGAGTTCAATATTGCTTGGATCCATACAATTTTCGAGAAATATTTCTATTACTGATACATAGTTTGATTGAATTAATTTTATTTTTAAATATTTTGTTAATATGATTCATATGGGGGTTTCTCGACATTCTTGTCGACAAAGTCCAAAATTCTTATTATGAAAATGTGCGTAATTCAAATACAAATTAGAAACTTGTCATGCAAAATAACATATTATTGATATTAAAATAGATAAGCATCGACAAAATCAACTCCCGTCAGTTCTTCAGTACTTTGATTTCATATTAGAGTTACATGTATCTCCCTATTTCGTTTAATGAAAAGAATATATGACAAAATTTCAATAAAATTTTACATGTATTTGAATTAATCCATGCAAATGTGACATTGTGGAACTATAAACTAAAGAGCCTCCCTGATTTAACGTGAATGTAATGCGCATGAGTTTAAAATCCAAAAAATCCAAATGATTTCTTGATTTTTTAAAAGGCATTTTCGTTGATTATTAATGAACGAAGCTTGATTAAGAAAAGATAAAAACATATTGGTAATCTTCAAGTACCAATGATTTTTAAAATATATAAAACAAAAGACAGTACTCTCGCGATTTCTCGGTATTAAAGACCAAAATTTCGAGTCTATTATTTTAATATAGTAGTATAGATACTTAGAATAGAAATACTTTATGTTCGGATTAGTGAAACGAAGAAGAAAATAAATAAATTTCTGTAAGTTGTATGTTTTAGTTGTTTGGCTTTAGTATATATATAGAACCGATCAGGTATAGACAGGTCATCGAAGAGGAATCAACCCTTTCGAGCACGAATTTTTTGTTTGGTTTTTGTTTATCGGTATATGTGTGTGTGCGTACGATGAAGTACATATGATATGTATTAAAATTAACATTGTATTTTGTAGATGTATTTGGAAATTATACAATTATCGGGCCAAATTCCAGTTCATCGCTATTAAAGTCGCGTGTTGATTGTATATTACGGCGAATAAACTGGTTGATAGGTCACTCACTCTAACACCTGTGTTGTTCTTATCCATAGAATACTTAGAATAGAAATACTTTTATTTCCGATGAGTGAAACGAAGGAAAACATAATATGAAAGATGATTTCCAATTCATTTTTATGTAAAAATCCACCTATCGACACTACCTTTGGATGCTTCCACATAAGTTTAATCTCTCTGGAAAAATACTTTTGAGTGGATTCCCAGAAATTTTTTGTCTAATTTTTTCTCTATTTTATGCCACATAAGAAATCAACAGACAGACAAACATACATTCAGGAGGTAGATTTGGGCAAGAAATCAATGCATTTTCGAATTTTTTTTTCAGGTGAATGTTTAAAAAAAAGACTTTAAAGAAATACAATGCATTAAGCAAGACACAATAATTGGCTTTAACCCCACCTTTGAAAATTAATTTGTCATTTTTTTCAAAGATTTTTTTCTTTTTTCTTGTTTAATTTATTGTTTTCTATTTGAACAATACAATTTTGGTTCATTGAATAAACGGCCTTTAAGACAACTTTTTGTTCTATTTCATTGAAATGAACTTGGACTCCTTGGAATATTTTTGATTCAGGTACTTGTACCGAGTAGAATTACTTGTAACAACAAAGCTTATAGTTGGGTTAAATTGATAAAGTGTTTCTCTTGAAAATGCTTTTATATTATATGTATGCAAAAAGGACTACGTGCGGTATGGTCAAATATCTGCCCCCAAATTTAGTCAATTTTTAAATAGTATCGAAGCTTTAGCTCTTTAGCTGTTTATCTATGCCGTCACCTAAATGACCAAATTCCCGAAATTTTGCAAACAAATGAAAATATTCTCATTTTTTCTTTATATTTTGTATTCGGAAGTATAGAGCGCAGGTCTGCTCAAGTACGATTTTAACATATATTTTTCTTCATATAATTTTACACATTATAATAAAATATGGTACATGAGCAAGCCTGCGCTCGATGTTTCCCAGTCGAAAAACCATCGGAAAACACCCAAATTTTGCTACAAAACACCAATTTATCAAAATAAGACAAACTTCATGACGTCATTTCAACACTATGACGTCACTGCGGTGAAAACCTTTCACATTTTAATATTTTTCAATATGATTTCAACTATCTTCCACTTTATTTTTAAAGCTTTTTGTAACACTTTAATTTGGGAGGCAAAAAATGCATAATACCGCACATAGTACTTTGGTTGACAAAAATATTTTTGCCAAACAAATACTAAAGAAACTTCCTTTAACAATATCTTGTCAAATTCGATTCAGCCAAAAATAGATATATAACCTTAAACTTGTTTTGAAACATAATTTGTTCCTGTAAATTAAAAAAATGTGTTTATTATTATCAAGAAAGGAAGATAGGGTCCATAATGGTGGTTTGAGACTTTACACAGGAATTTATTGAAAAAAATCTTGACAAAGCTTCTTCTCAACATTTATTTGGGCAATTAAGTTAAATCTTGTTTGGAAACATTCACATGTATCTTTTTTTTGGGCATCAAATCATGGTTTCATTGACTCCAGGAGATTTACATTTATTATTCTATGAATAAAAGTAGGTTTTTAAAATAGGTTGGTGCTTAATACAGAAAAAACAAACTGGTTTCAGATGTAACATGTATTTTTCTTTTTATTCCTTACCTCACGTTCAACAAGCAGACTAAAAAAGTGACTCCTGCTTCCTGTATATATATGCAAAGAAATATTTTAAAGAAGCTAAAGGAGTAACTAAAAGAATGTTTGATTTAGGGTTTTTTCTGTATTATTTCAGATGATTATCTCCACATGTTTTTGGAGAATATCAACATACATCTGTTTCGAAATTTAAATATATAATAGGTAAAACATGTCAATCATAAATAGAGTTTCATTTCGGAGAAGAACATTGAAAATTTATCCTGCCGTTAAGAGACTTATACATCTTGCATTTTTTTGTTTTGTACTTCATTCTCATTATCAATGAAACGAGTGATAACTCTTTTTGGGCATTTTCAGCTGCAATTACATAGCGGAGTTGCTTCCCTTTCATGTTATCTACAGAGTATTAATATTTATTCATAATTATAATAACGTTCCATTGCAAACTTTCTTTATTTGAGTTATTTCTATATGTGCTAGTAATCTTTATAAAGTGTAACAATATGTTATTCTATTCTTACAATGATAACATTCACTTTGTGCAGTCAAATATATACAAGTACTGTTTGACATTAGTATATTTAGGTATAAAATTAGAATGCAATTCATTTAAGTCTGATATATAATTAAGTAACAATATTTGTTCAACAGTTACACCAATGTTTCATTAATAAATATGCATTATCTGATTAATTTTACAAATTGGAGATATGTTCCCAAAGGGAAAGTTAAATACATTTAGATACATTGGATTTCAGGAACAATTCTGAACTTTGTACAAAGTCATCGTGTTAAACGACATGATTCACAGGAATTGTTCATGTAGTTTCTTGATTTCGTCTTCTTTTGTAGAATATTTTGGAATTTTTTGGTACTGTTAGTTAAAAGAATATGCATTTTATGAATCGCCTGACTTTTATTTGACCGCCATTTTCCACACTCAAAACATTTGGAACCTGCAGAAGAAAAAGTAATAATTTCAATTTATATCTCATATCTTTGTTTACCATCAAATCTTCGTTAAACTTTTAGATAAGGTATCTCTAGTCGTAATCTGTAATTTAGTACGAAAATCTAAATATGTTCGCTTTAAAGTTTGAATATTTCACATTTTCCAAAGCTCTTTATCTTATTATCTTTAGAAGGTGGACTTATCCTAAAATGGCCACGAACATCTAGTCCTATTTATATATTTATTCTATTATTTATCATTTAATTAATAAGCAAGTCATCACAAAAGCTTATTAAATTCTTCCTTAGAAAAAACATATACAGTAAATTCTTTAATATTTCTCTTCCAACCAATCTATTCTATGTTTAGATGATCAGTATGAATATTTAATTGTCTTTGAGTAAAAATGCTAAGTAAACATTGTTCGTAGTCATGCGTGTCAAAAATCGTATCTAGATAGTGACATCTTACTGTGGCTATATTGAAACAAATAGACCTATATGTAGCTTTTAAAGGTAACTCAGATACAATGTATACTTATTTTAAAGGTGCAGTAATATTGCAAATTTCAGAAATAAAAGGTAAACTATTTTTACAGCTTCAAATCCTTTTAACCATGGATTTAAAAAAAAATCGTTTCTTTATATTGATATTTGTTTGCTTTTACACCAACTTTACAAATAAAGTCTTCATAGTGTTGAGAAAATCTCAAAAGTTAAATCCTTATTGTGGCACCTGTTTAAGTTACATCTGGGCCTCTGGAGAATTTTTTCAATACTTCTGCAGTGTTATCTTTAAAGTTTAAATAATTCTTTAGGAATAAAGTTACAGTTGTAAGTAAGTTGTAAAAAGTTTGACCCATGTTCTGACTAATAAGTGCTAAATAAACATAATTTGAAAAAATTCAAACACACCGAAAAGACTTTTCTTTAAAATATCTAAGTGATAATTTAAAAAACCAGTATTTAATGAATATGATACCAGTTGAATAGTTCATCCATGAAATTGTATTTTTAAGACATCCTTTTAAGTCGAAAAAATAATCAAAATGTCATCAAATTGATAAATGAACTAAAAAATAAAGATATGTGCAAATGTCACAAAATCTGTGATACTAGTCGCTATTTTTTTGCAGCTTGATCAAAAACAGCTTTTGGGACTAGAGGAAAGTTTTTATACCAACGTTTTTTTTTCGGTATTATTGCACACGACGAATGACATTTTGTGATAATATGCATCGTGATTTACATGTTAAGAAGATTTCATTTAATATTTAATAAATGATAATATCAAAAGTATAATTGTTACCATTACCTTTTTACCGTAGCAACGTCTACAATGTTTAGTCAATTTCATTCTGGTTGACAGTTTCTTAAAGGAAACACTCAAAGTAAAACAAAATGCAACTGATATTTTTAGATATTACAAAAATTTTGTGTGTCCAAGTTGATAAGATAGTCAAACTGAGATTTTACCAGGAAGAATTTCAGAAAATGAGTAGATTATCTGTTCATATTATTATACATGTATATGTTTTCAATACTTTCTTTTCTCTTCTTTTGTGACTCCACGTTGATAAAATAGTCAAATTGAGATTTTACCAGGAAGAATTTCAGAAAATGAGTAGATTATCTGTACATATTATTATACATGTATATGTTTTCAATACTTTCTATTCTCTCCCTTTGTGTGTCCAAGTTGATAAGATTCAGATGAAGTGTTCATGTTTCCCTCTCGCTGATGCAGATTTTGGATCTATTGACATACAAAAATAGTGTTTAAAGAAATGCATAATACGAAATTTGGCTAATGCATGTGTGAATAAAGAATGTTTACATATTGTGGAGATTCTGCTCAGAAAAAATACCCAGTTGAGTCATATATCTTGGGAGGGGTTATTTTATCATACAATATCTCAACCAAGAACCAAAACCTTCTTTACTAGGAATCCTTCTTATTATTTTAGCTTTTAAACATCTAGGCAAATTTCAAAAAAAAAACATGGAATAAAGCATCCCTAGGTAAAAGGGCCAGAAAAGCAACATTGAAACTGCATTCCACTGATGAACATTGAATCCCGTTTGGAGCTCTAGTGATGACGAAGAGGGCAAAGCTTGAACACTTTAGAATCAACACTTAATTAGGATAGTTGTACGATTACATCACATATTGTAGTATTACAGCTCTCAAGACATAGACATTGATAATATCATATTATCCTATTTTAAATTTTGAGCCCATTCAATGGTCAAAGAATTGGCCAGGCCTTGCTGTCATCAACTTGCCTGAAGTCAATATTCTGCTTCAAGTTTGAGTATTGACCTTAAATTTATACACTTTTCTTAAGAGGATTTGAGTTAAAGACTAAATTGAGTGATTAGAAAATTTGGATGATGGTGTGGCCATGTGTCTCAGTTTAAGCAATAAAAATCAACTATAAGAAATCTAATAAAATACAGCATTAAAATTTTTGAATTAAAACAAAATATATTTCATTTATATTATTATTTATATATTATATTTTATATATTCCTATGTAAAAATTCGATCCCCATTGTGGCCCCGCACAACCTCAAGGGGTCATGATTTTCATAACTACCCAAGGATGCTTCCATATTAGTTTCAATTTTCCTGGATTTACCTTATATATTCCTAAGTAGAAATTAGACCTCTATTGTGACCCCACCCTTCTCCTGGGAATCATAATTTTCACTACTTAAAATTTGCACTACCTGAGAATGCTTCCATATAAGTTACAGTTTTTGTGGCTGATTGGTTTCTGGGATGAAATTCTTTAAAAATTTAGTCTTTATATTCCTATGAAAAAAAGGGGCCCTATTGTGACCCAACCCTCCCCACGAAGGTCATGGTTTTCACAACTTTTGATCCACACTACTTGAGGATGCTTCCACATTAGATTCAGCTTTCCTGGCTAATTTGTTTCTGAGAAGAAGATTTTTAAAGATTTACTCTTTATATTCCTATGAAAAAATTAGACCTCTTTTGTGACCCCACCGAACTACCGGCAACCATAATTTTCACAACTTTGAATCTGCACTACCTGAGGATACTTCCATATAAGTTACAGTTTTTGTAGCTGATTGGTTTCTGAGATGAAGATTTTTAAAGATTTAGTCTAAAAATTCCTATGTAAATATTAGACCCCCAATTGTGGCCAACCCTACCCCCAAGGGTTATGATTTTCACACTTTGAATCTACACTACCTGAAAGATGCTTAATATTGAAGGTTTTTACTTTCTAGTTGATTGGTTTCTGAGAAGAAGATTTTTAAACATTTACTCTATATAATCCTATGTAGAAATTAGGCCCCCATTGTGGATCCACCTTACCCCCAGCGGTCATGATTTTCACTACTTAAATCTTTAAATCTACAGTACCTGAGAATGCTTCTACATAAGTTTCAGTTTTCCTGGCTTATTGGTTTCTGAGAAGAATTTTTTTTAAAATTTACTCTAGATATTCCTATGTAAAAATTCGACCCCCCATTGCAATCCCACCTTACCCCCAGGGGTCATGATTTTCCCAACTTTAAATTAACACTACCTAAGTATGCTTCCACATATGTTTCAGCTTTTCTAGCTGATTGGTGTCTGAGAAGAAGATATTTGAAGATTTACTCTTTGTATTCCTATGTAAAAATTAGACTCCCCCCTGAGTATGACCCCACCCTCACCTGGGGGTCATGATTTTCACAACTTTGAATCTACACTACCAGAGAATGCTTCCATATAAGTCTCAGTTTTTCTGGCTGATTGGTTTCTGAGATGAAGATTTTTAAAGATTTGCTCTATACAAGTATACTCCTATCTATGATTTATAATCTTTGAAATTCTTTGCGACTGAGCCAGAAAAGCTGAACTGAAACTTTTGCGGAAAAATAGATATCAACATGTAGTTTGAGTTCGAGTTTATTAAAATCATAATTCCTTGAGGTAGGGTGGGGCAAGAAGGAGGGAACAAGGACATACATATATATCAAATTTAAAAAGGAAAAATAATTTTCAATGAATAATATTAGGAAGAAAATCTTAAAATATTAATTAAAAACTAGTCAATTATAGAACAGTTAATACCTGTATGGATGCAAGATCGGGTAGTGCATGCCTAATAGCCCGGAGGTAGGGTTGGGCAACAAATCAAAAATTTAAAACATGTGCACATGTAGAAGATGAAATGCCTTCTGCTATTTTGTACACATAATGATGACAAAAGCACACCCTTTATATTTGCACTTTCAATTTGCAATCAAATCACACAAACCATACCTGTACCTGTGTGTTTTCATTGAAAAGGCACTTGGAATAGACTTGCCATCAATGGATGACCCATTATATAGCTGTTTGGCCTCATAACGTGTTCTTGTAGCATTGCAGAATGTTTCTGGCTTGATAGGTAGAGAAACTGTTTGTAAAGCATGCAAAACAATTTTATTGCAATGATTTTACAATTTCTAGATTAAAAAAAAAAACAAAGAGGGATGATGTTTTATTGTTGTGTTGTTTTATGCAATGTGCTATTAAAGTGATAATATTACAAAATGTTGATTTTTATTCATTCCAATCTGTTTTTTAAAAACAACTAAAATCAACAATTGATAGATAAATAAAGCACTCAAATTTCTACATTATAAAAAAACCATCTGTAGTAAATGTACTTTACCTTATTTATGCTCCTTCAATATATGGTTTATTTCTATGTTTAATTGCTTTCCTGTCTTCTCCAGTAATTAATGTCTGATGTCAAATACTAAACTTGAGAATGTTCCCTAAAATGTACTTAAATTATAGTGAAAACAACATAAGTTCTACCTTCCAGTAACAGAGAATGATATATACGTTTTGTGTTGCTATGATCCAGGTTGCTAGCTTAGGATTTTGACTAAACTACGAATTGCTTAATTATACCGATCTTGCATTATTTTACTTGCTAAGATATATTAAAAATCGAACTACATTCCTAACTTTTTTAATTCCCTTTTAAACAGGATAAAAGATTTTTAAGCATTGCTTACATTGAGAATGCTGACTCATTGTGGAATATTCTTACTTAGAATTAAAAAAATATGAATAAAACAATATAAGACAGTAACAAATGTTAGCATGTAAAAGTTTTAAGAAAACTATGATAAAATAATATATTTCCCTTGCAAAGTTGAAATGCTGTTTTGCATTCTGAAGTTAATTGATAAAAGAGAACATCAGCCTGTACCATAATGCATAGTTAAAACATTGATTTTCACATTATGAATTAAAAACACTTGGTGCTTATAAGGTATGTTCTACATAGTTTTTCTATGCTATAAAAGTAAGTCTAAACAATAGTATTATGTATGTGGTGTAGTTATGACTACCCTGTCTTGTTTTGGTCCTGTCAGCTTTCCTTACAAATATCCAATGAGTATAGCTATAGTGTAATCGTTTTCTACAAACTGCCACTCATATTTTCGAAGAAAAAAGGTATATACGTTTTACGATGCTGAAATTGTTAAAAAATAATATTGTGCATATTTGGGATAATTTACTACATATCACAAAACATATTTTAAATGTACAATTTATACATTTTTTGGGAAAAAAAAGTTTAATGGCATTGAGAAGTTTTCTGACTCAGATATTAAAATAAACTTCTCTTTCTACATGTAACTAACTCAGGTTTTATTAAGCATATGAATATACAGGTTAATAAGGAAAACCTTGTGCAAAATTAAATAGTCATGAAGCCAGAAAAAATTAAAACATGTGTACATGTAGAAGATGGAATGCCTTCTGCCATTTTGTAGACATAATGATGACAAAAGGACACCTTTTATATATACACTTTCAATTTGCAATCAAATCACACAAACCATATCTGTACCTGTGTGTTTTCATTGAAAAGGCACTTGGAATAGACTTCTCATCAACAGAATTATAGGATGACCCATCATATAGCTGTTTTGCCTCATAACGTGTTCTTGAAGCATCGCGGAATGTTTCTGGCTTGATAGGTAGGGAAACTGTTTGTAAAGCATACAAAACAATTTTATTGCAATGATTTTACAATATCCAGATTAAGAAACCAATGAGGGAGTTATGTTTTATTGTTGTAATGTTTTATACAATGTGCCATTAAAGTGATAATATTACAAAATGTTGAATTTTATTCATTACAGTCTTTATTTAAAAAAATTACTGAAATCAACAATTGATAGATAAAAAAATACTCAGATTTCTACATTAAAAAGCATCTGTAATACATCTACCTACCTAATTTATGCTCCTTTAATATATGGTTAGTTTCTATGTTTAGTTGCTTTCCTATCTTTTCCAGTAATTAATGCACTGGAAACCTTATATTTTACATTACAATACATTATGTCAAATACTGAATTTGAGAATGTTCCCTAAAAGGTATTAAAAACAACATAAGTTCTACCTTCCAGTAATTAAGAATGATATATATGTTTTGTGTTGCTATGATCCAGGTTGCTAGCTTAGGATTTTGCATAGACTACGAATTGCTTAATTATACTGATCTTGCATTATTTTACTTATTAAGATATATTAAAAATCAAACATGTTTCTTTAAGCATTGCTTGAATTGAGAATGCTGACTAATTGTAGAATATTCTCACTTAGAATTAAATAAATATGAATATAGCAATATAAATGATAGCATGTAAAAGTTTTAAGAAAACTATGATAAAATAATATATTTACCTTGCAAAGTTGAAACGCTGTTTTGCATTCTGAAGTTAATTGATAAAAATGAACATCAGCCTGTAACATAAGGCATAGTTTAGACATTGATTTTCACATTTATGAATAAAAAAAACTTGATGCATATACGGTCTGTTCTAAATAGTTTTTCTATGCTGTAAAAGCAAATCTAAACAATAGTATTATGTCTGTGGTGTAGTTATGACTAACCTGTCTTGTTTTGGTCCTGTAAGCTCTCCTTACAAACATCCAATGAGTGTGGCTATAGTGTAATAGTTTTCTACAAACTGCCTCTCACATTTTCGAAGACAAAAGGTATATAGGTTGTACGATGCTGAAATTGTTAAAAATAATATTGTGCATAATTAGGATAATTTACTAGATATCACAAAACATATTTTAAATGTACGATGTATACTTTTTTTGAAAAAAATAGGTTTAATGGCATTATGAAGTTTTCTGACTCAGATATTTAAATAAACCTCTCTTCCTACAGTTATCTGAAGATTTTTTAGCATATGAAGATGCAGATTAGTAAGGAAAACCTTTTGAAAAATTAAATATACATTAAGCCAGAAAAAAAATTAAACATGTAGAAGATGAAATGCCTTCTGCTATTTTGTAGACATAATGATGACAAAGGCACACCTTTAATATTTACACCTTCAATTTGCAATCAAATCACACAAACCATATCTGTACCTGTGTGTTTTCATTGAAAAGGCACTTGGAATAGACTTGTCATCAACAGAACTATGGGATGACCCATTATATAGCTGTTTGGCCTCATAACGTATTCTTGTAGCATCGCAAAATGTCTCTGGCTTGATCGGTAAGGAGGGAAGCTGTTTGTAAAGCATGCAAATCAATTTTAATGCAATGATTTTACAATCTGAAGTTTAAAAAAAAACAAAGAAGGAGTGATGTTATATTGTTGTATTGTTTTATGCGATGTGTTATTAAAGTGACACATATTTTTAGCAAATGTGAAATTTTATTCATTACAGTCTGTATTAAGAAAACAATTGAAATCAACAATAAATAGATAAAAAAAAAACCCACTCAGATTTCTACATTAAAAAAAGAAATATGTAATATATGTACCTTACCTAGTTTATGCTCCTTTTATATTTGGTTTATTTCTATGTTTAGTGGCTTTCTTGTCTTTTCTAGTAATAAATGTCCTGCAAACCTTATTTGTTACATTGCAATACATGATGTCAAATACTAAATTTGAGAATGTTCCCTGAAAGGTACTAAAATGATAAAGAAAACAACATAAATTCTACCTTACAGCAACAGGGAATAATTTATAGATTTTGTGTTTCTATGATCAAATTGAATCGCTTAGGATTTTCCCTAGACTACAAAATGTTAATAATACAGATCTTGCATTATTTTACTTACTAAGATATATTAATAACATACTACATTCATAACTTTTCTATGAAATTCTTTTTTAAAAATATTTTCAGCATTGCTTGAATTGAGAATGCTGACTCATTGTGGAATAATTATTCTCACTTATAATTACATAAATATACATAAAACAATATAAGACAGTAACAAATGTTAGCATGTAAACGTTTGGAGGAGACTATGATAAAATGATATATTTACCTTACAAAGTTGAAATGCTGTTTTGGATTCTCGAGTTGTTTGATAAAAGTGAAACATAAACATTGTAAGCATAGTTTAAACATTGACTTTAACATTTATGAATTTAAAAAATACTTAATGCTTATAGGGTCTGCTCTACATAATTTTTCTATGCTATAAAAGTAAGTATAAACAATGGTATTATGTCTATGTTGAAGTAAAGACTAAGCTGTCCTGTTTTTGGTCCTGTTAGCTTTCTTTATAAATATACAATGAGTGTAGCTATAGTCTAATTGTTTTCTACAAACTGTTACTCGCATTTTCTAGGACAAAATGTTTGTAGGTTGTACGATGCTGAAATTGTAAAAAAAAATATTGTGCATAATTTGGATAGTTTATTAGATATCACATAACATATTTTAAATGTACCATTTATACTTTTTTTGAAAAAAAAACTAGGTTTAATAGCATTGTGAAGCTTTCTGACTCAGATATTAAAGTAAACCTGTCTTACTATATGTAACTGACTTAGGTTCGCCTTACCAGTGCAAACAATATACGTCATACGTAAACAAAATCGCCACAATTGTTCTTCATCTATGAATATAAGAAAAAACATTATTTCAGGTCAAAAGTATGTATGATCGAGTGAATACGTTAAACTATATTCATAAAACAATTGCTGATAACGTGACTACCCGTTCATTGTGTGTACAAAATGCAAGGCACTCAGCATGATTGAGAAAAAGAGAATGAACAATATAGAAAGAGCAATACATATAATGCTATCTTGGCTTCAAATTGCTTGCATGTCTTAAGGCTAATGAGGAATTTTTCAAAGGGACAAATTTATGCTTTAAAAAAAAATCTACATTATTAAGCCTAAGTGCATGCATTCGTTTTGTCCATAAATATGTATTGTGGAATGATCATATCATTGATTACAAATCTAATTTTGTTAAAGAGAAAGCCACTGAAAGGTTATGTGCAAAAAGAAAAAAAAAGATAGAAATTTGACACATAATGGCCGATTTATTAACATTTTTGTGCTTTCGGAAATGACCGAGTATTTTTAACTTGGGTACATGTACAGATAACATTTTCATAGTCTTGAGTCCTAGAGTACTTGCAATGTCCTAAAACATTGATCGTTGTATATTGATTCAAAAAAAAAAATAGTATGAACATGGACATGTAGTTCAAAAAACGGAAGTTAAAGTGTTGTGACCATCATTATTTTGTTTATTAAGGCGCGATCAGGCCCACGTAGAAAGTTAGTTGGTTTACTTTGAGGCAGTTGAATTTGTTGAGAGTAAAATGGATATAGAATCTAGTTTGTTTAATTCAGTGACAAATTGCTTATGGCTTACGTGTTCATGTAAGAGAGGACAAGAAGACTTTACAAGAGTAAGTTAACATTTTATACAAAGTCATTAAAATGTATCTTTTCTGATTGGAAAAAGGAAAGTCTGCATTTATGCATCGATGCCATTACATGTGTGTCAAGATTTTATGCTTTTCATGCTTTCTATATCATATATTTTTTTATATATGTTATATTTCTGACATTTATTTCAAGATGCTAATCGTATCGTATCGTAAAATAAAACATTTTCCGCCATTTACCGGAAGTTACATATAAAAGCAGTCATATGCTAGGAGAAAAATAATGAGTAAAAAGTATTTTACACTTTGAATTTACAACATCTATGCTGCCTAAAAATGAACACTTGATAAGGAAATATCATTTTCTGGTCAAAACATAAAAGAAAACTTTAAAAAATATTTATAAACGAATTTGATGACCTACCAATTCTCTTCGGAACTTGTTATAGAGCATGCGCATTTAGGTATTTATCTTGTTTCTAAACTACATGATAGAATTTAGGTCATAAGTTTGCTTCTACAAATAGTACAACAAAACAAATTCAGTTTTTTTAGTATTCACTCTCTTTTTGTCTCTAGTTTTATATTAACAGCTGAAAACGAATCTTTTAATGGTCCAAATAATCTATTGTCCTAGTTAGATAGCCATACAAATTTTAGAACGAGGAACAGTCCAAGGTCATTGTACTTTTTTTATATTAATATTTCTTACTAAAAATCATCATTGGGTTAGAAGTACTTGTGTTTTTTCAGAAATTACATTGTAGTTTAAATATAATGTTATATCCACAAACGAGTACAAACATGCATGCGTGTATCTTTTGTCACATGACGATATTACTTACTTTTCTACTGTACGTTTCAAGTAAATCCTTCTACATTAAAAATAATAACTGAATCCAAATGTTAACGAAACTAATTCTGTTGATTATAATAAGTTTTCATTATTTAGCACCTGATCAATCATCACTAATAAACGGTTGATTCTACCTATAGTGTTCAAACAGCTCCAATCATCCGATCAATTTAAGTTTTCTCTTACCTTTCAAACTGACTGTACATACCACGGAGTCACATGGTATATAAAATATACCCTGATCCATTTAAACTTTCAACAGGTTTGTAATAAGTAATGTTCTGGGTTTTAGTAATGCTTTCATTTTTTATTAATACGTAATAATGAAATGCATTTTTGTAATAATATATATCTCAACATTCTAAGTAAAGGTGGCTGTTATGAAAATAATTTCTAATACGGTAAAGAATTGTATGTGCAAGAGTAGATCTGTAATCACAATATTGGAGTAATACTATTCACTACGTTTCATCTGATATTAAGATTTACCATTTTAAATTATAGTAATATTTTTTTAAAAAAATAAGCTTATATAAGCCTAACAATACGAACATTAACTAACAGTATCTAAATACTTTAAACATTTTCTATAGGCAAAAAGTGTAGTATATTTCTTTCTTCGATGGACAAAACAAAAACAAAATACAATATAAATAGTTTATGAGAACTGATTAGCTGTATTTTTTCAAACATATCCAGTCGCTTGTGAATCCGATGGTGGGCTTACATACTATTACAATAATCAATTTGTCTAAGTTTAGGTCGTCATAGGCATTTAAATACAACAATATTTATTTTTACATCTGCCACAGTTTGAAAATTGTCTCGCTAACAGTTTTCATGTTAAGAATTTTTTGGATACGCGTTGATTAATCTTAACAAAACCAAACTTGATTTGTAGTTTCTTATTATGAAGTTACAAAGAAGTCTTAACCAGTTCTCCAAACTATCATGAAGATAAGGAATCATTCTTTGAATATCATGAGGTGATAATTTCGGTTGGAGCGATATTAAATCTATTATGAAGCCCTCTGGGGTTTATTTGATTTGTTCACGCCTCGACCAAAATTATCACCTCACAATAATAGAAGAATGTTTTCTTACTTCTTAAAAAATAAAAATAAGTTTTGATAGATTTACGGAAATAGAAAGATAAAGATCACATGCATCTGAGTTCACCAACAGGGAACTAAAAAACCCATCTAAAAAATTAAATTAAGATGATAGTTATTTAATTTAAAAAAAAATCTTTATAAACCTTTTTTTCAGAGAGTACTGCTTCAATCAGTTAGTTCCAATAATCAACGACTTCTTCAGTATTTTGCCAATTGCCCTGATATTTTCGACAGAATAGTAAGTATAACAAATTGCAAATAAGGTCATTTAAAAGAGTTTGTAGAATAAAACTTTTCAAAATACGCACTACGCGTGAATAAATAAGGGTGCATTAAATTGGGGACTACACCTATGCACTTTCTTTTTTCAAAATGTAATATGGTTGTTTATCCACATTTTTTTAAATTATGAAACCTTGCGCACTTTTAAAATGGAATACAAAAATTGTGGATTTTGTATTAAGTTAGAAAACAGCTGCAGAATAAGACGGAGTTAATATTTTTCTTAAAACTGATTATCGTTTTTGGAAAGACAAGACAACCAAAGATACGTTTCAATCACGAGTATATCTATCATTTACTTTGATGATATAAATTCCCATTTTCCCGAGTAAGAAAGCCCCGAAGGATCATTCAAAATATTTTACGCCAGCATTCCCTTACCCCGTATGTATTCTGCACACGACAGATGCAGTTCCAGATGAATTATCTAGCACCGTACGAATTTATCCTGTCACAAATATAAGCATGACTTATCGTATGTTTTTTATGTTATATGTAGGTTTCATACTCATCATTGAAAAATTATCACATCAGACGTAGTTTAATAAAAAAAAACCCCAATATTTTACTACTCCTCCTCCTACACAAACCACAAAAAATGATGCAAACTGTTATATTTCTTTTGAAAATAGAAAAGGTATTAAAAACGATATAACGTAGTCTTAGTTTAAAATGTTTCATTTAATCAACAATATTATAATGTACAGAAAAACAGATGCATCACACTTTATTTCAATCTTTCTGTAGTTTCTAAATCCTTCAAACCCCTGCCAAAACTGACAATTTCATTGAAATCATTCTCGTACCTCTCTAATGGTGCTAACATGCACTGCAAAGATCTGTGAACTAATATCACTACATAACACCTAACAGGATAAAATCAAATCAAGGGGAAAGCTACAATTTTTATTGCGTATTTGCCCCTTTAAGACTGCATTTGCAAGAAAGGGACAGTTAGCTTCAATATAACCCCATTCCCATCTCTCTCTCTCTGTCTCTCTCTCTCTCTCTCTGTCTGACTGTCTGTCTCTCTCTCTCTCTCTGTCTGACTGTCTGTCTCTCTCTCTCTGTTTGTCTCTCTCTCTCTCTCTCTCTCTCTCTCTCTCTCTCTCTCTCTCTCTCTCTCTCTCTCTCTCTCTCTCTTAAGAAGGGGGAGGACATAGTCATTTATTGTATCATGTATGTTTACAAAATAATGTGGAGAGAGACCCAAAATTCTCACCCCTCCTGCGTTGCAATTGCTTTTCCGCGAATACTTTCTCTATTTTGGCGAATGAAATTATTGACTTTTTTCTTCTTATATCTACATTGTTCACTAAGTGAGTTCTTAGAGACCTCCCAAATTTGATCTCTATGAATAAGAATGGTTGTAGAAAGTTAGGATATCCTAACTTTCCTAAGTTACCATCGAGCTACATCTGAAGACGTGTCCCAAGTTGATCTTAGGATGTTCCTAACTTTTTTCCTAAGTCATATCTTAGAAACACACTTAGGTCATATCTTAGGAAAGTCTCGTGAACATGCGTGCTGGATGATAGTCCTAGTTTTTTAATTGTTTTGAAGTAAATGAAGCATATTGAGAACAACGCCACATCAGAAATTTTCTACAATGGCTATAACTTAGACTTAAGAGTAGCGTCTTCGAAAATGTGATTAACTCTTTAAAATCAAATATATCTGGATTTATTTCAAGATTTTTGGTTTTATTAAAAGTGGGGATGGTGATGTACATTTAAAATATCAAAGAACTTTGAGAAAATACTGAAGTGCAAAATTTTAAACGTGCAATGTAATCAATAATGTTAAATTAATATATACTTTAAGAATTTTTTATATCCCATTATAAGTACATCAATCTTTTTTTTTTAATTTCAATAATGTTAATCATGCTATTTGTTTTAGAAACGTATGAAGGTCGTGTTTTATGAAAACCACAATCATATAAAATATAAGGGGATACAAAATTATATAATAATTGAAGAAATATAACGTTATATATGGTAAGAAAGTTACTTTTACGAAGTGAACATAATGGAAGTGTAAATAAATCTTAAAATTACTTAAACTACACGCAAATACATACATGTATTTGTAAAAATTGGTCATTATTGAGACCAATTCACTAATATTTGTCAAAAACAACGAAAAAATGCAATCTAATATTTTTCTGCAACAAAACAAAAAAAAAGTTGGATAACTGTGCTGAGAAGTTTTTCGTTTGCTTTAAATAAACACCCTCAAAACAAGTTTGGGGGTTTGATGTTAAAAATGTCAAAAACTAATTGATAAAATACTGACTGAATAAATGTTTCAGGACATAAATCATGGTGACAGCAAAACTTGAATCTACGTGTACGTTCTTAAAATTCAACGTTAACATGTTTTAGTCATTTATTCTTTACAGGTATGGAGGGAAGACTTTATTAGAGACATAGTAGAAGAGAAGAGGGAAATCTTAATACCGTTAATTGTGTATTTCTGTGAAGAAACAGAGCGCGCCTTGTTTATGGATATATCCGCAAATGGGCATCCAGTCTGTCAGGATACCGAAATGCAAACGTAAATAAAAGAAACGAACATGTATTATATTTGATCGGTAATGCTGTTTCATGTAGATTTACGCTCTTATATTGATTTTAGTTTATTTTTAATGTTTTGTAAATCTTTAGGTTGGAAGAAGAAGAAGAAGAAGAAGAAGAAGAAGAAGAAGAAGTTGCCTTCTTAAATGATTTTTTCGAAAACTATTTGTGGGCTATTTAATATTAATATTTTTTATGAACAAGAAAATGTAAAGTTAAATTTGGATTAAAAATGTTTAGGACCAGATAATTCAGAAATGTTCATGATATTCCTATGTCGTCTTATGATTTTAGCTTAAAACATATATAAAAAAGTTATAAACAACGTTAATTTATATTTTTTAAAACCCCACACTACAAATTACCGCCTACCGACAAAGACTGCATATGGTGTAATGGACATTGACTAATAAATTTTGGATGTAATCAACACGATATTTCTTTTATTATTGTAAATGTTTTGCACATCGTTGAATGTGCACATTCTGACTTGCATTTCTATGCTCCTCTTAAGTTTAGTAAGAAAATAAGAACTAGACAACATTGAGATGGCGACCATTTCAAAAAGCCCCGCTTAAATAATGGACAATAAGATGAAAAGAATTTCAGAGAATTTTGCTTTGACCTATAACTCAGCAATTTTCCACCTGGTTTAGAACTTCTAATTCAATTGCATTACCCCTTACGTACAGGCAATTTTGTTCAATCTGAGCAAGATTAATCAAATGGTAAATTATCTATGGTCTAAAACTGATTATAAAGGAATTCGCTACTATCTTCACATTGACTTGGATCAAGGTCACTGCACGCCATTTATCAAAAAGATCTGTTTAAGTATTAGCCAAATAGGGCTAAATGGAGAAAAAAAAGAAATTTTTGTGTGATCCGATATGACCTTGATACCTGACCTACAAACATTCATCAAGGTCACTGCATGTCTTTTTACCCAAGGCACTTTGTGGGTGATGTATGAGGCAGATGGAGCAAAGAGAGAGAGGGTATGCTCTAGACAAGGATTTTTCATATAACTCTGCTATGACCATCACATTTGATCTTGAAATTTGGTTCAAGGTCACAACACACTCTTTACTCAAAAGCACTTTTTTTTATGAGAAGTATGAGCTAGGGCTGAGTGAAAAATATGTATGCCCTGGTATTTTTGGTGGTCCGATATGAACTTGACCATTGATCTACAAAATTTATTCAAGGTCACTGTATACCATTTGACCATAGACACTTTGTAAGTGAAGTATGAGCCAGCTTGAATCAAAGGAAGAGACTATATGTCCCGGACAAGAATCTTATATATGATTCTGCTATGACCTTAACCTTAGACATAGAAACATGATTCAAGGTCACTGCACATCCTTTACCAAAAGGCACTCTGTGAGTGAAGTATGAGCCAGATTGGGCCAATGGGGAGAGAAGATATGCTCCGGAAAAGCGATCTCGGAGGGACAGACGGACGGACTTATCATTTTAGGGCGTCCGCAGAGCGGGGCCCTAATTGATATGTTTTCATATTTCAGTTTTTGTCTTATATAAACAGAACCTATCGAATTTGACGGTAGCCCTGTATTTCATAAATCTGGAAAAACTGTTTGAATAGGTTCCAAAAATTCTCACATTATGCATAATCATATAAAAAATCTAGTATGAGGATGAACATCATTCAGTCTACAAGGAATAAATCTTTCTGTATATTTAGAAAAAAAAATTGAGGTAAACTAAATTAAAGTATTCAGATACCAAAACATTCAGTGGAACAGGAAAACATTCACTCCCATTCGTTTGGTATCTGTTACTAAACGAAGAGTAGCTAAATATGACGTTAAAGGGGCATGGTTTTGGTCAAATTCTATTTTTCTGTTTTTATTATTTACAATGCTTTAGAAATGCATTTCTAATGATCAAATGAAATTTGAGAGCCAGTCGTAAAGATATAAGCAAGATACAGGGTTCAAAATTCTCTGTCATGTAAACAAGGCTCGTGCCCTGTTTTTTGTTTACATAAGTTCAATAAACCAGTAAAAAAAATTCATGCTGATTTGTCTATCTTTTTATTCATTTTAAACATAGATAAATAGTTTCTAACGTTTAACATATTCACTTAAGGTCTATAACTTGAATTTTCACTTCAAAATTCTAATATAAACAAAGGCTTTGTTTACATTGCAAAGAATATCAAGCTCTGTAACTCGCAAATCACTTAACGAATGACACTCAAACTTTGTTTGCCTATTAAAAATGCCTTACTGAAACATTATAAACATTAAAACCAAAACTATAATTTTTGCCCCAAATCGTGACCATGCCCCTTTAACCTAAGCTTAACCATCTTTATATTTTCTTCCAAACCCTTATAATGAAAGGTCGTCTTTTTATCAATTTTTTTATTTTTTATTTTTTGAAGATTACTGATTGACGAAATCAAGACACAAAGTATCACTCTAGATTATTCAAAGGGGGTTTTAAAACGCTAGAAATTAACACTATTTAATGTCACTAATTAATCCAGGTTTAAGGGACTATAAAAAGGTAAAAAATCATGCATGGATTTATAGGCAATCCATGGTAATGAGGTCATGAAAATATATTTTGGTGACGAATACTGATCAATGCTCGTGGCTTTTGTGGGTTGTATCATATTTATTAAAATTATTCCTATCCTGCTATCAACGAAATTACGTCCACCCAAATCAGGAAAATGTAACTACTTACAAGCATTGACTCTCACGATTAAAAATATAACTCCATAGTATGTGCATTTAATTTAAAAACATTACAGTAATGTTTTCTGGAAAAAAAATTTCCAATCATATTTTCTAATGTTTCCATATATGGATAAGATATTTTCTATGTCGGTTACAAAAACGTACATGTCAAAAGTGTTATATAAAGAAGGTGTAATGATAGAAAGCTACTTTTAAGTTTTAAAAATGTTTAAACAATGCAATATAACAGTGTTATTATGGCAATATCGAAGTTTTACAAAACTATGATGTTAATATATATGTGGGGTTTTTTTTTTTATTAGTGAAAGACATTTCAATTAGGAATTATTGACAAGAAACATACGAGCAATTTTGATGCTTATGCTTAATTCTTTATGAAATTTATTTTTCTAAGCTAAAGTATGCCACAAACTGCCAAAATCAGAGAGATAAGGCATTGGAAAATCGAATTTGGAGTAATTCCTTAACAGAAGGTCAATATTCAAAATTTCACCGTTTCCTTACTTTTTACAAGTGTTTTGATAATTTTTAAAGAAAATAATTTATAAGGGCAGAAACACTTAAATTGTGGTAAGAATGATGAAATATTGCGCCATTTTAACAAATTTCTGAAACTGGTACAAATTATAAAAGGTATAGTTGTTATCTGTAGGATTTTAAAATTGAAAAGTTAAAAAAAAATCCATATAGTGTGACAGCCAAAAACATATTACAAAAAAGAATCTGCAAATATTATTGTTAAAAAAACATCAAGATAATACACGTAAAATGTCAAACAAGGAAATAATAAAACAGGAAGAGATAACTTTACATCTTTTAGTATGGAAATATACCAAGTATGTGTACATAAAAAATATGGGGGGGGGGGAGGGGGCTTTATGAGGATAAGAAATGTTTTGTATAGAATACGTGTAAAAAAAAATCAAGAATTTAGGGGAAAAACAAAATGTGATATGAATATATAAAATAAAGCAACATTTTATGACAACAAGAAAATTGTATGTTATACTAAACAACTTTAAATGATAATTGTTTTGAGATGAAGTAACACGGTCAATTGATTGTAGGACTTTTTCGGGTTTTTTTTTTTTAATTTATGTAAATTTTACTGTAAACACAGTTTGAAATCTACTCATTTTGAAAAAGAAAAATCGATTCAATGCAAATACATGTATATCGAACAAAAAAAAATTAATAAGTGACCTAATAATTTTTTTTTAAGTTCACTCTTCAATGGCAGAGTAATGTACATCAAAACCATTCAGTGTTAGTTCATTTTATGAAGTATGTCATGTAATCATATAAACATATGTCTACCACAATCAAAAACATCATACATTTCAATGATAAAACGAAATGCAAAAATCGGTAAGATCTTTTCCATTTGTTAAGTTCAAATATATTTCATTAAATTTCCCCTTCCCACCTCGGTAAAACACAAATCAGTCTTAGACAAAAAAATGCATTTTATCTTTTTAAAAAATCGTCGACCTATGTCGCGGAAAGAAACGACCGAACTCCGCAAAAGAAATTTTGGATTACTCCGCCATTACATCCGGGGATTCTGTCATACATAAAACACGACTACATGTTTAGCTTTAGAATGTCTAAATAACTTGTTTAAGCAAAATGGACGTCATGTTTAAGGTAACATGTTTCAGAATATTTTGATTACAATATTTCTCGGTACATTATATGTCAGATAATAATTGACAGTTCATAAAACATTGGTAATTCAATTTTCCTTTTTAATAAACTTTCCTTCCGGTAAATGGTACATATGTTTTGATAAATCAACAGTTGCGTGGTACTATTTTGATCAGTCTTGCCATGTTTCCTTTAGACAATAAGTACATAACTGATAATGGACCAGTTGCCCGAAATGTGGCACAAGCGTCGCGTTGTGCTGTAGTAAACATTTTTATTGTCGTAATTTGCAGTTAAAACAAAATTCTATTTCATTCTTTACAGCTGAGCACAATGTGCATTTTGTAATATAAAACTTTGATAAATAAATTTATACTTAAAACAGCTTATTTTAAGTAATTAAACTAAATGAAATGCATATTTCTACCTAGAGTTTCAAGGAACATACATTATACTCATTATTTTGAAAAATAAAAATTCGAAAATATATGCTTTTGAATCGTGTGCAACAGAATTTGTCTAGTTGTTCATCATACTGTAGGTATTTAAAAAGACCAGGTGTCAGACCTCTTCATCTAAGGAGGCAAATATAGCCTTAAAATGGCAACGGTTATTGAGCTCTTTGAACAACAACATTTGAAAGGAAAAAAAGGTTCTTGTTTTTTTAGGTCCGCTTCGCTTCGGGTAATATTTAGTCCCTTTTGGGGTTAAAATAATCAATGTTGCTTTCAACCCCGGTCAACATTTATATAACGAATTCAATAGATTAAAAACACAGTATGTAATTTATTTTATACCTTAAATAAATTACATTTTTCAATCGCTTCCATGTTCTTAATATTTGCGGTTGTTGAACAAAATTAAACTGATTCCAGACTGTCATTTTGTGCCATTATCATTGTAACATCATTATTAATTTATTAAATCTATCTTTTCCCGTATTTTTCGGCTTTAAAGGTATTATGCAGAAAATAAATCAATATTTTGACATTCTGTATCTAATCACAGGAAAAGTAATTCCGGTATCTATATTCAATTTGACATCATTTTTAAAAAAAGAGGTCAAGAGCTTGTTTAATGCCGTCTTTGGAGAATTTGTAGGCATTCCAGATATATTTCATTAGTAAAAATGGACAAAACTCCGAGATTTGTTACTTTTATTCTTCATATTTCATAAGAATGGTTGTTTAAAACATGGTTTTTCATTGTGTTTACAAAATACTTTAGCCCCGGTACACATATAAAGCAAATATATTGTTATGAAGCATCATTACAAGAATGTATATCTTGAATTTCATAAACCTGTAAGCACCTTTCATTTACTAGATCTTGACCTTATGGTACCTGTCAATAATTATTTTACTAAGAATAAAAAGGTCCCGTTTTAGAAATCTTAAATTCATTTTAAAAATTGCTTAACAATAAGTATAAAAAACAGTATTGAACCCTGTTTCCTGTATGTTTTGTTTTGTATTTCAGTTATGTATATGGGATGCAATTTTAAACAACTAGGATATAAGGTCTTCTAAATCTTACCAATCTTATTTAGACAAGTTTCCTTTTTTGAAGCTAAACATTAACTTTGAAGTTAATAAAAGTTCAAAAATCACAAAAAAATAATTGAATTAAGGTATGATTTAGAGCTTGGGTTATCAGAACAAATCACCAATTTAGTGTCTTATCAGACAGTGATATACAAATTGTGAAAAAAAGTGTTTTAAGGTAAATATCTAGTAAATGAAAAGTTCTTACTGGTTTATAGGATATAAATTCTTTCCATAATGCTTCATAACAATAGTTTTGTTTGATAGGGTGTATCGGGGCTGTGATGTTAGGAAAACACAATGAAAAATCATGTTTTAAATTGTCATTTTCAATGAAATATGAAAGAGATAAGGAACAAAATTTGGAGTATTGTCCAGCTTTGTGGAATGAAGTATATCTAGAATGCCTATAATCTCTCCAAAAACGGAATTAATCAAGCTCATTACCTCCCCTTTAAAATGGGATTATTTTTCTCATGATTTAACAAAAAATGTCGAGAAATTGATCAATTTTCTACATAATTCCTTTAAAGCCGTAAAATACAGGAAAAGATTTTCTTCAAAGCAATCACGACGTCATAATGGTTCTAGCACCAAAAAAAAGACACTCTGGAATCATTTACAAAATCTTGACCTTAAACAATAGAAAAACTTGGGTAAGGAGGTGTCAATGGATTGCATATAACAGCTGTCGTGTAAAATACTCTACAACGGTTGTTTATAATATAATTCGTTAACATTCATTTATTGTGATCTTTCCCTGATAAGACATATATATATATATATATATATATATATATATATATATATATATATATATATATATATATATATATATATATATATATATATATATATATATATTGGGTAACATAAGTACATCATTAAATACTCAGTCATTCACTATGTGTTTCAGACTTCCTCGCTAATTGTTTAATCAGTTAACCAAATGTGTCTTAGAAAAATTACTAGAGCTATCTAATGATTGACCATGAGAGAGAGAGAGAGAGAGAGACAGACAGACAGACAGACAGACGGACAGACAGACAGACAGTCATGATTTATATGTGTTCTGTGTCTATTTTGCCAAAAAAGTGACAAAGGGGGGTATAAGAGTCAATAAATGTGTTTGTCCTTGTCAGTTAAAGAATCCACAATGTACTTAACGAGGCATGAGCAGCTTAATGTTTAAATAACAATTAAAGTAGATCTATACTGGATCTATAAAATTAGAACAATTACAAGCTCTTAAAACAATTTATTCAAATCATGCAGCAATGTTCCCTACTTGCTCTTTGCATAATGCCAAATTATTGTAATTTTCAAATTAAAAACATCTATTTTTCAAGAAATTATAATAATAACAAAATAATTACGATGGTTGAAGGTACAAGCTCAAGATTTCATCCAAACTCGTAAATTTTAAAGAAAAAAAAAACTCGTCTATATAATTTAAAATACTGAGCTCTTTATATTGCTTATAATAAGCAGAAAAAAATATAAGATTTATCTAATTTAGATTGAAATATGACGTCTCACATTTTCATATCATTCATAATGAAAATACAACTTTAACTCTAAATCCAAATCAACTAAAAGAATTTATAGACTTTGTTCAGAAGAAGAATTATTCACAGTTTAATGAAAAAATACTGAAGTTAACGATAATTAATCTATTACATGTTATAAACAATCGACAACAGGCCAAACATGAGTGTTATCATTTAATAATTTATTACAAAAATCGATTACACAGAATTCTTCTATGTAATCGATGATTAATCTTTTACATTCTTAAGTAATCGTACCCAAACCTGGTTCATAAAAGTATATTTCCAATAGCATGTAAAATAAAGTTATTCTCTAGTCTTCAGAAACCTTTATTACATTTATGCATTTTGCATGAAGAACGATTAATTTCATAAAAAAATTAAAACACATGACATTAGCAAAATTTTGAAGATGATCAGCTTACATACTGTCGATTTGTGCTTAATATAAATAATAATTTATATAATATTTTATATATATATATATATATATATATATATATATATATATATATATATATATATATATATATATATATATATATATATATATATATTGATGTTCTGATATTTCCTTTATTGCAAACAAAGAAAGTACGAAGAATTGTCGCTAAAAAAGCATCACTTCATACTTATCACAGAGTATTTGTTTAAGTGAAAATGTGTTCCAGCTTTCGTTTGTTCAATTTTAAACGATACTCCAAGTTTTCTTATGGACAACATCAAGCTCCGTTTATTGTTTCAACTTTGAGAAGATTTTTAATTTCTCCCCAATTAATTTTAAGTAAAGATTCTCCTCCCCCTACCATTGTGGCCAAGTCCTACACCCATGGACATGATTTAAACAAACTTAAGTATACAAAACCTGAGGATGCTTTCAACAAGTTTAAGCTTTTCTGATCCATTGGATTTTGAAAATAAGAATGAAATGAGAAGACTAATCAAGGAGAGATAATTTAGAATTGCTGAAAAATTGTTGGCTTTCTGCTATAAAAAAAACAAATGGCCAGAAAAGGTTTAAGTAGTGTGGACGCCACATCGCATCGTAAATACAAATGTTAAAATTATGCATCCCAAGCCACAATCGGAATCGCATTTTAAGATGAAAAAATTCCTCCCTAACACCATTTTGCTAGAAAGGCTTAAATTTGTGTGGAAGCATCTTCAGAAAATGTTAATTACATCAGACAAATCGACATGTTTAAAATTATTTTGGATACGTGTTAATTAACCTTAACAAAATAAAACTTGATTTGTAGTTTCTTATTATGAAGTTTCAAACAGATCTTAAAACTATCATAAAGATAAGAAATCATTCTTTGATTATTATAAGGTGATAGTTTCGGTTAAAGCGCTTAAAATCTATTATAAAGCCAATCGGGCTTTATTGGAGTTGATCACGCCTCAACCAAAAGTACCACCCCATAACAATAGAAAATGTTTTCTTATTCCTTAAAAAAATAAATATAAGTTTTGACAGATTGACGGAAAGAGAAAGATAAAGGTCACATGCATCAGGTTTCATCGACAGAGAAACTGTGAATCAGTTCTATATTAAAAAAAATAAATTTATAATCCTTTTTCAGACAGTACTCCTTCAAGCAGTAAATTCCAATAATCAACGACTTCTTCAGTATTTTGCCGATTGTCCTGATATCATCAACAGAATTGTAAGTATAACAGATTGCAAATAAGTTCATTTGAAAAAGTTTGTTGAATAAAACTTTGAAAAATACGCACTTTGAATGAGATAAGGGTTCATCAAATTGGGGACCACATCAATGCACTTTCTTTTTTCAAAATGTAATATGAGTGTATAACTCATTATTATTTATTATATAAATCTTCTATGATTAAAGAACATAGTGTCTGAACTTCGTTTTAACCTCTATTTTGGTAGGCTGATAATATCAGAGAATTTCGTAAGACCTCACTGATAACTTTTGTTATATAGATTTCTTTGTGAACTGATTTTTACACATTTGGGACAAATACATTCCGGGTAAAAATAAATTGGAGGTCGAACAAAATTACTTAGATTGGCGATGCAAACGATTTGATCACTATTTTAATTATTTATGTAAAGAATAACTCATCAAAGTTAATTCAATCATTATATAAACGTTGTTTAAAAGATAATATGACATTTATTTGTAGATAAGATCATGTACGGATGATGTATACTAAGATCAGGATGATAGTCCTATATGTATAACACAGGTTTTTGAATTGTTATTTTAACGGTAGATGTTGAATCCAGAATCTCTTTTTTTGAATCTCGAATGAGCCGTCTGAGCTTTCGTAACCCCAGTCTTTCATAATTTGTTCCCAATTATATTCATGAGGTTGAATTAATTTAATACACAGAGATATACATTTATATGTTTGATTTGGGTTTACGAAAAACCAAGGCTTTGCTTTGCAGTATATGAAACATATTGAAAACAAAGCGACATCAGAAATTGTTTTTACAATATCTATAACTAAGGCTCAAAAGTAGTGTCTTCGAAGATGATTAACTCTTTAAAATCAAATATACATGTATCTAGATTTATCTGAAAGTATCAATCGACCAAGTCTTGTTTGTTTGTTGTTTTTTTAAGTGGTGGTTGTGAAGTAGGTTAACAATATTAAAGCACTTTGAGAAAGTATTGAAGCACAAGACTTTGAACGTGCAATGTTGAATGTGTAAATTCTTCAAAAAATGTGTATCCCTTAATAAACAGGTCTAGGCAACCTCCGTTTTTGGAGGATAGATTTTATCCTCCAAAATTGGAGGATAGATGTTTGCGCCCCCTGGTGGATCTTTTCAGATGAAGGGCAATTAACTCTGTTTTTACAAAGGGAGTTAACTATGAATAAAATATAATTATTAGACAATAAAAATATCACCTTATTTAGCTATTAATAATTATATTTATTGATAATATTTAATAAATATTTAAGTTTAAATAATTGCAGGGCTCTCACATTTTTTTCAATATTCAGGATAATTGATATCCATAAATGGTATCATTTTGTTTAATAAAATTTAACAATGTCTTTTTGTGTGAAGGGGATTAAATTTAAATGGCACTTAATAACCTGTGAATTAATTAGAATAAGAGCTACAAAGTTCCTAAGGTATATGCAAACATTTACTTTATACATGTACACTATAGCAGATCAAGATATCTATTATGTGTCTCTAAACGTGAATTAAGTCATTAATGTTTTAATGAGGAATAAACATCACTATTTTGTGATTTTGATTAAATGAAACAGATGTAAATAGTCTATGTCATTTGTAAAACTGAACACGGGAAGTACACACTTTCAAAGCATATTGTGAAAATACTATACATAGAATTTCAAATCGCCGCATACAATCATTAGTTTATTTCCTTAACTTTATTTCCCATATGGTCTGGTGCTTGCATTTTTTCATTAAAGATATGCACGAAGCCTTTGAAATATACCCATGCTATCCTCCAAAAATGGAAGATAATTTCACTCACAATGCAAAGTGACTTTCCATATATGGTAAAAATCAGCAGCCATCTTGAAATTGAGCTATCCTCCAAAAACGGAGGTTGCCTAGACCTGATAAAAACATTAATAAATTTTTTTTAAATTTCAATATTGTTAATCATGCTATTTGTTTTGGAAACGTGTGGAGTTCGTGGTTTATGAAAACCATTTTAATATAAAATATATAAATATAAGTATATGATAATTGAAAGAAAAGTACGTTATATATGGTTAGAAAATAAATTTTACGAAGTGACATAATGGAAATGTAAATAAATCTTAAAATTACTCAAACTACATCCAAATGCATACATGCATTTGGGAAAATTGGTCATATTGAGACCACTTCAATAACACTTGTCAAAAACAACGAACAAATGCAATTTAACATTTTTCTGCAACATAACAAAAAAGTTGGATAATTGTGCTGAGAAGTTTTTCGTTTGCTTTAAATAAACACCTTCAAAACAAGTATGGGTCTTTCATGTTAAAAACGTCAACATCTCATTAAAAAAACCTGACTGAGTAAATGGTTTGAGACATTTACATGTATCATGGTGACAGCAAAACTTGAATCTACGTTTTTAAACTTCTACGTATTAAACATGTTTTAGTCATTTTTTTCTTTTCAGGTATGGAGGGAAGACTTTATTGGAGACATAGTAGAGAAGAAGAAGGAAATCTTAATACCGTTGATAGTGTATTTCTGTGAAGAAACAGAGCGCGCCTTGTTTATGGATATATCCGCAAATGGACGTCCAGTCTGTCAGGCTACCGGGGTGTAAACGTAAATAAAAGAAACGAGCATGTATTCTATTTGATCGGAAATGCTGTTTCATGTAGTTTTACGCTGACATTGTTGACTTAAGTTTATTTCTATTGTCTGGTAAAATTGTTGAATATTGTACTTCAGGTTAGAAGAAGAAAAAGAAAAAGAAAAAGAAGTTACCTTCTTAAATGATTTTCAGAAAACTATTAATGGACTATTTAATATTTTTTTTTATGAACAAGAAAAAGTAAAGTAAATAAATTTTGTTAAATAAAAACTTCAGGACCAGATAATTTAGAAATGTTCATAATATTTCTTTGTCGTCTTATGATTTTGGCTGAAAAGTTATAAAGAAAAAGTTTTCAACAACGCTGATTTATATGTTTTAAAACTCCATTGATTGATTTAATGGACATCGACCAATAAATTTAGGATGTAATCAACACGATAAAAAAAAAGAATATTGTTAATGTTTTGCAAATCGCTGAATGTGCGCATTCTGCAGTTCTTCTTCAAGCCGGGACATTTATATATTAAAAATATTAAAGAACTATTAATAAGCAGGTAAGAATTCATATGTTTTCCCATTTTAATTTCTGTCTTATATTAAAAGAACCTATCAAATTAGACGGTAGCTCTGTATTTCATAAATCTAGAAAAAGTGTTAAATTGCTATCCGTTTTCGTCCGTCGTCGTGCGACATGCGTCGTGCGTAAACAAATTTACATTTTTAACTTCTTCATAAAAACTACAAGGCTAATTGTTACCATTTTTTGTGCGAGGCATATTTATGGTAAGAGGAGTCTAAATTGTGAAATTCGTGGCTCTACCACCCCGGGGCACCACAAGTAGGGCCAAATATGAAAAAAAAAGCCAAATTTTCAAAATTCTTCTCTACTCCCACAAATGTGAGGAAAAAACTGGTTGCATGGTTATGATGTCCATAAAGCCCTCTACCAAAATTATGAAATTCATGGCCCCTGGTTCAGGGGTTCTGGCTCTAGGATGGGGCCAATATGGCCCTATAGTAAAAATGTATTAAATCTTAAAAAAGATTCTTCTCTACTCCCATATATATTTGTTAAAAACTTAATGCATGATTATGATGTCCATGAAGCCCTCTACCAAAATTGTGAAATTCATGGCCCCTGTGTTAGGGGTTCAGGCTCTATGGTATGGCCAATATGACAATATAGTAAAAATGTATTAAATCTTAGAAAATCCTCTTCTTTACTCCCATATATATTTGTTAAAAACATGATTATGATGTCCATGAAGCCGTCTACCAAAATTGTGAAATTCATGACCCCTGTGCCAGGGGTTCAGGCTCTAGGGTGAGGCCAATATACATATATTATAAAAATGTATTTAATCTTCAAAAATCTTGGTTATGATGTCCTCTACCTAAATTGTGAAATGCATGGCCCCTGAGTCATACATGCATATAATGTTTTAAAATCTTCTTTATTCTCACACATCTGTATAAAAACTGATTTCATAATTATGTCAGTTAGGAAGTCGTCTACTAAAATTTTTAATTTCATTCCCCTGGAGTATGGGTTTTGACTCTAGGGCAGGGCCAAAATGGATGTATAGGTGTTAATGCATATATTGTTTAAATTCATGATTTTGTAGACCAGATCTTTAAGTTTTTTGCCAAAATTATAGGTTTCATAGGTCTTTTTGTAAGATTTCAGGCAGGGAGGTGGTCGTCATTACAAATTTATAATTTTTATACTCCAGAATGAAACCAAATTAAATGTGTATATGAGACTCCTCGACAAGTTTGTATATGGGTTATATGCTACTCAGGTGACCGTTAAGGCCTATAGGCCTCTTGTTATCAATCTTTTCTGTTAATTTTTATTTTAAGCTTACAGATTGACCAAATCAAAACACATATTATTACTCTAGAATATTTAAAGAGGGCTTTAAAACGCTAGAAATTGACACTTTTAAATGTCACTAAATAATCCCGGTTTTAAGAGACTTTAAAAAGGTATACATTTAATACCATGTATGGATTTTTTGGCAATCTATGACAAAGAGGTCATGAAAAATATAGTTAATTTTGGTGACAAATACGGTTCGTGGGGGACCAATGCTCGTGGCTTTTGTGGGTATTCCTTGCCTACGCAATTTTTTCATTTCATTAAAAGCAGACCGTATGGGCCCGGAACGCGATGTTCCAGATATATGACACAAAGTAACGAATAAACAAAAATCTATTCTTAAAATAAAATATTTCGTAAACTGAATCGTCCGGATACTAGTATCAGGAGCCCCACAGTATTTAAAATTCACCGTTTGTTGATTTTTACAAGTGTTTCATAATATTTAAAGAAAATAATTTTACAAGGGGAAAATACTGAAATTATGGTAAAAAGGATCAGATTTGGCGCCTCTTCAACAAATTTGTAAAACTGGCCATTAGCGCCCAAAATATAAAAGGTATATTTGTTATTTGAAGAATTTAAGAATTGAAACGTTGAAAAAATCTATATAGTGTGGCAGCCAGAAATATAATAATCACAAAAAAGTCAGGAAATATTATTGTTAAAAAACATCAAGATAATGTGTAAAAATAATAGAATGTCAAACAAGGAAATCATTACATTGAGAGATTACGCTTCGTCTTTTATTATGGAAAATATGCAAAGTATGTGTACATTAAAAAAATCTAGGGGGATGAGTAATGTTATGTATAAAATACGTGACAGCAAGTCAAGAATTAAGAAAAAAAGATATGATATAAATGTATATAATAGAGCATTATTTTAATACAACAAGGAAGTTGTATACAATACTAAACAACATTAAACGTGAATTGTTTTGAGATAAAGTACCACGGTCAACAGATTGTAGGACTTACTTATCTTGAGAGAAAAATCGATTCAATGCAAATATATCGATAAAAACATTGATAAGTGACATAATGTTTTCAGGTTCACTCTTTAATGACAGTGTAATATACGCTAAAAACCATTCAGTGTTAGTTCATTTTATGAAGTTTGTCATGTAATAATATAAACGTATGTCTACCACAATCAAAAACATCATACATTTCAATGATAAACGAAATGCAAAAATATAAAAGATATTTTAGATTTATTAAGTTTAATCAATAAATGTATCGCATAATATATCGAAATAATATTAAAAATAAACCATCATAACCAGTCTGTATAGTTTAAAACGATATGTTTACTTCAAATTTAAAAAAAATAGAAAATTTATATTCCTTACTTTATCGAAATCGGCAACGGAAAGAAGAAATAAATTCATGTAACAATTGTCAAGCATGGAACGTGCACAGGAATTTACAGTTGCACATCAATTAAAGATTAAACACAAACTGGCATTATTTCATTGTTTGGAATATGTGTTATATACATATTAGTTACCAGTGATAACCAGTGAAAGAAACTAACGCAAAAGTATGCAAGGAAGCGCAATCATGATGTAAACATTAGCTCGTTGGTACATTTTTTGTAAATACGCAGCTATCAGTATTTCCAGGAAACAGGTAATGCTGCACAACATGAAAAATACCTCTTCCCTATGACCACCTATGTACATGATACGGAAAAGAACAAATGAAACCCTTGCTGTTAATGCGCATGTATGCGGGGAATTCTAGCTTATTTAAAATATCTCATAACGGACGCTCATCGTTTACATCATTTTCCAATGAGACTTTTAGTTTCTCGTATTAAGACCATTTTAAAAAACTAAATAAAAAAAAAACTAAATATCTTGCCCGAACAATTATACCATTGATTATATCTATTTTTCTGGGACTTCATTTATTTTATCATTTGCTGTTAATCAGACCTAACTCGACGAGTTCAGTCTAGTTATTGAGACGAATAGAAAACTAGCTGATCCAAGAAAGATAATTCCTTATTACCTCAATTGGTCTCATATGTACAATCTAGAGTTATCATTCCTAGTTAATATTTCGCGCAGTCGTTCATGCGCCTCAGTCAGCTTCCTTTCTGGATTTCGCCTTCGTCGATCCTTAAATCTTATCAGGTAACAACACAGTTGTTAATTTTATAGGTAACATAACGACGGTGAGTGTATATTTCATTTATCCTCGCTCCTACTGTGGATTTATAATTACCAAAACATGCGTCGCTATGCTTGTAGGATGGCTTTAAATACATGTAATATCTCATGTCATAAAAAACTACTCCGTTGAAAATTACACCAGTAATATTATTTAAAATATCTCATAACGGACGCTCATCGTTTACATCATTTTCCAATGAGACTTTTAGTTTCTCGTAATAAGACCATTTTAAAAAACAGGCTCTATGGTATGGCCAATATGACAATATGACAAAATGCTTGGACTGATGCGCTTATCGTTTTTTCAAGCAATTATTTATTGATACACCAAAGGCACCTGAATTTTTATCAATCAGTAGTGAAGCCAAATAATATGTTTTACGGTGCGACTGTTGGGGCGAGCATAGCATGTGGTCAAACAATGAATTATGATAAATCAATAAAAATAAAATTAACAACGTAAATGAATTTGATTGCAAAATAAAATAAAACATACCATTTTTTCAGTAAATTTTCATTATTCATAGCTTATAAGATTTGTTATAATTTATTTATTTATAAGTAAAACAATTATAATTCAATCTCACATACAATGTTGTTGAATAATAAAGATTTTAATATAAATGTTCATTGCTCTGTATCTCCTCTTTTAAAGTGATTGTAACGTCGGTTTATCCCCCTTTTTGCAGTAGACATTTTTTCGTAAACTTGCATATAAAAATTGAATCATTATAGAGCATGTCGACCCCCCCCCCTCCCCATGTTAAAAAAATAATATTTAATTTTCTTTTTCAATTTACACATAGAAAATCGACTTATCTTGGATTTGCTTCCTCCACTTTTTAAAAAAAAAATTTTTTTAAATTTTTTCTTTAATTTACGCTTAAAAAATATTTGCTTATCATATTAAGAGAACATGGAATTGCACCCCCCCCCCCTTTTTGGAATTTGAAGCATGTAATAAATGGAAGTGAAAATAAAGAAACCATTGAACTGCTAAAGACCTGAAGGATTAGAATTTTCATGATTTTTTTTTCTTTTTGCTCGTAAAAATTTTTTGGATGAGCCATCCACCCACCCACCCCATTTTAAAAAAAGGCGATGCTAGTGTACGTTCCAGGAAATTACCATAATCATAGTGAATAAAAAGATGTGAGCATTCATCCAAATGAGTGCAAGTTACAACTGTTTCCTGTATCTGTAGAAATGTCCTCATTCTTTAGCTTTGCAAGATTTCGATAGGATTTTGGTAATTTTAGCAGATTTACAATAACTTCAATTAGAGTTATTTCCCCTTATTGTGACGTCAAATTTCACGGTTAAGTTTCGTCTGACTCTTTAAAACTCCCCTGAGAAATAAAAGTACGCGAACTACACTGTTTTATTTACTTAAAAAGCATGATGTTCTTAAAATCACACATCTTATATGCTTCTCAAAATTATTACTTTGATTATCGCGAGAACGTGAGGTTGGAAACCATTGGTACTATGAATTATGTGTCAAAATTTACTGACGGCGATAAAAATCTATCGGATCAATGTGCAGGGGCGGATACAGGATTTGTAGTTGGGGGGGGGGCGTGGATAAAATTATTGAGGCAGGGGGTCTGGGAAGCTCATGGGTTTTCGTGTATTTTAAAGGTAAAACCAGGCTCAGAATAGTGGTATTTTTTTAGTTATGTACACTTTACAAAAAAGCCTATAACATATATATAACATAACATATATTGATAGAATGTGTCTTATATAGCGCTCGGGATGCTAAAATGGCGCACCTTGGAAATGATGTGCGCTAAAAATTCTGTTTTTAACACTGTCCTAGCCTTATTTTAATGTAAATAACGGTTTCAAATCTTCATTGTGATTCCAACATTTACCTACACGCTGTCAAACAAGAAGATTTTCTGTTAAACCGCCTACTTTGGACTTTTTCCAATCTCCTAAGAGGCATATTTCCCGCCAAAATGGTGGATATGACAGACGTGCCGAAGTTGGATCCTTCGTGGACAAGAATTATATCAGAGTATCCAAGGTCCAGCTTACCAAAAAAAACTTAATAAAAGAACAGGTAAAGCTAAGAACTCATTATTTGAGGAACTTGACGTACAGCTTTACGATAAGGGAGCGAATATGGTGACTTTTCACACCGACATCCATCGTCTCTATCCATGGATCAAAACTCTTGACTTATTTTACTATAACCATCTAGGTAAATTTGCTAGATGGCGGATAGTATCAAATTAGTAAAATTAAGAGTCATTGCATAGATTTTACTCAAAGATCTGCAATGAGCTTGTCAAAAACTATATTTTAGATCACTTAAATCCTAAACTCAATGACAATCATTTGGTAAAATAAATCATTAACTACATTGGGTCAAAAAAGTGTCTAGACAATACTATTTTTCACAGAGATATGACCATTACAGAATTAATTCAAGATAACTTCAAAGTAACGATAAAAGATAAAATTAGCGTCTGCACAAGAATTTTTTTCAACTATTTCAACTATGTTTTATTTCATGGATTAATTAAAAATCTTTTTTTGTAATGATCGCGACCATAATTATTTCAATTTTATTTTCTGATAAATTAAATTGCATGATACGATCAATAAATAAACAAATCGTTTTACAGCTAAACAATCTGAAAGTTTTTGATGAAATGTGTCTTGAACTACACAATTTCGTTTTTATTTTTATTGAAATATGATTGTATAGCAATTGCTCCTGTAAGATAAGAACATAGAAATATTTTAAATAAATACATTGTTTTCAGTTAAAGTTGGATTTTGGTGAAAATAAAATATCCTTAACCTTATTGCATTTACAACACACAACCAACCCTACTCAAAAGATGCTTTGCTAACTGCAGAAGGGATGGGCTTTATATTAATAGATAAGTGAACATGGTGAATGAAGAAAAGTACTAATATGTTAAACTAGAGAGACAGACAGCCAGGGGGCGGTCAGCGATAATGTTATGTATACATATTTGCATCTACCAAGTATGATTCCCTCTATTTCTTACGGAAACTGATTGGTCATTCATAGTCCTGTGTGAACTGACTAGACTGAAATTTACACGCCCCTTTAATCGATTGGTTGAAACCTCCAGCAACTGAAGAAAAATCACGGACTGCACAAAATAACCATGATGATGTCAGACTCAAATTTCCATAGAAGGCGATTTCGTTGTTTCTCTTATTTAACATACTGAGGTACATTAACGAAAACGTCGAAAATGTTCTTACTTTTTACAATCAATTTATGAATTTCTTAGGGAAAGATGTAAATACAAACAATGAAATGCTATCTTTGATGATTCATGCAGGTTATAAATGTAGCGATACTTGCAGAAAAAGTACATAATCGTAAACATGGGTTATGTATTCTTTTTCTGAAATGTCACCACCTTCATATCCCGCATGAATCACCACAGAAAGCATTTGATTGTTTAAATCTACCACAACTTTCAATAAGAAGGCCGAGTATAACATTACTAATGTGTATTTTATATTCCAAAAAACAGTACATTCAATATCATATGATAAAAATTAAGAAAACGGAAATAACAGTCCTCTTAATTGTGATACAAACATCACTTATAAGTTATCGGTTATTTGTTAGATACTTAACTGTACTTCCCCGAGTCTGATACTATTTATGCGTCATATAGTGTTTTAAGATGCATAGTTATAGCAAGGACTTCAAATTTAGTGTTTTTAAAAGTTGCGCATATGACTGAAGTAAAGGATCCTCGACACCCGTGACTTCTACTTTTATGACAGTACGTCACAACATGGCAATTTGAACGCATTGTTAAACAGTTTATATTGCCATCTCTGTGTTGCAATTGGTTTAGATTTGGTCTACCAACCCACTGATTCCGAGTTCGATTACCTACATCAGGGACTTTTGTTTTCATGATTCATGAGTAAAATTTAATAAAAAAAATTACTTTTCCCCCAAAATTGAAAATAATTTTGGTCATTTTTAAGTCTAACACATGCTAAAAATCCATATCTTTAAGTAATTTAGAATAATGGGCTGGTATGCAAAACTTTTCCCAGGTTGTGGAGGACCCTTAAGGGTTTTCATCTCTCATAACAGTTAAGAGCTAAAAGCTTAAATGAGATTTTCTAAACTTTTCTTAACGATTTGTCTGAGGTCTCCTGTTGGCTTTGTCCTGGTCCGCGATGTAAACTTTTCTTTTATCTTTTTTCTTTTCTAAAATGACTAAGATAATTTCAATTAAACACACAGGTATACAACTCGTGCAATTTACTGTTTAAAAAATCGAGTTTTGATTTACCCATATTTTGATAGCTGATGCTTTGATACAGTAGTTTTAAATCATAATAAAAATGAAAAAGAAATGCGTGCTCAAAAAGCTCTGGCAAATTGTAATATGAAACCAAAAATTAAAGTTTTAATTTATAGAACTTTTACTATACTAATTATTTATCTTTCTTTAAAACAATTTCGAGAGAAAATGTATCAATCCGCGCTTGTCGTTTCATTTAAATGTTGTAAAAATGTTGTAAAATCCATTGTCATGAATTAAGTTCAAACAGCGTTTTCACATGAAATGGGGGTGCGTCTTTTTACCCCAATGAACCCCAATGATACCCCAATGAACCCCAATGATACCCCCAATGAACCCCAATGATACCCCAATGATACCCCAATGAACCCCAATGATACCCCAATGAACTTTGAAATACCCAAATGATGTTCATAATTGATACACTTAATGAATTTAATGTAACAACATGTTACACAAATGAAATTTCAACTACGTGCCGTTTTTTCACCGATTGGGCCATATTTTGTAATGGGAAATGATTAGAATTTTTTAAGCTAAAATTTGACTCAAAGATTGTTTGTGACCTGTAATTATGTCCTGATGGGAGCTTTGGTCATTGGTGCTAGTTCAACATAACTTTAAGAAAAAGAGACATATCGATTCTTTTCCATTAGAGAAAGACTTCAGTTTTAATATTTTCATTTGTGAGCTTGCTCGCAGTACCTCTAGTTATTATCAAATGACTATTATTATCAAAGTACATTGTATACATTTATTAAATTATACAAAACATATCCCCAATATTAATAACACAAGGCACCTTTAACGTGTCGGGTCCAATGATATCTATAGATACTAAGCCAGGAAATTGAATATATAGAGCACTGAAAATGGCTAACGACGCGAATTTTTACAATTTCAATTTTTCGTGTCGCTATCCATTTTTAGTGCTTTATATACGTGCGGACCCATATACGAGAGTTTTTCAGTAATTATTGAGACATTTTCTCTTATTCGTTTAGGAACAAAGATTAGCTCTTGAAATTTCACAAAAATCTAAATAAGGATAGAGTTTATTGATGTGAAAAGTTTTCTGTCTACGGCATGATTAGATCATCCCTAGTTAGCTGTTCAACGTGTCTTGGACCAGTGACCCGGCGCAAGTTCTGCAAATTTTCATTGGGGTATCATTTGGTATCATAGGGGTATCATTCGGTGTATTTGGGTATCATTGGGGTAGCATTGGGGTTCATTGGGGTATCATTGGGGTTCATTCGGGTATCATTGGGGTATCATTGGGGTTCATTGGGGTATCATTGGGGTTCATTGGGGTAAAAAGACGCACCGATCAAACTCTATTCTTAATAATAATAGTAAAATGTCAAAATTCAAAACGAGTTGCTGAAAATATAGTAATTAAAATTAAATCTACCATTAAAATTAGTACAACCAACTCGTTATTTTCTTTGTGGTGTGTTTTTAATGTAAACAGCCAATGATGATTCATACAACAATTATGTTTTAGCGGCCCATTTGACGCTTGAGTCAATATAATTTCTTGTCTCATTTTAAAAAGTAAAACGCGCTCAATTTGTACATTAAATTACAGAAAATTAAATTATAAGGATTGAACTCAATAACCACCCAAGTTGTACTCGTATAACCTGGGTATACATTGAGTTCATTTCTTGAACCCAATAGCTGGTTAATTATCCTAAAATAAATTAACAGTTGACAGCTGAGGCCTTTTTGTAAACTGTTTTGCGATGTAGGAAGTGTGTATCTCCCAACGTTAATGATTATAAATAGTAGGAAGCAAACAAAAATTGGCATTTTTTCCCCCATATACTATTAGCCAAACATGCATGTAACTAAAATAATGATTTATCTGATGTGCTTGTGTTTGGTTTATATATTAATTATCTGATATGTTAAGATTAATTTTACATATTTTATGATACAGACTCTGATTGTTTTATCATGAATACCAGGGCTGCGTTTCACAAAAAAACTTACGGATTATGACCGATTAATGAATGATCATTAATCATGAACTAATCAATGTTTTCTTCAAATGGCTGTAAAACATGATTATGGAAATCAAAATAGTTGTAAATAAATAGTTTTATAACAATTTGTTCATTAAAGATGAATTCATGTAAAATACAGTTCTGTATATGATTTAATTCTGGTTGTAACGCGACATTTGATGGGATAGAAAAATTTGGTTGAATTTGCACGTCACAAGACACGCCATAATGCACCAACGTCAAAACGTACTAATCTGCTCGATGTTACGTTTGAATTTTAAAGAAAGTTATATCAAATTAAGAAGTAAAACCACTCAATATGTCCGGTAAAATAAAGAAAAATAACTTATAAGAATGAACTCAATATCTACACAAGTTATACTCGTATAACATGGGATGGAGCAATTTACGCTTTCTTAGCCGGAAGCTATTGAAAGCAGAGTCCTGGCTGTAGGTGGGCAAATCGCCAATGTTACTATAAATAGCACAACTTCAAAACTAAACAAAACAGATATCCAAACAGCGTCAAAATAAAAGCTTCCGCTATACCAAATAGTTACACAAAGAGCCACGATTTGTCAAAAGTGTTGGCATTTCGTTTCTTCCTCTTTTTTTTTTCGAGAGAATTGATCTTTTTTAGTTTTCTTATTTATAACGTGTTTTAAAAACAAGACTGTGCATTTTGGACACATACAATGCGCATGAATTTTGGTGCGCGTTTAAGAAATGGGGATTGAATATATAACGCTTGTTGCAAAATTCAAGGCAGAAACTGTTGAACTTTTTTCTACTAGACACACTTATTTTTGTTTATAGTAGCTTACAAAATTTGGGCGCTCTCTGACGCTTTGCCGGCATTAAAAGCGTAAGAGAGAGAGGGGAGAGAGAGATTTTCAGTCTTTACTACAAAATATGCATAAAGACACACCAAAAGAGGCCGGCTTTGAGTACTTTAGTACTTTGATTATAATCAGCTTTGCAGGTTATAAAGCGTAAACGGCCCCAACCCAGGTTATACTTCATTCAATTGAATAATTTTCCTCATGATCATTTGTCTACCAATCTTAAAAAATATATATACTTACAAAAATGTTCCACATAATTATTCATTTTCATATAATCCATTTGTACCATTAAGTAAACGTGATACTAGTACATAGAATTTATATACTTATCTAAAACGAAAGCATGTTCAGCTTCTAAAAAAAGTCACAAATTAAGGAGTAGTCATACAAGGATGTATGTATATTTAATTTTTTGCTAACTCTTAAACCACGAGAAGATACTTATCGCTCTTGATAACGAATATCGTCCAGCATCTCGAAAAGCAAACAATTAAAAATTTGAAATACGCGCGAGAATATAAATGCCCATATATTTATCAAGGTTTCTTGAGATAGCATGCTGTAGTTTTAATTCATATCTTGTGCACATCCTTGTTAGGGCCTGCTCTGTTGGGGCCCTACAGTGATCAGTGTGTCCGTCCGGTCGACCTTCCATCCATCCATCAGTCCATCCTTCCGTCCGTCTGTGATTACTTGTCCGGAGCATATCTTCTTTCCTCTTAGCCCAGTCTGGCTCGTACTTCACCCACAGACTTCCATTGGGTAAAGGGTGTGCAGTGACCTTGAACCATATTTCTAGCTTAAAGCTAAAGGTTATTACAGAATTATATGAAAAATCCTTATTCAGAGAAAATTGTCTTTCCCCTTTGTTCAATCTGCCTCAAACTTCAGTCTTAGAGTGTTAATGGTGAGAGGGTGACCTTAAATGAAGTTTGTAGGTCAAGGATCAAGGTCATATTTGATCATGCAAAAATTCTTATTTTCTTCTGAGCTCTCAACTTAACCCTATTTGGTTCTACTTCACATAAACATTTTTTTAATTGAGAGGGTCCGAGTGACCTTGAACCAAGTTTCAAGGTCAAAGCTGAAGCGATATATGCAATACCAATCTGTGCATGCACGGGTCAAAATCTAGTTATATGAAAAATCATTGTTCGGAGCATATCTTTTCTCCCTTTTATCTAATCTGGCTCATACTTCACTTCTCACAGAGTGTATACGATCAAAGGGTGTACAGTGACTTTGAACAATGTTTGTAGGTAAGCGTCAAGGTCATATTGGATCCCACAAAAAAAAATTTCAGAGCATATATATATATACTCTCTACTTGGCCCTATTTGGCCTTTACTACACATTAATAGAGCTTTTTGGTTTATGGTTTAGAGTGACTTTATAAATTAAACCAAGTCAATATGAAGGTCATTGCAGATCTCTATATAATCAGTTTTAGACCGTGAATTATTTTCCATTTGCTTAACCTTGCTTAGGTTGAACAAAAATCCTGTATATAAAGAGTAATGAAATTGAATTTAAAGTTTTATGCCATCTGAAAAATTTCAAAGTTATAGGTCAAGGTCGAAGCAAAATTCTCTGAAATGCTTTTCATCCTATTGTCCATTATTTTAGCGGGGCCTTTTGAGATGGACACCATCTCAATGTTGTCCACTTTATTTTACCTTAAAAGAAAATTGTTCATACCATTTATAAAAATTAAACGCATTGAGCAAATTACTGAAAAAAATATTTTTGATTTTTGAATAAAATTATAGATTTTACCCATGTTCCATATTTGAATCTTTATTTTGCATTCATGACGTTGCGATAAACTGAGACTCTAGATCTGTAGAAGAGAAAATAAAAACTGATATTGAAGAAAATTTAAAAAGTGTTAGCCTTGGTAATTTTATATATAGATAGAAGCTTCCCTCGGATTTTTTTTTCTAATCTTCCTCCTTAAAGGACCAATACCCTATTTGTTATTTTAAAAACTCAATGTACATATTAGTTAACATAGCATTTCAAATATTTTGACCAACATGTGAAGGTAAGAAATCAGGTTACAAGTGAGGTACGGAGATTAGAATTCATTGTTATGTAAACAAAGCTGGAGTTTTGTTGTACTGTGAAGAAATTATTCTGTAAGTTATAGCAAACAAAACAAAACTAATTCAATATGTTCATTAACAATATAATTAATCATAGAAAGCAAGATTTGATTGAAATGTACATTAATACAACACATACAGTAACGAGAATTTGTAACAAAAAACATAATTTTGAACTGTGTGATAAGCTTGTAACTTAATATCACAGGTGCTTGAGAACAGGATCGACCCTACCCCATTTCTATCACCACACCAAGTATATAGACCCCCGGGACTTCATTATTTTTTAAAATTAAATTATCCTTTTATGACATATTTCTAATCTAATTTATACATTCATTGGATAAAATTACCTAAAACAAACATGTTTTAAAAATCAGACCATCTACATATATAATACAAGAAGGTTGCTTAACTTCGTCTGCCAGCCGAGAGGCACTGCCGATGAATATTTGTTGAAATGCACTATCAAACTACATCTACCAGTAAATCTTCACTGAATATATGTAAGCCATGCCCGTGTAATTACATTTATTGGGTAAATTAGGACATTTTTCAACGACAATTTGCAAGTTTTGAACCGATCCATCTAGAATCAACGGAAGTGAGGGTTTATCGCAAGGAAGATAACTCTGCTCATAAACAGAGAAGTCCCGAATTAACACGAGAACAATGAAAAGGTAAGAGATTTACGAAATTGCATGCGAAACTCGGAAAAAGTACAATCATTTGAGGTATGAATTCTAATCAAGCCGCGAAGAACTGAAAATTTTTTATCGTCTTGGGTACTGGGAAATCTAAAAGAAGGTATTGTTACTGAGTGTATTACAATGGAAGACATAAAAGAAACATTTTAAAAAATTAATGTTTCGAGTTATCTTCCTTGCGATAAACCCTTACTTCCGTTGATTCTAGATGGACAAAGTTAGCAACCTTCTTGTTATATATATTTATATATAGAGGGTCTGGTTATTTAAAAATGTTTGTTATATGTAATTTTGGGTAATGAATGAATAAATTAGAATAGAAATATGTAATAAGAGAATAATTTAATTTTAAACAGAGTAAAGTCCCGATGGTCTTTGTACTTGAGAGTGGGGATGAAAGGGGTGTGGGTTTGATCCTGTCCTCAAGCACCTGTGCTTAATATTTGACATTCAAGTTTCGTTCAAGCATGAACAATTTACCCATGTTATCCATTCTAATCATTAAAAGAAAAAATCGAGCTTGAATCGTGACTTGGTCCTTTTTAAAAAGAGGTGTTTTTTTTTTACATGTGAAGTATGCTAATGGAAATCAAGTTAATTGAAAAATCTTAGTTCTATTTAAAATACCATTGATATCTTCATGATTATTATACATTTAATAATAGGCACAAATCTTTCATTAGACGTCGATCTTTTATATTAGCATTCTAGATTTTAGCCGAAAACACGAAATTCATTAAAAAGTGACAAATTAATTTAATATTACCAAAAACTATAGTGTAAGAATGTCGTATAAGATATGCGGCATTCTTTTAAACTTCTTTTTATGTAAACTGTGTCATAATATCAAATGAAAACATTAAATACACATCTTGTTCAATTTAAAGAAATTAAAGTACAGTAAATATACAAATTCTATGAAAAATAACTCTTTATGGCATTTCTTTTTCCAATCAACAAACCCAGCTACATCCCTTTCATCCTGTGAAAAGAAGAGATTGTAAATTCTCGACATTGTGGAATGTTGATAAATTTTCTTCAAAAAATCCACTTATTGAATAATCAATATATAATTAATGGCATTGTAACAATGATTTCTAAACACATTTAGCTATCCAGTAAACGTTATGATCGATGTATTACAAATGTATGAAATAATATACATGTAATTTGTTTTTCCTAACAGCTAAAAAATTGTTCAATGAATAAAACAAACTTTTAAAAATCTTTTCAAAAATGCAGAAGTGTCTTCGATACATGTCGTTTAACTCAAAACTCTTTAAAATTCGTGAAAATACACATATTGTATCCAGTACTTACAAGTTATGCATTTCGATTCTATTTTTATCATGGAATATTGACTTGATGATAAACTTAATGTCAACAATTTTTTACTTTAAAGTTTTCAATAGAAAAATATGTTAAGCACATTTGTCGTCAAAAACGCAATTAACATATTTCATATGAAATCGCATTATCGGATTATAGTTGTAGATTATAGCTAAGGACACACTTTCCTAATCGGAAAAGTAATGACAAATCGTTTTCTTTTATTTTTATACCTTTTTCTCTCACATTTTTCAGTTGAAAAACAACGCTTTTTTGTGACCCGAACGTCACAATTACCCCTGTGATTGTTGATAAGGTAGTCATACATACTGTTAAAAGTTTTGTGCATTCTATGCAATAAAAAGCTTTACTTTCTTTTGTGGCGTTTCTGTTAAGGGGAATATGCGACCATTTTGAACATTTTAGGATCAATATGAAAACATATCTTAAACTTATATGTTTTCGCCAAAAACTGACCAGAAAAAAACTCTTAAACTGGACAAAATATGACTGAAATTGTGCTTCGTTTTCTTTTATGAATTTAACATAATCTTGTAATACAGTTATAAAGTATAAGAAATAAAGAATTGTTCCATAGTTGTTAATTATTTCTAACCTTTCCTAAAATCAACAGCAGCTGTTCAAGACTATAGGATTCACTTGAATTGTTCATGTACTTTCTCCGCCATTAACGCCTCTTTTGTATACGTTATGGTGCTGTAAGATGATAAAACAGGCATTAAAAGAATTGTCTGAAAAAATTTTAATTTTTTATGTTGAGGTTAATTTTGTTCAAACATGATGAAAATATATGCCAGGTTAGCATTCTCTATTGATGTTGACGATAATATTCATATATTTCTAAATTTAAATGTTTTGCATCTTTTATTAAAACAATACAACAATAGCTTTCCGTCTCTAATTTAAATATCCATTTATTCAAAAGACAATCTAACTCATATACTAGGGTACCATTTTTTCCATGTTTACATGCACATGCATAATCAAGAAATACAGTAACGCTGTCCAAAAACATTTGTGTTTAACTTTCTGCAACAAAATTCTTTCTGAAATTAATCACCAATTTAAAAGAACACTCATGCAATAAGTGTTACATAATGCCAAACAACATATGAGTATACAAAATACGTCAATTTCTAGTACTTTTCAACCTTAAGAAAGCAGTAACGCCATGATTGATTGATTTCATTGTCTCACATTTTTCATAAATTCAAATCATAGATAGTAAAATTGTTTTTCGTAATATTAAAAAGGAACTAAAATGATAAAATAATGGTACAAAAATCTTAAAGATCACAATTAAATGAAAATGAGCTCAATGATATACAAATCAATGATCCTATTATAAAATCCCCATTTACACTTTCCTCCAATGCTTCCATGGCCAGTTCTGCTAAGAAAGAAAGATGGTTAAATGAAAGCAAGGACACTGATGATTCATCAACAAGTGAACAGGCGTAATGTAGTACATTTCCACCACCAAAGAGCAAAACCAGAAAAGGGGACTGAAAGAGAACGAAATGAGATGGTGAACGTTTTTTGAAGAGTACACGAATGGACAAAAACATGAATGAATTTAAAGAGAGGAACTGCAGAGAGAAAAATGGGCTTGATGCGAGAATCAACTGATTTCATGAACAAAGAAAGAGAACTACATAACCATAAATAATCAAGATTGGAAATGAAAAAATATGAACAAAAGTCTAACCTTATCAATACCAGACAGTGGTCTAAATAAGCAAAGTCTGCAAGCGTTACTGCATCATCAAGGCCAAAGAAGCTGCTATGATAGTCCTACCCATTATAACCCCAGGCAAAGAGGTCACCTTTCTCTCCAAAATCGGTCCATCTTCTGCAAATGAAAGTGAAATAACATACAAAGTCACACAACAGTTGATAAAGGTATATTATGTAACAGCAGACAAAAACAGCTGTATATTTTGTCATTATTTGCGTGCAACTTTACAAAGGAAAAGCTTCTTCAGTTTGAACCACCACTGACACAACCCAAAATCGATTCAGCTAAAAAAAATGCTCCAATGAAAGGACCAGAACAGATTCTAGATAACTTAAGATATACAGAAAACGTCTGACCAGACCGAATAGCGACACTCTCTGGAATATGCTTCAATGCCTTCGATTTTCAGAGTTCTCGGTTTTGTTACCATGCAACTTCGCTTGTCAAATGGGAAAAAAATCCAAAAGTCATTATAAATGCTATGAGAGCTAGAATCATTGCACACTACCTAGAGTATTGAGAGGAAACAAATTTCCAAAACTTAAGATAGTATATTTGTACAGAATCACGCAATCTTGTCGAGCATTGAAAAGGAATGCAATGCATAGACTTGACAATACGACAACACTTGGAATGAATACTATGGAGTCATTACAGACGGTTGTAACACGACTAGGGTAATATGGATCGGACATAGAGAAAAAAATCACTCTGATTGATATGGTCAGCTTCTGTAATCAGCACTTAAAATTTGATGTGAAAAGCCATTTCAGCAGAACTTTCTCATGCAATGTATATTGTACAATGTTTGCTCTGAGTTTCAAGTAACTGTAATGAGGACCATTCAGACATTTGCTTGAAATGCGTTTTAACACACAAACTTAGAGAGGCCATCACTGAAGCTATTAAAACAGTCAGAATACCATCTGAGGATTTGATGGAGGAATTGCAGCAAGTAAGCACCATGGCAACAAAAGCTGCTAAGGATTACAAGGTTCACCTTCTAAGAACCATGCACGAAGACTTTGCAAGATCAACACCTTCAGCCAATCAGCGATTTCTTATAAAGGATTGGGTCCCGGAGTTTCTACCTCTCCAGTATAGGGAAACACAGTCAGACGTCTTTGGGAAATAAGGGCTTCAGTTGGCACATTTCACGTTTAATTAACTTGCAAGAAGAATGACCATAAACGGACAGCTAGCATTTCGTCAGAGCATCTTGATTTGAGCACATACATCTAAATTCTTGAGAATAGTACTCATGGTTGGTTTTCTTATGCTTATATTATTAGAAGTCTTCTTTTAAATCTATCAATGCAGTTTCCAAACCTAATAGAGATTTACATGAAGACAGAAAATGCTGGTTGCTATCAGTGTACACCACTAATTTACTTTTTAAGTCAGAATCAGTCATTTTCCTATTACCATCAAGGAGTTCTACCTCAGTGAAGCACAGTCTGGAAAAGATCCAAACTGGTTCATGTCAAATGCTTGTTGCTAGATTTCTGAATAAAATGATATTCTTTCTGCTTCCGACTTAATGAAAGCATTGGAAGGTTATAATGGATAAGAAGGAACTAAATAATATGTTATCTTCATTTAACAATGCAAAGGAGCAAAGATAAAACCCAAAACTTCTCAGATAATCCTTCTGAACATTTTCAGAATTGATGTTGATTCAGTATCTGCATAAAGGGCATTTCAGGTTATTTGTGAACGTCTTATTGAGACAAAAACTTTCGAGGATCAGCATCTTAATATTAGAGAAATATGAAAATAATGAGTAATAAATAGTTTTGAGGCAAATGTTATAAAAATTGATAATCTTTGCTAATATAAAGTTTAGTTTAATAACATAAAGAAGACATGAAAACTATTTTGTTTCCGTCGTATAAATTACATGTGAATTTACTGTATAGTCTCTGTGTCATGAATTACCAAATAAATGTATTCGCTCTAATAATTAAAAATTACAAATTATATGTGTTAGAGAAATTTCCATCTCATGCAGTTTATGATAGACAAGTATGTGTTAAAATGATAAACCGAAACATTTAAAATGAAATAGAGCAGGAACAGATCCAGGATCAGGGCCAGGGGGCACCTGAATAATGATTTGTATGCATGCCCAGATCTCTATTGCCAGAAACAGTATGAGAGGCCTGCTAACCTTGAGAAACATCTAGCATTAGGAAATCGCCTTTACAGGAAAGCAGAAGAAACTGGAATCAGTTGTGACGTCAAAATCTGGGTTGAGTGTTCTGCCATCCTACACGACAGAAATATGCTCACAATTGTGAGGCAATGTCGTCTCAGAGTTATGGTGAAGTTGTTGGCAAAAAGAGAAATTGCTTAAAATTGTTTAATATGTCTTATTGAAGACATAATGAAAACTGCTGAGGTTTTTATAAAACTGTTAATTTGGTATTGTTAAGTGATATATTTGATAGAACCCATAATATTCAATTTGATTCTAGATATCGTTCTTTTATTTTTGATTTAAACATATAAGCAATATACATTTAAATAATTTGGTTGATGTTGGTTCATAAGATGAAAAAGTTCAAACACAAATTATGAAACATAAGTTAACGTGAACGTTCTTGTTATATCAGGAAGACCAAACATCTACAACATTTGCACTAAATGGTGATTTATTTTCAATCTTGACCAATATATCTGTTGGGTCTGAATTGCTGATTTTGTAATTTTGCACACCAGCCCTGAACTTAACTAGGATAACTTAAAAAGCTTGTAGTACAAACATGATTAATTTTTAGCATTAATCACTTACATACCTTTTATTTCCATCATGCATAGTTATTGTAGCATTACAAGTGCTTAATGATTGTAGAACCTCAGATAGGCTTAAACATTTTAATATCACAGATTAAAAACCTATTGCGATTATACTACAAAATAAAATTGAATTTTATTTATTTTATTTAGCGAATTTGATCCACTTCATTAGAAAATAAGTATGTCTAACATATACAATACATATTTTGGTAAAAATACTTATCGAACAAGTAAACCATACTTTGGAGGCAAATAAAATTGACAAATACTTAGTAATGGAATAATATAATGTGAACTTATTTAAAAGGCTACACATAGCTTATACATGTTTGTATGCTATCTTGATGACCATCATTTCTGACATGAAATTTCAATTTCAGTCGAATTCTCGTCCAAGGATACCGCTCTATTCAACCCACTATGTCCAGAACTGATCCTAGAATATATAATCATATGTTGTAGAAAAGCACTAACTTAAGTGACTAATTAAAGCATTTGACTTTTCTAGAATGGACGTTAATTTTTTTAGAACTATTTTAACATGAGCTTGGACTTAGGGTAGGTGTGTCAAACATCAATGTGACGTGGGCCTGTCTATTTCACTGCTGGCTACCTATTCATGGCTTTGAAATCAACAAATTCTTGTATGACTTTTGACCCAAGATTACACAATCTGAGTATATTTCACTTGAAACCAGTGTCATTTTTAACGTGTTTTGCACAAGAAAAAAGATGGCTACATCCTACCGAAAGTCCAATATCTTGTTAAATGGTTCTATTGTAATTATGATATAAACAAACATAGTTAAGATTTTTTATAAATATTTCATATGCATCTGATATTTAGCTCCACTATAGTTACATTCTCTGTATTATACGTCCCTCTGCAAAGTTGTTATATAAATGAATATCAAAGAATCTACGTTCCACAAATTGTGAAACCCGCACTTTTATGAAGTCTGATTTTATTATTATGCGCCTCCATTACTAACTATATTAAACTAGCGTCTCTAAAACTCACGATCATAGCTACACAGGTCACATATGCGACTGATCCACTAAGCAATCGGTTCAAAGTTCTGAAATGATTGTACAGGTGTCTCCGTATTAAAAGGTATATAGTTAATACCTAGGTACATTTAAACTTTGAATAGCCATTTTGTAAGGTAGGGTATCCGTTTTCAGTATAACTTTCGATCCGTTTTTAGATAACTGTGATGTAAGATTATGAAAAAAGATATATCACCCTACCTTCATAAAAATAAGATAGGAAGAGACATGATAAAACACTGAAGATAGATAGATATTTTTATTTACTGTACGCATTGGCCATTGGGGAGCACATTTGAACTATAATTCTATTTATGAAATATTTATTGTTAACTTGATAGACTTAATACGCGTCTATTTTGAAACATCATTGTAGTCAATGTTCATTTGTAGATGAATAATGCTGCTTGTTCAACTCTTCTATTTCTACAATGGAGCCATGCGATAACTACTAAAAAGGAATTCTTATTTAATTTTCTTTAATCATTGTATCGATACTATACTTTATTGACTGCCATCACAGTTAGGAAAGAGGTTGTCGTGTTACAAAGGAAATACTAAAACTCAAAACTCTTTGCCATTCAGACAAGAACTGTACCCTGTCACTATTCAAAGATTGTTTAATGCATACTTTACACAAAAAAGTGGTAGTAAACGCTGGAAAATATTAAATTATGTTCATTTATAACTTGCAAGTAGGAAAAAATTGTAACAAACATTATACATACCATAGCATGTGCACACACAAAAGCAAAAGCATTGTTCACACAGTACAACAAACAACTGCATCTGTATCACGCTTGTAACTTTATAAATAAATGAATTATTTTATTTTTGGATGAAGTCGCTAACATGCCCATTTAAATCTTCCTTTCGATAAACAGTACATGTTAGTTTTTATCACATATTTAGCTCAATATACGGCGGATATCACTCATAAAAAAAAATTAATATTACACTGTGTTTTCTTACCCAGCGTGACGTCAAAAAGAAACGTTACGTATGTTTGGGCGGTTGATTAATGTAAAATGAAAAAGTGCAAAAATAATTCAGTTGAACACTGTTGAAATGTGCTGAGTTGCAAATGTGAGGCATTTAATGCAGTTATATTTTTATTTTATTTTTTTATAAATAGATAAAAGATGTTCGAATATGAAATGATTGTTTGTTAAAATTCAATGAACTTTTTTTCTATGACTTTGAAAGTTATTGACGTCTTGTCAAAAAAAGTTAAGGCTTAACAAAATATGTGGTAAAACATGTGATAAAAAATCTCTCATGATTTGAGATGGTATATGATTTTTATCAAATGCTAAGGCTCGGGGATAGAAAACACACAATACGACGGATAAATCACATTTATACCATCGCAAATCATGAGATCTCCTATATATATAGCACAGAACTAGAACTAAGAACAGTTATACATATTCGTGTTTTAGATTTAATTTGAGTTTTTTAAAACTTTCTGTATTTTTTCATTTTTCCAGGATTTGCTCTTTAGCGTGATAGAGGAAAACAACAAACGCCTGGAAAGTCTGAACGATTTTCAGATTTCCAAAAAAATTGTAATTATTTTTGTCAGTTGAAAACATTTGATTTTAATTGTACATAAATTAAAATTCAATGGATATTACATATGTTTTAAAATTTAGCTCATTAAGAACGCTTCAACAAAAATTTCTTTGTTCAGCATTTGTCATTTTTCACTTTTTTACTTGTGTTTTACGATTGGAGAGTGGATTTTTTCGGGGGTATTTTGAAAAGGCAAAGTATCTCTCATATCATTGATTGTATACTTTGCAGAACAAAATGATAGAGCTCTATTTATTGACATTTCTAGTCGTGGACTACCAATCTGCCATGTAAAGACATTTGCTTTAGCCACCATATGCTGTGTTCAGTCTTTACGTCATTTAATGCTTTTGAGTATTTGTAAACCTAAAGATTTTTGTTAAATACATTTGCGTACTATTCATAAAGTATACAAAATTTTATAAATTATGAATGATAGGATATTTTTGGTTGTTTCTTTCAAATTTGATTTAAATTTCATTTTATGCTAAAGAAATGATCCTGGTTTCATGAATGCAATTCTTCTATGTTGTTAATAATACACAAAATGCAAAAGTAAACCAAACACCTTAAACCTCAAAATAGGAACTTTTTATGTAGCCTTTAAGTTCAGCTTTAGTGGATGATGCGTTACCAGTCATATTTTCATATCATGTCTTGAGTAGGAGTTGAATATCAGCTTCTCAAAGGAGTGTTCGTTGATGAAACACAGTCAGATAAGTAAAATATGAACCAAACCATACGTGAAAATAAATTCAATTATCAACTGAACCCTGTATATATGATGTAATCTGATAAGTGACATTATATATTGAACGCCCCTCGTATTTAAACGAACAAGGTAAAACTGCAAAGGAGTGATCCCCCTTTACTGGTTATTTTATATTGTCTTCTTGTATGATAATTTGAAATATTGTATCCATCCAACAAAGAAAAAAGAAATGAGGTATGAGGAGAAAGAGGCATTATTTTAAACTAGAATATTAGAAAGCATACAAGATCTCATGAGGTAAACAATAAGAAAAACGTATACGCGCGAGAACATACTAGTAAATGCCCATATATTTCACATTTTAGGGTAGCCGATTTTAGTTTCTATTACTTATGTTGTGCAACTTCGTGTTAATTCTACCTTGAAAGAAAATCGGTAATACAATTCATAAAAATGAAACGCGTTAAGCATATTACTGATGAAAATATTGTTAATTAAGTTCTAGAGTATACCGTTGTTCCATAGAGGGATCTTCAATGAGCACTTAAACGTTAATTTAATCTGAAATTCTGTAGGAGAGGAAATAAAAACTAACATAAAAGAAGATGTAAAAATGCAAGCCTTGCTAATTTTACACAAAGAAATGTATATATTTCCGGTTTATTTTTCTAATCTACATCCTCAAAGGGACCGATACACTATTTGTGATTTCAAAAAATCATTTTAAACGTTTAGATTGGTTTCTTTGGGCATATCAAATGATTAACCAACATGTGAAGGTTAGAAATCAAGTTACAAGTGAAATCCAGAGGTTAGAATTCATTCTTATGAAAACAAAGCTCGAGTCTTGTTTTTTGTTTACAAATAGTGCACTGTGAAGGAATTATAAATCTTAAACCATATCAGTTATGACAAACAAAAAACCGATGCCTTATGTTCATTAACAGTATAATAATAGATAGAAAGATTTTATTGAAATGTACACTTCTACAACACATACAGTAACGAGACTTTGTTTACAAAACACATGATTTTGAACTGTGTGATATTACACAGTTCAAAATCATGTGTTTTGTAAACAAGGTCTCGTTACTGTATGTGTTGTAGAAGTGTACATTTCAATCAAACCTTTCTTGTAACTTAATATTTGACATTCAAGTTTCGTTCAAGCATCAACAGTTTACCAATGTTTTCTATTCTAATCATTTCAATTGAAAATTATGATTTAAATAAATCGAGATCAAATCGTGAGTTGCTCCCATTTAAAAAGAGTTTATATCATACATGTGAAATCTGTTAATGGAATTCAAATTAATAAAAAAAATTCTAGTTCTATTTAAAATATTATGGATATCTTTACATGTACTTAACAATTATTATACATTTGATAGGGACAAATCTTTCAATAAACGTCGATTTTTTTTATATTACCAGTCTTAGTTTTTTTCTGAAATTCATTAAAAAGTCACAAATGAATTTGATAAAACCAAAATGATAGTGTAAAAAATGAGTATAAAATATGTGGCATCCTTTAAAACTTTTTTTTGTAAACAGTATATTCAATATATATAATGAAAACCAAAAATTACAGACATTTTGTTTAATTTAATGAAATTAATGTACAGTTAATTTCATACAAATTCTACGAAAAATAACTCTTTTTGGCATTTCTCTCTCCAATCAACAAAAGCAGTTATCTCCCTTTCAACCTGTAAAAAGAAAAAAAGAAATTGTATATCCTTGACTTTGTGGAATTTTGATAAATTTTCAATATATAATATTGATGGCTTTGTAACAATGATGTCTATAAACAATGAACACATTTAGTTGTCCAGTAAGTGTTATGCTCGATGTGTTCAAAATTCATAAAACAATCTGGGGGTGTTTTTTTCTTACAACTGAAAAATTGTTTAATCAATAAAACAAACATTTTAAAATCTTCTCAAGAAGGCACAAGTTCAAAGCATGCTGTTTAAAACAAAACTCTTTAAAATTCCTGAAAATACACATATTGCATCCAGGGTGTGTACAATGCTAAATTATGCATTTCTGTGCTATTTTTATCAAGGAATAATGACTAAATGATAAACTTTATGCCAAAAATGTTTCACATGAAATTTAACAGAAAAAAATATGTTAAACGCAGTCGCCGTCAGCAACGCATTAACATCCAATAAAATTGCATATTAAAGCTCTAATCTATCTTATTATCCTTGTAGATTGTAATCGGGGGGATATTTTCCTTTTATTTTTTAAAATCAATGGCACCTCTCCAAGAATATATGACTTATTGAATTGTTCATGTACTTCCTCCGCTGTTAACGCCTCTCTTGTATAAAAATTCATTTAAATAATTGTCTGGAAAAAATACTCATGTTTAGCTTAATCTTGTTTAAACATAATGAAAATATATGCACGGTTAGCATGATACATTAATGTTGATGAAAATATTTGTATATTTCTAAAATAAATGTTTTACATCTTTTATTGAAACAATACAACTTACCTACTGGGCTACGTTCTTTTAAATTCTCACATGCACATGCATGATTTAGGAATACAGCAATGCTGTCATAAACATTTTAATTTGATTTTCTAGGGGGAATAGATCATCACATTTCCAAAAAATTCATACAATAAGTGTTTCATTATGCCAAGCAACATATGATTATATAAATTTCGTCAATTTCTGATAGTTTTTCGACTGTTAGAAAGCATTATGATTGTATCATGATTGTTTGATTTTCATTGTCTCTTTTTTCATAAATTCAAATCATAGAAAGTAAAATAGGTTTTTGTGAAATTAAACAAGAAATAAAATGATTAAATAATGTTACAAAGATATTAAAGATCACAATGAAATAAAAACAAGATGAATGACATACAAGGCAAAGATCCTATTGTATATCCAACATTGACTCTCTCCTCTTATGCACCCATGGCCAGTTTCACTGAAAAAGAAAGAAGGTTAAATGAAAGCAAGGTCGGTGATGAAACATTAACAAGTCATACAGTACATTTGCACCAAAGAGCAAAACCAGAAATGGGGACTGAAAAGTACATGAATGTGCAAAAACATGAACAAATAAAGAGAAAGGAACTACAGAGAGAAAAACAGGCTTGATACGAGAATAATTAATTTCATGAAGAACAAAGAAATAGCACTATAGAATTATGAATAATCAAGATTGATATTGCAAAAATTTGAACAAGATTACCAGATCGTGGTCTGAATAAGCAAGGTCTGCAAAGCGTTACTGAATCAGTAAGGCCAAAGAAACTGCTATGATAGTTCTGTCCATCATAAGCGCAGGACAAGAGGACACCATTCTCTCCAAAATCGGTCCATCCAATTACCTCTGCAATTAAAAGTGAAGTAACAGACAAAGTCACATAACAGTTGATAGAGGCATATTATGCCACAACATACAAACAGCTGCAGATCATGTCATTATTTGCGAGAAACTTTACGAAGGAAAAGCTTCCTCAGTTTTTACTACCACTGACACAACTAAAAATTGATGCTGCTTGAAAACATGCTTCAGTAACAGGACCAGGACAGATACTTAATCCGCCAAAGATATACAGAATATCAGACCAGACCAAATAGCTACACTTCCTGAAATATGTATCTATGCCCTCTATTTCCTAGATTATTTGGTTTTGGTACAATGCAACTTCATTTGTTAAGTGGGAAAAACAATAAATTTCGAAAGTCATCAAAAATGCTATGAGTGCTAGAATCATTGCAAACTTCCTAGAAACAAACGAACAAACCAACAAAGTTCCAAACTTTTAGCCGTGCATCTTTAATTTGCACAGAATCCTGAGGTCATGTCGCGCATCGAAAGGGAAAGTAATGCATGGACTTGACAAAACGACAGAACTTGGAATGAATGTCATTGAGTCCTTACAGACGGTTGTAACAAGACTTGAGGAACATGGGTTGGATATGAAGAAAAACACTTTGATTCATATGATCAACATCTATAATCAGCACTTTAAATTTTGTATGAAAAGCTATTTCAATAGAATTTGTACAATGTTTGCCCTGAGTGATCCGACGGACACATCTTTTTAAGGAACTGTGATCAAAACCATTCAGACATTTGCTCAAATGGCGATTTAACTCACAAACTTAAAGGGCATCACTGAAGCCACTAAAACAGTCGGAATACCATCTGAGGATTTGATGGAGGACTTGCAGCATGAATGCACCATGGCAACAAAAGCCATCGAGGATTACACGGCTCATTTTCTCGAAACTGTGCACGGGAACTTTGCAAGATCAAGACCATGAACCAATCAGCGACTTCTTGTGATGGATAGGACCATTAAGTTTCTACCCCTTCAGTACAAGAAAATACAATCAGACTTCTTTGGAAAAGGGACATTAGTTGGCGTATTTTACGTTTAATTACCAAGAAGAATGGCCATAACGGACAGCTAGCATCTCGTCAGATCATCTTGACTTGAACACATACATCAATATTTTTGCGAATAGTATGCAAGGTTTGCGTCCTTCTGCTCAAAGTATTAGAACCCTTTTTTACTCTATCAATGCAGTTTCCAAACTTAAAAGAGATCTACATGAAAACAAACAATGCTGGTTGCTATCAGTGTACACAACTCACCTCCTTTTTCAGTCAGAATTACGGTCATTTTCCTATTACCATCAAGGAGTTCTACCTCAGTGAAGCACAGTCTGGAAAATATCTTTGTAGCCTCAAAACTGGTTCCTGTCAAATGCATGTTGCTAGATTTCTGAATGAAGAAAATGATAATCTTTCTGCATCATACTTGATGAGAGCCTTAGATGGTAACAATGGATTAAAAGGAACTAAAGCATATGTTATCTCCATTAACAATGCAATCCCAAATTCCTCAGATAATCCTTCTGAACATTTTAGATTTGATGTGGATTCAGTATCCTTGAAGGGCATATCAGACTGGTTGTGGACATCATACAGAGATAACAAATTTAAGAATCAGCATCTTAATGTTGCAGAATTGAAAAGTTTCGAAGTAAATGTTAGCTTAAAAAATTGATAAATCTTTACTATTATACAGTTGAGTTCAATAACATAAAGAAGGCATGCTATCTATTTTGTCTCAGTCGTTTAAATTACATATACATTTGCTATATAGTCTCGGTGACAATAATTACCAATGTATCTGCCATAATAATTAAAGTTTACAAATGTACCTTATTGCTTTAAAGGTGTTAGAAAAATTTCAATCTTATGCAATTGATTGTGGACAAGTATGTGTTAGAATGCCAAACCCACAACATACTGAAGAATGCAGCGCTTTTTAAAAAAAAAAACCCAGTTCTTTGGTTTTAGAAAGGGATATGTTTGATAAACCCATATTTTATTTGATTCTAGATATCTCCCTTTTATTTTTAAATTAATCATGTAAGTATTATACCTTTAATTGATTTGGTTGATATTGGATCATAAGATGAAAACTTTCCATACAAATTATGAAACATAAGTTAAATTGAACCTTCTGTTTATATCAGGTAGACCAAACATCTACAAAATTTACACAAAATGGTGATTTATTTTAAATCTTGACAAATATATCTTTTGAGGTTGAATGTTGATTTTTTTTTTTAGCACACCAGTTCTTAACTTAAACTAGAATAAGCTTCCTTAGAAAGCTTGATGTGCAAACCTTACTATTTAATTTTCATTTATCACTTACATACCTTTTATTTCTATCATACATATCTCTTGTAGCATCACAAATAATGCTTTTAGCACCTCAGGTAGGCCTTATCATTTTAATAAGATAAGATACATTTGCGATGGTACTACAAAATAAAATTGAATTTTAATTAGCTATGATGCCATTATTTGAAAAAATTTAATCAACTACAATAGAAAATTAGTATATCTAACAAATACAATACATATTTCTGGTGAAAATATTTATCAAACAAGTGAACCATGCTTTTGAGGCAAATAAAATTGACAAACACTTAGTAATGCAATAATATTATGTGGTTTAATTTAGAATGCGAATGCTCACACATAGCTTACGCATGTTTGTATGCTATCTTGATTCCATCATTTTTAACATATTTCACTTTTAGTCGCATTTTCGTCCTAGGATACCACTTTGTTCAACACATCTTGTCCAGAACTGCTCCTAGAATATACAATCAAATGTTAAAGAAAAGCACGAGATAAAAGAGACAAAGTACAGCACTGGATTTCTCTAGAATAAATGCTAATTATTAGAACCATTTTAACAAGAGATTGGTCTTTGGGTAGTTGTATCAAACAGCAATGTGACGTAGGCCTGTCTATTTCACTGCTGGCCTCCCAGTCATGGCTTTGAAATCAACAAAGACTTTTCTGACTTTTAAGCTAAGACTAAACAATCTGCGTATATTTCACTGGAAACCAGCGTCATTTTTATCGTGTTTTGATGCAAGAAAAAAGATAGCTACATCCTACCGAATGTCCAATGTCTTGTTAAATGGTTCTATTGTAATTATGATATAATCAAACAAAGTTTCGATTTCTTATAAATAATTCATATGCATCTAATATATACCTCCATTTTAGTTACATTCTCTGTATATTACGTCCCTCTGCAAAGTTGTTAAATAAATGAATATCAAAGAATCTACATTCAAAAAATGCTTCAACGTAATCGGTTTATAACCATATGTGGAACACATTCAGCATGGTTTTTAATGGGTTTAGAAAACGAGCAATCATGTGAAGTTCAGAAAAAGAAATAAGGAGAACAGTTTTTCATTGACCAATTAGATTCATTTAAATAGGTCACGTGTTTTCGCAAAAAGGCGGGATAACAGCCGGGGAAGTGTTGATACCCCTGATCATGCATCGTAGTCCAACTGGAAATATGGAGAAAATCACAAGATTTTTTGAATTCTTAACAAAACCATTTCAGTTTTGTTTTAACTATCTGGGCTTACGTAAACGAAGAGGGAAAGACTTTGCAATAGTAAGTCGGACTTTAATGTATGGCAAAATTATGGACTTGTGAATTAATATTTATTATGCAATTTGTAGCATTTTGCATCAGCATATCTTAACGTAGCTATCTTGATTTCCATATATCATTGTTTTGTGATTTAGGTTTTACATTTCTGTTTTCATTATCAATTGTTGCTTTTGTTGAAAACACGAGAGCCGCCATGTTTATTGCTTGTTTTGAGGATATACAAATCATCATAAATTTAACTAATAAATACTTATTATCATCGGTTACTCTAATATAAGCATGATATGCATTCAATAATTTTTTTTAAAATCTGTTATTGTTAAGAAAATGATAGTCAAGTTTGCAATTGCTGGCAATCGTAACTTTTCGGGCTTTTCCGACAAGGGACTAGCTCTGCCAAAGAGACACGGAAACTTGAATATCTGCCAATTCACTGCACATTTCCTTTTCTGCACATGCGCATTGAGGTATCATTTTTCTTTCTAAATAACTTATCAAATATATAATTAAAAAAAAAAATCCCCCATCCAGTTTTTAAAATTTAGTTTTTTGGCTCTTCACTCAACTACAATCAACTTACATCAAAATTAATTTTAATGGAATCAAATATGCCTTATTCCGTAAGTGTAGTTTCAAATATCCTATATTGGAAACAGTTTATACTCACAGCAGTTTTATTTGTTTTGAATTCACGTTTCCACATTGAGAAACTGTATTATGTTTGAATCACTTGTAATGTTAATCAGACACTTGGTAGACTGATATCAACGTTGGTACACTTGATAAGGACATACACTTTTCTGGCGATCTTTACTTACTTATCTAGATGTGTACAGACAAATCCTTCCATTGTGAAATCCGCACTTTATGAAGTCTGATTTTATTATTATGCGCCTCCATTACTAACTATATTGAACTAGCGTCTCTGAAACTCACGATCATTGCTTCACAGGTCACACATATGCGACTGATCGACTAAGCAATCAGTTCCAAATTTTGAACATGATTGTACATGTATGTTTCCTTTTAAAAAGGTATGTAATTAATACCTGGGTACATTTAAAATTTGAATAGCCATGTTGTAAGGTAGAGTATCTGTTTTCAGTATAACGTTCGATCCGTTTTCGTATAACTATGATGTAAGATTATGAAAAAAGATATATCACCGTACTTTCATAAAAATAAGATAGGAAGAGACATGATAAAACACTGAAGATAGATAGATATTTTTTATTTACTGTACGCATTGGCCATTGGGTAACACATTTGAACTATAATTACATTTATTATAAATTCATTGTTAACTTGATAGAATTAATGTGCGTCTATTTTGCGATTACTACTAAAAATGAAATTCTTACTTGATTTTCTTTTATCATTGTGTCGATATTATACTTTATTGACTGCCATCACAATTAGGAAAGAGGAAATGGTAACAGCTAGCTTAGGCGTATATTTTTTATATTTCATTTTCCATTCTAAGAGACAACCAAGTTTCTAAATTTAGTTGCCGTGTTACAAAGGAAATACTAAAACTCAAAACTCTCTGCCATTCAGACAAGAACTGAACCCTGTCACTATTTAAAGATTGTTAAATGCATACTTTACACAAAAAAGACGTAGTAAACGCTGGAAAATTTTTAATTATGTTCATTTATAACTTGCAAGAAGGAAATTTTAACAAACACTATACAAACCATAGCCTGTGCATACAAAAAAGCAAGAACCTTGTTCACACATTACAACAAACAACTGCATCTGTGTCATGCTTGTAACTTTATAAATAAGTGAACTATTTTATTTGAAGAAGTCGCTAATATGCCCATTTAGATCTTCCTATCGTTAAACAGTACATACTAGTTTTAATCACATGTTTAGCTCAAAATACGGCGGGTATCACTCATGTAATAAATTTTTGATGTTACACTGTGTATTCTTACCCAGCGTGACGTCATAATGAAACATTTGATGAATGTAAAATGAAAAAAGTGCAAAAATAATTCAGTTGAACTCTGTTGAAAGGTGTTAGGTTGCAAGTATGAAACATTTAATGCAGTTTTATCTTTATTTTTATTTTTTTCATGAATAGATAAAAATATGACCGAATACGAAATGTTTCTTTGTTATACGTCAATGAACTTTTTTCCATGACTTTAAAAGTTATTGACATCTTGTAGCAGATATGTTGTGTTTCTCACAATAATATTTTTTACAAAAAAGGTTGAGGTTAACAAAATATGTGGTAAAACATGTGATAAAAAGAATTTCTCATGATTTGAGATGGTACGTGATTTTTATCCAATGCCAAGGCTCGGGGATAGAAAACACAAAACTCGTTGGAGAAAAATCATAGTTATACCATCGCCAATCATGAGAGATCCTACATATATATATATATATATATATATATATATATATATATATATATATATATATATATATATATATATATATATATATATATATATATATATATATATATATATATATAGTACAGAACTAGATATAAGAACAGTTATACACATTCATATTATAGATTTAATTTGGGTTATTTAAAACTTTCTTTATTTTTTTATTTTTCCAGGAATTACTCTTTAGCGTGATAGAGGAAAATAACAACCGCCTGGAAAGTCTGAACGATTTTCAGATTTCCAAAAAAATTGTAATTATTTTTAGTCACCTAAAAACATTTTAATTAATTGTACATAAATTAAAATTCAATTAACATTACATATGTTTTTAAATTTACCTCTTTAAATTTCTTTGTTTAGTATTTGTCACTTTTCACTTTTTTACTTGTGTTTTAGGAGTGGAGAATGGATTATTTTGGGGGTATTTTGAAGGAGGACAAAGTATCTCTCATACCATTGATTGTTTACTTTGTAGAACAGAATGATAGAGCTCTATGTATCGACATTTCTAGTCGTGGTCTTCCGATCTGTCAAGAAACTGCCATGTAAAAACGTTTGTTTTAGCCACCCAATGCTGTGTTCAGTCTTTACTTCATTTAAGGCTTTTGAGTATTTTGTAAACCTAAAAGTTTTTGTTTTATACATTTGCGTATTATTCATAAAGTATACAAGATTTTATAAATCTTGAATGTGAGGATATTTTTGCTGTTTCTTTCTTGTTTGATTTAAATGTCATTTTATGCAAAAGCAATGATCCTGGTTTTATGAATGCAAATCGTCTATGTTGATAATAATACACAAACTGCAAAAGTAAACCAAACACCTAAAACCTCAAAATAGGAACTTTTTATGTAGTCTCAAAGTTCAGCTTTATTGGATGATGAGTTACCAGTCATATTTCCATACCATGACTCCGGTAGGAGTTAAATATCAGCTACTCAAAGGTGTGTTCGTTGATGAAACACGGTCAGATAAGTAGGATATGAACCAAACCATGCGTGAAAATAAATTCAAATATCAACTGACCCCTGTATATTATGTAATCTGATAAGTGACATTATATATTGAACCCCCTTTGGATTTAAACGAACAAGGTAAAACTGCGAAGGAGTGATCCCCCTTTACTGGTTATTTTATATTGTCTTCTTGTATGATAAGTTGAAATACTGTATCCATCCAGCATGGTGTAACAAAGAAAAAGAAATGAGGTATGAGGAAAATGAGGCATTATTTTAAACTAGAATATTGGAAAGCAAGTTCTTATGAGGCAAACATTAAGAAATCCGTATATGCGCAAGAACATACCAGTAAATGCTCATATATTTCGCATCTTAAGGTAGCTGGTTTTAGTTTTAAATGCGTATGTTGTGTACATTCGTGTTAATTCTATCTTAAAAGAAAATCGGTCATTCAATTCATTCAATTCATAAAAATGAAACGCGTTTAGCATATAACTGATGAACATATTTTGAATTTTTAATAAAATTCTAGCGTATACCGTTGTTCCATAGAGGAATCTTCAATGAGCACTTATGACGTTACAATAATCTGAAATTCTGTAGGAAAGGAAATAAAAAAAAACATAAAAGAAAATGTAAAAACTGTTTGCCTTGTTAATTTTACACAAAGAAATGTATATACTTCGGGTTTATTTTTCTAATCTACCTCTTTAAGAACCGATACAATATTTGTGATATTAAAAAAATCATTTTAAATGTTTAGATTGGTTTACTTGGGCATTTTAAATGGTTAACCAACATGTGAAGGTTAGAAATCAAGTTACAAGTGAGATCCGGAGATTAGCATTCAATCTTATGTAAACAAAGCCCGAGTCATGTTTTTGTTTACAAATAGTGTACTGTGAAGAAATTATACTATCTTAAACCATATAAGTAATGGCAAACAAAAAACGCTACCATTTGTTCATTAACAGTATAATTAATAATAGAAAGCAAGATTTGATTAAAATGTACACTTATACAGCACATACAGTAACAAGACTTTGTTTGCAAAACGCAAGATTTTGAACTGTGTGATGAGCTTGTAACTTAATATTTGACATTCAAGTTTCGTTCAAGCATCAGCAATTTACCCATGTTATCCATACTAATCATTTAAATTGAAATTTTGATTTAAATAAATCGAGATCAAATCGCGAGTTGCTCCCTTTTAAAAAGAGTTTTTATCATACATGTGAAATATGTTAATGGAATTCAAGTTAATCAAAAAATTATATATCTAAAATATTATGGATATCTTTAAATGCACTTAACAATAGATGTTGATTTTTTATATTAGATTTCTAGGTTTTTTGCCGAAATTCATTAAAAAGTGACAAATCAATTTGATATAACCAAAATGATAGTGTAAGAATGGCGTATAAAATACGTAACATCCTTTAAACTTCTTTTTTTGTAAACAGTATTATCAATATATAAAATGAAAACCAATAATTACACGCATTCTGTTTAATATATTGAAATCAATGTACAGTTAATTTCATACAAATTTTACGAAAAATAACTCTTTTTGGCATTTTTCTCTCCAATCAACAAAAGCAGTTGTCTCCCTTTCAACCTGCAAAAAGAAAAAAAAGAAATTGTACATTCTTTACTTTCTGGAGTATTGATAAATTTTAAATATATAATATTGATGGCTTTGTAAGAATGATTTCTAAACAATCAACACAATTACCTGTCCCGTCTTGTAAACAATTTGGGGTTTTTTCCTACAATTGAAAAATTGTTTAAACAATAAAACAAACATTTTAAAATTTTCTCAAGAAGGCACAAGTGTCTTCAATACATGCTGTTTAAAACAAAACTCTTTAAAATTCCTGAAAATACACATATTGCTTCCAAGGTGTGTACAATGATCAATTATGCATTTCTGCACTATTTTTTTCAAGGAATATTGACTTAATAATAAACTTGTCCAAAAATTTTCGCATGAAATTTTTCAATAGAAAATATGTTAAACGCAGTAGCCGTCAGCAACACATTAACATCAAATAATTTAATTCTGGTTGTAACGCGCTTTCTGATGTTTACAGTTATTTTATATCGTATAAAGAATGTTGCCTACGTCAAAGTAAGACTAACGTCAAAAACGTATCAATACGCCTGACGTTACGTTTGAATTTTGTACAATTTGGTGCCGTTTTTATAAACTATGAAGAGTAAAAAAGTTAAATGAATGAATTGAATTCGCGGTTTATAAAGCGTAAACTGAACCAAACCATTTTATATCGTATAAAACAAATAAATATTGAATTCATTCCTTTAATGAAATCGCATATTAAAGCTCTAATCTATCTAATTATCCTTGTAGATTGTAATCGGAGGAAAATTTTCCATTTTTATTTTTTTCCCCTTTTTTCATTTTTCAGCTTTAAAAAACAGAAAATGGTTTTTTTAGCCGCCAACATCACAATCACCCCTGTGATCATCCAATCAAGTAATCATACATAGATGTTGAAGTTTTGTGTATTCTGTGCAAAGAAAAGCTTGACTTTATTTTGTGACATTTCAGACAATCATTTTGAGGGGAATATGCGACCATCTTGTACATTTGAGAATTAAAATGTAAACATTTATTGAACTGGTATGTTGACTAGAGTTGGTAAGACTCTAGTCTGTATTCTGTCTTTAAAATGGACAAAATGTAACTGGAATTGTGCTTCGTTTTCTTTTATGAATTTAACATAATCTAGCAATACTGTCCTATAATAAAGTAAAGGAAATAAAGAATGTTTTCATAGTAATTGATTATTTCTAACCATTTTTAAAAATCAACAGCACCCGTCCAAGAATATATGATTTATTTGAATTGTTCATGTACTTTCTCCGCTGTTAAGGTTTCTCTTGTATAAAAATGCATTAAAATAATTGTCTGGAAAAAAATACTCATGTTCAGCTTAATCTTGTTTAAACATAATGAAAATATATGCAAGGTTAGCATAATAAATAAATATAATATATTTCTAAATTAAATTTTTTTACATCTGTTACAATACAACAATAACTTTCCGTCACCACTTTCAATACCATTCATTCAAAGGACAATCAAACTCACCCACTGGGCTACTTTCTTTAAAATTCTCACATGCACATGCATGATTTAGGAATACAGCAATGCTGTCAAAAACATTTTAATTTGATTTTCAGAAGAAATAAATCACCACATTTCCAGAAAATTCATGCAATAAGTGTTTAATTATACCGAGCAACATATGATTATACAAAATTCGTCAATTGCTGATTATTTTTTGACTTTTAGAAACCATTAACGTCATGATTGTTTGATTCTCATTTTTCTTTTTCCATAAATTCAAATCATAGACAGTAAAATTGGTTTTTGTGATATTAAACAAGAATTAAAATGATTAAATAATGTTCAAAAATCTTAAAGATCATAATAAAATAAAAATAAGATCAATGACATACAAGGCAAAGATCCTATTGTATATCCAACATTGACTCTCTCCTCTAATGCATCCATGGCCAGTTTCACTAAAAAAGAAAGAAGGTTAAATGAAAGCAAAGCCGGTGATGATACATCAACAAGTCATACAGTACATTTGAACCAAAGAGGAAAACCAGAAAAGGGAACAGAAAAGTACATGAATGAGCAAAAACATAGACGAATTACGAGAAAGGAACTACAGAGAGAGAAACAGGCTTGATACGAGATTTAATTAATTTCATGAAGAAAAAAGAAATAGGACCATAGAATCATGAAAAATCAAGATTCATAATGCAAAAATATGAAAAAAAAATCTAACCTTATCATTACCAGACCGTATTCTGAATTAGCAAAGACTGCAAAGCGTTACTGCATCAGCAAGGCCAAAGTAGCTGCTATGATAGTTCTCTCCATCATAGCCCCAGGACAAAAGGACATAATTCTCTCCAAAATCCGTCCATCCAATTACCTCTGCAATTAAAAGTGAAGTAACAGACAAAGTCACATAACAGTTGATAGAGGCATATTATGCCACAACAGACAAACAGCTGCAAATCATGTCATTATTTGCGAGAAAACTTTACAAAGGAAAAGCTTGATCAGTTTGTACTACCACTGACACAACTAAAAATTAATGGTGCTTGAAAACATGCTTCAGTAAAAGGACCAGGACAGATACTTAATCCGCCAAAGATATACAGAATACCAGACCAGACCAAATAGCTTCACTTCCTGAAATATGTATCTATGCCCTCTATTTTCTAGATTATTTGGTTTTGGTACCATGCAACTTCATATGTTAAGTGGGGAAAACAACAAATTTCGAAAGTCATTAGAAATGCTATGAGTGCTAGAATCATTGTACACTATCTAGAAACAAACAAATATACCAACAAAGTTCCAAACTTTCTGTCGTGCATTTTTGAACAGAATCCTGAAATCCTGTCGCACATCGAAAGGGAAAGTAATGCATGGACTAGACAATACGACAGAACTTGGGATGAATGCCATAGAGTCCTTACAGACGGTTATAACAAGACTTGGGAACATGGGTTGGATATGAAAAAAAACCCACTTTGATTGATATGATCAACATCAATAATCAGCACTTAAAATTTTATGTGAAAACCTATTTCAATAGAACTTTCTCATGCAATGATTATTGTACAATGTTTGCCCTGAGTGGTCCGACAGACACATCTTTTTTAAGGAAATGTGATCATGACCATTCAGACATTTTCTCAAATGGCGATTTAACTCACAATCTTATAGAGGGAATCATTGAAGCCACTAAAGCAGTGTGAATACCATCTAATCATCAGCATTATTTTTATTATATTATATATATATATATATTATATATATATATATCTGAATAATTTTATTACGTGATTAAAAACCGATATTTAAAACGGTACTAAAAATTGAGGCAATGCCTTTTTAAAATCAAAGTACTGAAGAACTGACGGGAGTTGATTTTGTCGATGTTTATTTATTTTAAAATCAATGATATGTTATTTTGCATGACAAGAACATGTAGTTTCTAATTTGTATTTGAATTACGCACATTTTTATAATATGAATTTTTAGACTTTTTCGACAAGAATGTCGAGAAACCCCCATATTAATCATGTTAAATAATATTTAAAGATACAATTAATTCAATCAAACTATGCATCAGTAATAGAAATATTTCTCGAAAATTGTATGGATCCAAGCAATATTGAACTCTATTCTCGTTCAACCAAACGCTCGACTGACACCGTAAATCTCCAACAAGCAAGAGAGACTCTCTGCTTTTCGGAGATTTACGGAGACAGCCGAGCGTCGAGTTGAACGAGACTATATTAACTCTGGCGTAGGAATACATACGACTGCAAAAAATATCTAAATTGTTCGTACCATTTAAAATCTGACTATTTTCAAGGTATTTTTAAATAAGTTTCCCTGAAAAACAATGCTTTAGCATACATTACATCGAATTTATCAATTATTTTCAAGAACTAAGTCTTGTCAGCGGCGATGATTTGTGCTAAGGTCCAAACACTGTTTCACTTTCGGTTTGTCCGAGTAACTGCATAGGAGAGTTAACTCCCAAAAAAATTTACCAAGAGAGTTTAATATATCTTATACTCCACAGTCTAAAGTCCCAAATAATTTTTGTTTATCTTGCAAACTAGTAACATGGGTGTTGACTTTCCTAATCTGTAGCCATTTTTCAGAATTTTTTGACAATATCATAATGTGGAGGATATTTTCCTATTAAAACCCGATATAGTTTTACAAAATTTAACATGTAAAGTTTCAGCTATTAAGGTCTTATAGAACTGTTGCATCAATATATATTTACATTTTCAACTGTCTTTGTCTGTGATAACATTACAAATCAATTTTGAACCCTAAAACCGAATAACATCAAAAAATATGAGTGACACAAAATGGGCGTGTCTTATAGCAAAACCGAAAAACGGTATTGGCTGCACGGCGCGCGTAGTAATACATTGCATGTGCTAAATAAAAAAAGTAGTGGTTTTGAAATGTTTTCTTTTCGCACACAAAATGAATGAAAATTAAAATGAGCATGTAAAGGTTACCATTTAAAATAAAATTTATAGAAAAATATCTTAATATGCAATTTAAATATTTTATATAAACGGCTCGTCTGCTGATGAATAGATTTCTTATAATGATCGTCTGCTGATCACTTCATTTTTTATTTCGATCGAATGCAGCCACCATGAACGACGATATATCAGATGCGGTAAAATATGGCGATTTTGAAGTATTTAGTTGGGATAATTATGAAGCCCTCCTGCCAGAATTAAAATTAGAAGGTTTTGATTCTGATTTTGACAATTTTCTATCCGAAATGGTCGTTTCGGACTTCGATATAACATTAACCCAACAGGCATTTGCCGATTTGAAAAAATCCGATGATCCCGGGTTGCCAGCCCCAGAAACGCCAACAAGTACTCGTTTTGCCAAGCTTTCCGACGACGAAATTAAAGGATTTCAGGAACTCACACAATCAAAGGCTACAAAACAAAGCACTAAATGGGGTTTAAAGATTCTTACAGGTACGCTTCTTTTTTTTTTAAAAAAGTGAATATTAGTAAGCAGCAATTAAACGCAAACAAAAACAGCCCATATTATGCAGTTACAGTTTTTTCTCAAATAACTGTCAAAACATGGATATCATTGTGCGTTTTCTATTACAGATTGGCATATTGAAACGTTTGGAGTCCCTCTAGATCTGGCTGAGATTTGCGAGGAGGATCTGGCGAAAAAACTCAGTCGCTTATACTGTGAAGCAAAACCCCAAAACCTGAAAAAGGAGCATACCTCCGAATATCATAAAAATACCATGAAAGCAATCAGAGCCGCCATAAACAGGCATTTATCCGACATCGGTCGAAATATAGACATTGTAAACGATAAAGCATTCAAAACTGCAAATAAAAGTTTGACCGGTCTCATGAAGCATAGAATGGTCACTGGAACTTCTCGCCCTACAACTCTTAAGGAGATCATTCACAAATCAGATTTACAGAAAATTTCTGCTTACCTGGAGAGTGCATATTCTTCTCCAGTCAATCTGCGACTTGCAATGTGGTACATCATCGCGATACATTTTGTGTCTCGTGGTCTTGAATTCCATCATCAGCTTCGGGTAGATTCCTTCGATTTCAAAGTTGACGAAGAAGGCTCCATATATGCTTGTTTGAAGCATGAAACAAAACAAAAAAACTATCAAGGTGGCATTCACAAACTTGAAGTACTGAACGACAAAAGAATGTATGAAACTGGAAACGAAACTTGTCCTGTGAAGATGTTGAAGTTCTTCTTGTCTAAAACGGACCCAAATGCGTCTCATCTTTTCAATAAATGCGTTAAGATGCCATTTCTTACCCGAAAGATTGCAACATATGGTACACAGCCGATCCCATGAAAATTCGATCATATGTTAATTTCCTTCCGGATATTTGCAAGGCCGCCGGGTGCAAACGTTACACAGCTCACTGTCTAAGAGCGACAGCAATTCAGGCCATAAACGACGCTGGATTTGAAGCAAGACACATCATGTACTTCTCCGGGCATCGCAACGAAGCTTCCATACGTAGCTATAATCGTGAACTGTCTTCTACCCCAAAAAAAAGTGCGAGTGCAACTTTATCTACAATAACCACTGCAAGTGTCAAAATGAATGATCCATCTGAAGATTCATGTGTAATTTCCGGCCAACAATCACAGAATCTTCAAATCGTTCCCTATAATTCTGAAAATTCCAACTTACCGGTCAAAAATGAACTTAATTGTTCCACCATGTCCGACTCGAGCATTAAATCTGGAGTTATGAATAACTCCCGCTTTGAGAACTGTTCCATTACCATCAAGTACAATCTCGACTGAGGTGTAGATCGACCGCCTTACCGCGCAGGAGGAAAGTACCTTCCGCTATCACGAAATAAACACTCTAGTTATTTACTATTTTGCAACTACACACATTTTTTTTAAAAATCAAATGATATTTGATTTGATATTTTGTTGTATCGACTTAATAAATTTGCAAATTTGACTCTTCAATACATGTCTGTGAGTTTTCATGTACAACACACGTGTGATGCAAGTGTCAAATGACGTATTCCTGGGGCGCCAGTGGGGTTTGCATAATTATACGAATTAAAACAACGGTAAAAATGTTATAATTATTAGATCTTAAATCGTGCACATTAGAAATAATATAAATATAAGTAATAAGGAATCATTCTTTGAATATTATGAGGTGATAATTTCGGTCGGAGCGTGGTCAAATCTATCATAAAGCCCTTCGGGCTTTATTTGATTTGACCACGCCCCGACCGAAATTATCACCTCATAATACTCAAAGAATGATTCCTTATTCCTTATATCATTACACTGTTTTATGTTTATGTTATGACATTAAAATTCCCTATATTTTAAAGCCATAAAGTAAAATAGGCTTTGTAGTGAGATCAAATACATTTATCCTAGTGGATGTCTCGAGTCTTAGACTAGAAAAATCTTTCCGTAGTTTGAGATAAGCTTTCAATCAAATTTTGTATAATTCAAGCTAACCAGTGAGAAAGTCCCTGAAGCCTTGAAATGAATGGCTAAGTATTTGTAACTTTTTACACATTCAATATTGAAAGTTTTGTAACAGAATTTATGCTTAAATGTTTTCCCAACTTTGTTATATATAGATATAAAAACTTTGGTTTATTGGAATTATCACGATATTTCTCTAAAGCATTTAAAAGCATTAAAAATCACTATGTTACCAGCATATGTTAAACAGTCTATTTAATATAACGATATAGAATCAATACAACACTGTTAATAAGATGGCATGTCATTTACAAACATTTGAAATAATGTGGGGCTCAAATTGTATCTTTAACGCACCTCTAATTTAATAGGAAAATGAGAAAGAGTGGAAATTACCATATTTAACACATTCTTCACTTTCAAAATACATATTATTTATGATACTATAAAATTTGGTTCCCACATTATACTGCATTAATGTTAGTTTCCCACCATTAAAACGGGCATATAATCAACCTTTTATATTTCAATATTTATCAATTAAACATTTGACAATAAAACAATGATCAGATGTTCGATTTTATGAATCCAACCTGACAGCGGTGTATTAGATTGTTTTCACCTAGAAAGATATCCAATCTGGAGTTCAAAATAGCATTGCCAAGATTGCTTGTTATATTTATAACAAAGCAATTGTTTGGGCCTAAGGGATTATTTGATTTGAATATAGAAGTGATATATCCCTTAGCCCATGTCTCTGGATAATAATTATGGGGAAAGCAAATTAAATAGTTTCAATAAACAGGGTATTTTGTGTCTACTTTTCAACAGCTCATGAGATTTCAGATATAATTCTTTTGCTTTCTGTTCTGATTCAGGAACGTTATTTCGCTTTTTTTAATGTTTTGATGCCATTTTACTTCAACTTAAGGTCAAGATCTAGTAAATGAAAGGTGCATACAGGTTTTTGAAATTCAAGATATAAATTCTTTCAAGGATGCTTTATAACAATATCTTTGTTTCATAGGGTGTACCGGGGCTTAAATTTTTGGTAAACACAATGAAAAATCATGTTTTAAACAACCATTTTCTATGAAATATGAAGGGTATAAGTAACAAATCTCGGATTTTTGTCCATTTTTGACTAATGAAATATATGTTGATTGCCTACAGTCTCTCCAAAAACGGCATTAAACAAGCTCTTGGCCTCCTCTTTAAAATGATGTCAAATTGAATATAGGTACCGGGATTACTTTTCCCGTGATTAAATATAGAATGTCAAAATATTGTGTTATTTTCTACATAATTCCTTTAAAGCCGTAAAATACGCGAAAAAATTCACCAAATCCATTATGACGTCATAATGGTTCTAGCACCGAAAAGACACTCTGGAATCATTTACTAGATCTTGACCTTAAAACTTTTATCGTTTTTTGTACGTGTATCTCACTAATAACGTCAGAATGTCCCATTACCAGTCTTTCGCTTTTGCTTTGTTGACGTCATTTTAAATGTCAGTGGAAGGCGGTCATATTCGTGTCTAAAATCTGTTATTTAAGGCAAGAAAACACCCTTTCCAGGAACCACAAATGATATTCTACTACAAATATTAATACTTATCTATTTTTGATTATCTTTTGTCAAATAACCGATTCAGGTGGCACGCTTCAGAATTTTGTTCCCTAGAGTCCAGTATTTAAAATAGTGTGCGTTATTCATATAAACCCACGAGAGGTCTCTGGAATATGATAGATCGATGGAGGGCACAAGTTACCCAAAGATTAAGAGAAGTGTCGTTATGATAAATGTTTACGTTTTTTGCCTTTTTTCGGTAATTATAAATTTAAGAGATAAAAAACGAAAGTACCGGTATATCGAGACCACGAGGGGGCGCTTAAAACCACATGGTTCATCACTTTGTATGCTCCATCAGCTGGAAATCTAATCAGCTCCTGTAGATATGTCAACTTCTTTAGAAAGAATGAGACAAGACGAAGCAAGCGTAAGTGAAAGACGTAATGGTTACCGATATGTGTTCGTTGAACAATATACAATTATAGCTGTTTTTGAGGTTAATACGATGGTTTAGCTGACCTTGAAATACAATATTTACCGAGCCGGTGGCGAGGTGAATATTGTACATGTACTTCAAAGAAAGCTAAATCATCGTATTGATCGAATAAAAAACAGCAATAATTATTTTATTATATGATTCACGGACGAATTAATACCGACATATGTTAAATTAGTTTTATCAAGCGAAAGTTTTGGTTTGAAACCATAGCCGAAGAAATTGAAAAACGCGATATTTCATTGGACGATCTATTTTTAGTCCTTCACGTGACCTAGGAGGTCAAAATGTTAAATTGACATCATATGTCACGTGCAGATGAATATAACGTTATGGTTTTTTTTAAGATAGTTGGATATAAATCAATCAGAGAGCTAAGAATTAATCGATCATTTAATAACGTACATTATCTTTTATCTATCCCGCTGCAAATAGAAGAATTAGTAGACTTTGGTTGTTTTACACTGATTCTTTTTTTATGATGTAAACACTGCATTCGTGATAAGAATTATATGGTAACATGAATTTCACTGTGGAATGAAATTTAGGTAGTTTAATTATAGATTTATTCATTTTAAAAATCAAACGAATTCGGTAGTGGAAACTGAACTTTCTTTCTGCAATTGATTTTACTCTTGGCATGCGCATTTAAAAGAAACTATTTTCAATATAAATTTATTATGTTATGTGTTTAAGTTCTCAATGAACATTTTCTATGGATAACTGTAATAATTTTTCCACATTCATTTACAAAATGTACGCTCTGTAAATTTTCAACCATTAAGTTAAACAGCATTTGAAATGAATGAAAACATCAACTAATTTATATCAGTCCTTTGTTTTATTATCACATTTAAAAACGACTAAGAATACTGATTGAAGAAGCAATCGTTACTCAAAGTTCAGAAAAAGAATATAATTAGACGCCGTAACCCTGTATTTTAAAGCATACAACTCTTACTTTAGTTGCTAAACTACTTACTTGAACTACTCGTGTGGTTGTGATTTTACTCCTTTTACAATAAAAACTATTATATTCCCTTTATTATGTGAAATTGTCAACATAAATCCTAACGTTACCAATCAGAACTATCTGCGAATGTGTCAAAACAGATCCTGGATCGTTTACCCAGCCTGCAAATCCGTGTGACGCAGTATAAAAGTCAATACTTAAAATTGTTCAATATATCGATCTTGGCCTTTAAATACAACCCGGATTCAGTTCAATGAGTTCTGCCGGGAAAAATCACTTAATGACAAACACTTGTACATGTCTATATATAATGTTATACTACAAGGTTTATCGATGTTAATTTATTTAAGTGATTTGCTCGTATGCGATCATATTTTCCTCATATTAAATCAGGAAGTTTTAATATTTTGACTGAAGGTCAAGATCTAGTAAATGATTCTAGAGTGTCTTTTCAGTGCTACATGTAGAACCATTAAGACGTCATAATTGATTTGAAGAATCTTTTCCCCGTACTTAAGGCTCTAAAAGATTATGTAGAAAAACAAACAATATCTTGAGATTCTATGTTAAATGATGGAAAAAGTAATCCCCTTACCTATATTCAATTTGACATCATTTTAAAGAGGAGGTCAACAGCTTGTTTAATTCCGTTTTTGGAGAGACTGTAGGCATTCTAGATATATTTTATTTGTCAAAAATGGACAAAACTCCGAAATTTGTTCCTTATTACCTTCATATTTCATTGAAAATGGCAGTTTAAAACATGATTTTTCATTGTGTTTACCAAAACATTTAGCCCCGGAACACCCTATCAAACATAGCAATTGTTCTAAGGCATCATTGAAAGAATTTATATCTTAAATTTTATAAACCTGTATGCACTTTTCATTTACTAGATCTTGACCTTGAACACGCACCCACACTCCTATCGTTAAACGTTACAGAGTCTGAATAATTTACTTTCCAGCTGCTGTTTCAAGCAATAGATGAAAGCAACCGCCGTATTTTTCAAGAATTCGCAACGTTACCTGACATCATACAAAAAACCGTACGTACATCTATACTACTATATTAAAATAAAGGACTCGGATTTTTGGTCTTTAATACCGAGAAATCGGAAGAATACTGTCTTTTGTTTTATACATTTTAAACATCATTGGTACTTGAAGATTATTAATTTGTTTTTATTTTTTCTCAGTTGAGCTTCACTAATTAATAATCAACGAAAATTCCTCGAAAAATCCCGGAAATCACCTGGATTTTTTTGATTTTACAATCTTGCGCTTTTGCAATACATTCACGTTAACGGGTTCTTATGTTTATGTTTCTGTATAAATAAACTCAGAAATGATATTACAAATACGGGTAAATTTCCATTGGACTTTTGCTATATATATTCTGTTCATATATAGTAATGATTTCTTATGAGAGAAAGCATAAAATAACAAATATACATTTCAACTAATTACTTACTTTTGTCTTCGTGATGACAAAAAATATTTGATTTCATGCAAAAAAGTTACATTATATTTGTTAGGAGAGTGAAGATAGAATATGTTCTATCGTAAAAAAGAATAATGCAATAATGAATGAAAGAAAATACGAGTACGTTCGTGAAAAGGTGTTGGATTCTTCCATTCTATGGATTAAAATTTTTAGTTAAAAGGTATTTGCAGTCTCAAAAAGGTTTGTTGTGATGTTCATTAACTTTCTCCAAAATCGTTCCGGAGCGATTCTGCAATTTTCTGCTACATTACGGGTATAAGGGAAGCATTCTAACTGTGGTGAGGGCCTTTCCCGAGGCACAGTTAGATTATTTAAACTAAGGAAAGTGAAGTGAAACTAATAGCATTATTGTAGGCCTATAGCTTTGTTATGTAAATGTCAATAATAAGGTGTGTCGATTTCCCTATTTCGTAAATGTCCGATATGCAATGTCAACCCACAGGTCAAAGTCTAGTGTATTTGGTTTAACAATACTGAATTTTTTATTATTTTTTTTAAAAACTAAAACACTTTTTGTTTTTATATAACGCGTTGCTCGAGGAAAAAATAAAACCCGGTGTTAAACGCGTTGCTCGAGAAAAAAATAAAACCCGGTGTTACGTTTTGATAGCTGTCCGTAATATTTATGACAATTAGACATTTTCAAACATTTTATTACAGAAATAGATTGTTAAAATGTTGTTAGATAAAACAACATAAGGAAGTTCATGTTTTTTAAACCTCTATGCAAGCCAGGCTTGGGGCGAATTACATGGTAAAGTAATGCATTACATTACAATTACTTCATGTATTTGGGCATTAAATTACCATTTCCATTACTTAATTTTCTTGAAGTAATGCATTACATTACCATTACATGAGTAAAGTAATGCATTACCATTACCATTACTTTGTTTTTAAAAAGTAAAGCTTATAAAGAGTTTTTGCAAATATTTCAAATCTAAAACACTCTTTAACATATCTACAGGTTCATGTTCAGTATCGGTTCAAATTCAATGACTATACAATAGTCATTCTTTATTTGCTTAATATATAATTATCTGTGGCAATATGAACAATATATTACATAAGTAAAAAAGATATTTATAGGCATTTGGCATGATACAATGTCAGATATGAAATAGAGATACAGAATTACATGCATCACAGAAACAATTTATGGAATAATTTTGCGGTTATTAAAAGCTAAATGGAGATATTTCCCCAGATTACACAATTCATTATAAATTTGGACACTTAATTGTTTTAATTTATATAAAGAGGGGTTTTCAAAGTTATATTTCTTAATATATTTTAATCGGATTTTTTTTTATACTGATGACACTTTATGACAAAAGATTGCTGTTGCACTTTCTGATCAAAGTTTCATAAGGTTCATCTTTTAACTGCATTTTGAAAATCTTCCCATCTAAACTAAATAAATGTTTTACAGGAGCAGTGGAAGCTGGGACTGATGATCGAAAGATTCTTTGGCAATCTTTATCTTAAGATATATTAAGTGCAATTATAGAAAAAGTACATGAATCTTGTATTTTCTATCAGTCCAAACTAATGTACTTAAGATACAACAGTGAGAGAGAGAATGAAAGAGAGAGAGACAGAGAGAGAGAGAGAGAGAGAGAGAGAGAGAGAGAGAGAAAGAAGAGAGAGAGTAAAACTATTTTCAAATGGGTTATAATATTGGAAGTGATTTTGATTTTCATCATGGATGGACAGTGCATTTATTTTACTTTTAAAGGTGCATGTCTGTCCTCTATTTTATTGGGACATAGCAAAGTAAGGAGATTGGGGGTGTTTAGCACTTCTTAAAACAATAGATTGTTTTGATACTTAGGTTATCATGGGGGCATAGTGTTTTGTTGACACATTCTTTATTAAAGTACAAATTAAACTAATTGGAGTAAATTGTTTAAATAATTTAAAACTCTTAATAAGAACACTCTTTAAAATGTTATGAAAATGTGCTGTAATATCTAGTGATTTAAACAATTAAAAATGAATTTTTAAAAATCTTTTTTAATAACACAACTAAAACATTTTTAGTTCAAGAATGATTTATTTCTTCTTTAAATAAATTTAATCAAATTCAATTTCAGCTATTCATTTATTAATCACATTTGTTTTAAAGTGAACATGCATAAATAAGCATAGTAATGCAAAGTAATGCCATGTAATGCCGGCATTACACTAGATTTGGTAAAGTAATGAATTACGTTACCATTACTTGTAATGCTAATTTTGTGGCATTACACATTACTAGCATTACTTTGAAATCATGTAATGCATTTCAATGCATTACCATTACATTTAGCATTACCCCAAGCCTGATGCAAGTATATAAATTCCTAAAGAATAAAATGATACGTACACCTCAAACCAATTCACAGAAGAAAGTGATTTAATAACTCAATGGCGACGTTAAGTTTATATGAAATGTTTCTTTGTAAATAGCAAATGCATGTATGCATAAGAAACTTAACAGTGACTTAAATCATTGCAGTTAATATTTTTGCACACTGTAGGCAATACATAAATTTAAGAACTAGTAAGAGTATTTATATGCTAACGAAAATATACCCAGCAAATCCATTATGAGAATGTTCTGTACAAAATCTCTATCTTTACACCAGATAACGTAACCAGTGTCGCTTTCTTGCAGATTTGGAGGAAAGATTACTTTGGAGCCATTTTAGTAAAGAGAAATATTCCAGTGTTTGCTTTAACTGAGTATTTCTCAGGGCAAAATGACAGGTTATTAAACATGGATATATCCCACAGTGGACTTCCGATCTGTCAAGACACCCAGTGAATTTGCAGAGCTCGTGAACCTGCTTTTGTTTGCGTTCAGCCGTTTCAATGTCATGGTGCGTTTCTTTGATTAATAGCATGATATTGACAAAAAAAAAAAACAACAAACAAACAAAAACGAAAAAAGAAAAAAAAGAAAAGAAAACAACAACAAAAAACACATGGACTATAAATCAAAAAGAATTTTAATTTTCCTTATATAATATATACCATATCGTACAAAGATTCTACTTTTTTCTTGATCTTGGAAAATTTATATGTAACTTATCAAAAGTTCCTCATTTTTTATGTTGATGTGTACATTTTGATATTTTGTGTACATGCTTTCTACACTAAATAAGATAAAGCATACTCATTCTGGTAAAAACGATAACACCAATAAGGAGTAAAATATCAGTTAGTGAATGATGTACCTTTCCATATCATATATCATTAATCTGCAAGATGGGGATAAATGTATTGAATTTTGAAGACAAAACGAGTAACAGGGGAAGGACTGTTATTTATAACAAAAAACTAATTTTAATGTAAAAAAACATTTTTGGGAACACATTTTGTAATTATTCATAGGATGTATGAGCCATTCTTATATCTCTTTATAAAATCAAGTTATTATTATAAACTTTATGCATAATAGCAGATGTGTGCATGCAGGGGGTATAACCATTAACTTCCCATGGTCATGATACCCAGGTTGTTTGATAGTCTGTAAATTGCATTTGCGCACAACAGGGTCACCGAGTGTTAAGTGCCAAAAATGTTCTTTCATAGATCAGTTAACACGTCCAGAATCGAATCTCATTGTGTAAATATTGCGTAATATAGCATGTCAGATGTGATTATTATCTCATTCTTATTTTCTCTGACCTGGCTGCTGGACGCACATTTTTTGATGAACTTTGTTTAACCCACCCACCCACATCCCTTAAGCATACAATATATTATAAAAGAATTCATATTTTCACCATATTTTCATATAAGCATTGTTTGTTAGTAAGTTGGCGGTTTTTAACCCCACCTTTACAAAATGATTTGTCATTTATTCAATGTTCTTTTTTATTATTATTATCATTATTTATAATTACTTTTTTTAAAACAATATTAATGTGGTTCATTGACTTAGAGACCTTTAATGCAATCATTTGTTCAATTCTCTTTGCAAATAAACTTGGACTCATCGGATTATGATCATCTACAAATTTTTTTTTGTTTATGGTGGATTTCCTCAAAAGGAAAATATTGGTTGACAAAACAACTTTGTATATCATGGAAATCCGAATAACGAAGCATGAAATAGGAGCCATTTGATTGGAATAAGTTTAAAGTAAAATTTATCTTCTTATATAATGACATATGTTACTGGCGTATGACATACATGTATCTGGTGTATCTCTCTAGCCATTTGATTGAAACAAGATTAAAAGTAATATTTATCTTCTTATATAATGACATATGTTACCTGCGTATGACATACATGTATCTGGTGTATCTCTCAATATGTCCTAATATGTTCAAACTGCTACGTATGGTCTGCTTTACATGAAGACTAGAAATGTCTACCTGCACTTCTTTTCCACTGTTTGTGTCTTTAAAGGGGCATGGTCACGATTTTGGTCAAATTCTATTTTTCTGTTTTCATTATTTACAATGCTTTAGGAAAGCATTTATAAAGATCAAATGAAATTTGATTTTCATTATTTACAATGCTTTAGGAAAGCATTTCTAATGATCAAATGAAATTTGAGAGTCGGTCGTCAAGTTATAAGCGAGACACAGGGCTCACAATTCTTTGTCATGTAAACAAGGCTCGTGCCGTTTTTGTTTACATAGGTTCAATATACCAGTAAAAATCTTTTTTTAAGCTGATTTGTCTACCTTCTTATCCATTTTTAACATAAATAAACAGTTTCTAACGTTTAACACATTCATTTTAGGTCTAAAATTGGAATTTTTACTTCCACATTCAAAATGTAAACAAAAGCTTTGTTAGCAAGTATTGCAAGCTCTGTAACTTGCTTATAATTCAATGAATGACACTCAAATTTTGGTTGCCTATTAAAAATGCATTTCTAAAGCATTGTAAACATTAATATTGGAAAAATAATTTTTTACGTGTTGTTAATAATGATAAATGAAAAAAATTACATAAAAAATATAATATTTGAGGGTTAGGTTAAATATATACATGTAAACATGAACAATGTACTTATATAGGTGATTACTGGTGACCTGAGTGTTTAAGACGACTGGTAACAGCAACCTGAAAGTTTAACAATTTTAGGCTGCAGGATGATTTCGTGTAGTAGAAAAACACAAAATAAACCAAAACGCTAATATTGTATCAAATGATCTAGGATTAATTCTAAATTTGTTGTCTCTAAACATTTTATGTTTATGCAAATATCTATTTAAGTTTTTTAAGTGTATTCATATTCTGCTTTTTATTCAGTGTCAGTAACATCTGATTTGATTAAATGGCTATTTTTATTCTTCAGAGAGGAGTAATTTTTATTATATTTTTTGCATTTGAGTATTTGATAAGAACGGAAAAGTTAGAAATCATCAAACGTATAATTACTAGTCATTTACTTGGTAATTTTCGCAACACAGCATAAGTTCTCTGATGGCCAATATGCCTATATAAATGAATAGAGAAATGAATATTATTATTTTGGATTTTTAAATAAAAACAGTAATCTTCAATGCTTATTCTCCTTTCATTTGTCTTTTTTTGTCTTAACTTTCAATTGTCATCGGAAGGACTTCACAAAAAAATGAGTTATTTTACATAGAATGAATACATTAATAAAAATCCTTATACATGTCATCTATGCGATGTAAAATAAACAAAAAAATTCTACTTCCAGTGAGAAAACTCAAATATTTAAGTCATTATAATTTGTATTTTTAATTTAGGTCTCATTCTAATATCCAAGCGTGTTGAAGGACTTTTTGTAACAGAAACCACCATTTTGTTTCAATGAAAGTTCTGCAGTAAATAATTTAAAAATCCAAAAAATTAAAGAATATTTCTGCTGTCTAAAACTGTCTGTTTTGCGGTGGTAAAAAATATTAAAATATATTAAAATTAAATCCTGACATTGAAGAAAAATGGAATAATTTGATGATCTACCTATTTACTTTGTAATTAGGCACTACCTTATGTACTACCCTTAATTCTGAACTACATAGACTTAGGTCGAAAGATTTCTATAAAGAATTTCAAGTCAAGTAAACAATTTCAGTTGTTAAGATTTTTATAGTTTCTCTCGTTTTTGATCTCATCGAATGACGATCGTGGATAAATGGGGTGAATGTTTAAAATAACAGGCATTCATTATATTTACTCTAATCTAGAATTCCAATATGAGAAAAATAAAGCAAATCACTGCACTTTTACTTATATATAATATCAAATTTATGATCTATATTTGAGTTTGATGTTGGATTTCTTTCTTACAGACACTAAAATAGTGTAATATCGACATAGTTTTTACAATGAGAAAAACACCTTTACGTGTACTTTTAATCACATAACGATAATTACTTTTTTACGAAGTTACTTGCGTATCTACATATAGAATGCTTAAGTGTAACCAACTGTACGGGGTTTTAAGCAGGGGCGTTAAAAAGTTACGTTTGTTTCTAGAGTTTGTGTTGAATTTTTTTAGCATAAATATTAGTACATATTGTAAATCATTAATTGTTATATTAATCGTTAAAATATTTTTAAAACTATCATTTACTGTTCTGTTATTTAATATTTGTGTGATTTTGTGTATTTCATATACAAGCATGAATATGTGAAGTTCTCGAAGTAGTATAAATCTCGTGGTTTTTTGGTATTGCAAATTCTTAATACTCAAAACCTTCTATACCTTAAAGTTAGAAAAAGGATAAATTTTTATTAGTGTAATTTCCTCCGAAATGGTGCCTCTGTCTCACAGTACTTTAAAAGTTTAAAACACTGTTAAACCATAAATGTTTGATAAAATATAACAGAGTATGTGTACAGAAAAACCTGTTAATGTGAAAAAGGGAGACATGATTTTTTTCCAAATATTGTATAGGAACATTTATTATATCTTATGACATAGGCGTCGGAACTGGGGGGGGGGGGGGGGCACGGATTAGGAATTTCATGATTTTGGGGGGAAAAATCGCGTAAGGAAGTTTTTTTTTCTTTTGGAAGTATAGGTATACTCCCCCCCCCCCCCCCAAACGAATTAGGATTTCCATGATTTTGGGAATTACTTTTTTCTCAATATTTCTGAGGATTAGTCTAGCCCCCCCCCCACTTTCAATTTGCTTCCGACGCCAGTGTATGAGTTGTTCGCAAAAAACATTTATCTATTATTGATATCTATTTTACTTTGGGTGAATGATAATCTATATAATACACATGAACAGCAAACGTTATGCTTCCAATGGTTTGTTATATCTCAAAATAATTTACCCACCGAACTTATATAAGTCTAAAATATGCTTTAAGTTTGTTTAAAGTTTATTTTTTGGTATGCATATACAATATATTAATACAGTGAAATGTGTTCTGAAGCAAAGATCTAGGAAATGTAAACAATATTTAAATATATATAAGGTATTCAAACAAATTTTAATGTTTTGATACTAATCGAATTACGTGTTTATAAGGAGTGACGGTGTATAGTAGTGTCTTATTGAAAATGAAAAGTATAAAGTAAATCAGACAATAGAGCGGATCAAGACATTTTTCAAATGAGCTCTCTTCTATTAAAGATTTATACATGTATGTTTTGCATATGAAATATTCGCCAATCAGAGAGAGAGAGAGAGAGAGAGAGAGAGAGAGAGAGAGAGAGAGAGAGAGAGAGAGAGAGAGAGCGAGCTCACATCCCAACTACCCACATGAAACACCGTAAAAAAGAATTTTATCGTTAAAATAACAATTATAATATTTTGAGAATTTCATATTTCGTTTGATTTTCTGTATCTCAGTTTACTATTTAACCTACTGTGATAAGGTACGTTAAGAGTTTAATTCATATAAATTATATCTTTAAGATGAATTAAAAATTTAAACATAACACGGGTAGGAAAGACAGATAACAAATCTTTCTTATATATACAAATTTATTTCCAAAGAATTATTTTAATGCTAGTTGATCTCTCTTGGCCAAAGTAAAATATGTGTCCAAGTAGTGCAGTGGACAATGCACTCGCTTATCACCGCTGCAAGCCGAGTTTGATTCCCGTGATCGACAGTGGTTGTATGTGAAAGGGTATGGTGGTCGCCGGCTTGGACCCTTGAGTTTGTCCGGGCACCCTGCCCCCTTCATCAATGACCCCTTCGCACTAACATCCGTGCCAATGAAAGATATTGGACGTAAGTGATCATATCTAATTATTGCTATCAAATACATAACGTCAAGTACCTTTGGTTGTTTCAGTTTTAGAGAAAAGATTATGAAAGATGATTTCCAATTCATTTTTATGTAAAAATTCAACCATCCCACTGTCGCTTCACCATACCACTGGTTATCATGATTTGAATTAACCTGAATCGACACTACCTTTGGATGCTACCACACAAGTTTTATCTTTCTGGAAAAATATTTTGAGAGGAATCCCAGAGATATTTTTCTCTAATTTTTCTCTATTTATTACAACATAAGAAATCAGCAGACAGACAAACATACATCCAGAAGGTAGATTTGGGCAAGAATGCAATTTCGAATTATATTTTTTTTCAGGTTAATGTTTAAAAAGAATCTTTAAAGATATACGATATGCATTAAGTCATACACAAAATTTAACTTGTGAAAAAAACATCTCAAAGTAGTATCAATTCTTGTTAGGCAACAAGAAGTTTTAACTCAATCTTTGTAAATTGATTTGTCATTTTTACAATGATTTTATGTTGTTCAATTTATTGTTTTCAATTTTAACAATACAAATTTGGTTCATTTAATAAACGACCTGAATTCAATCTTTTGTTCTATTTCATTGCAACTGAACTTTTTTTGATTCAGGTACTTGAACTGGGTAAAATTACTTGTAGCAACAAATCTTAAAGTTGGGCAAAATTATTAAGGTGTTTCTCTTGAAAATGCTTATATATATTATATGTATGGAAAAATTTGGCTGACCAAAATATTTTTGAAAAAAATACAGAAAAGCTGAAAAGCTTCCTTTAACAATATCTTCTCATATTTGATTCAGCCAAAAATAGATATTATGTTAAACTTGTTTTGAAACATTATTTGTTCCTGTAAATTAAAAATGTGTTTACTGTTATCCAAAAGGTAGATAGGGCCCATAATGGTGGATTGAGACTCTACACAGGAATTTGTTGAAAAGAAGCTTTACAAAGCTTTTTATCAACATTAATTTTAGCAAACAAATTAAATATTGTTTGGAAAAATTCACATGTATCTTTTATTGGCATCAAATCATGGTTGATTTGACGCCAAGAGATTTACCTTTTTTTATTTTATGAATAAAAGTAGGTTTTATAATGGGTTGGTGCTTAAAACAGAAAAAAACAAAATGGTTTCGGATGTAACATGTATTTTTCTTTTTATTCCTTGGCTCACGTTCAACAAGCAGACTGGAAAAAAAGCGACTCTTGTTTCCTGTTTATACAAATAACATTTTTCAAGAAGCTTTAGCAGCAAAAAAGCATGTTTTGATGTTGCTTTTTCCATATCATTTAAGATGAGTTTCTTTACATGCTATTCGAGATATTTACATATATCTGCTACGACATTTAAACATATAAAAGGAAATCATGTATGATAAAGTTTGAATTTGGAGGAAAGCAATATCAATATCCCAATATCAATGAAACGAGTGATAACTCTTCTGGGACATTTTCAACTGCAATTATAAAGGGGAGTTGCTTCCCTTTCATGTTGATCAACAGAATATTAGTATATATTCATAGTTATAATGACATCCCTTTGCAAACGTTCTTTATCTGAGTTACTTCTTTATGTGCTAGGAATCTTTATAAAGTGTAGCAATATTTAATTCTATTCTTACAACGATAACATTCACTTTGTGCATTCAAATATATACAAGTACTGTTTGACATTAGTATAGTTAGATATAAAATTAGAATGCAATTCAATTAAGTCTGATATATAAGTGAGAAAAAATATTTTATTCAACAGTTACACCAATGTTTCATTAATGGATATGCATCATTGAGAAGTAAAAATCTGATTAATTTTACAAATTGGAGATAAGTTCCCAAAGGGAAAGTTAAATACATTTAGATACATTGGATTTCATGTTCATGAACAATTCTGAACTTTGTACTAAGCCATCGTGTTAAACGACATGATTCACAGAAATTGTTCATGTAGTTTCTTGATTTCGTCTCCTTTTGTGGATTTTTTTGGTACTGTTAGTTAAAAGAATGTGCTTTTTATGAATCGCCTGACTTTTATTTGTCCGCCATTGTCCATATTCAAGACATTTGGAGCCTGCAGGAGAAAAAGTAATTATTTCAATTTATATCTCATATCTATGTTTACCATCAAATCTTCGTTAAATCTTTAGATAAGGTATCTAGTCGTAATTTGTAACTTAGTACGAAAATCTAAATATGTTAGCTTTAAAATTTGAATATGTTCCTACATTTTTCTAAACAGCTCTTCATAAAAATTATCTTTAGAAGGTGGACTTAGCCTAAAAATGGCCACGACCATCTAGTCTTATTTATATATGTATTCTATTATTTATCATTTAATTAATATGCAAGAAACCACAAAAGCTTTTTAAATTTTTGCTTAGAAAAATATATACAGTAAATTCTTTAATATATTTCTTCCAACCCATCTATTCCATGTTTGAACGATCAGTATGAATTATTGTCTTAAAGAAAAAATGCTAAGTAAAACATTGTTCGTAGTCATGCGGTCAAATTTCGTATCTAAATAGTGACATCTAAATGTGGCTATATTGAAACAAAAAGACCAATAGCTTTAAAAGGTAACTCAGATACAATGTATATTTTTTTCAAAGGTGCAGTAATATTGCAAATTTCAGAAACAAAAAGTAAACTATTCTTAAAGCTTTAAATTTTCTTTTAACCATGGATTAAAAAAAGAGTTCTTTTATACTGATATCTGTTTGCTTTTACATCAACTTTACAAATAAAAACTACATAGTGTTGAAAAAAATCTCAAAATATAAATCCTTATTGTGGCACCTGTTTAGGTTAACCCGGGCCTCTGTAGAATTTTTTGATACTTCTGCAGTATTATCTTTAAAGTTTAAATAATTCTTTAGGAATAAAGTTACACTTGTAAAAAGTTGGAACCATGTTCCGGCTAATTAATTCTAAAGAAACATAATTTGAAAAAAAATTCATACATCGAAAAGATTTTTCTTTAAAATATCTAAGTGATCATTCAAAAAACCAGTATCTAATGAATATGATACCAGGTGAATATTTCATGCATAAAATTGTATTTCTAAGACATCCATTTAAATCGAAAAAATAATCAAAATTTCATTCAATTGATAAATGAACCAAAAGAAAATAAAGATATGTGGAAATGTAACAAATTCTGTGGTACTAGTCGCTATACAGTTTTTTGCATCTTGATATAGAAAGATATTTTAATTCAATTCGTTGTTTGCATTTACTTAGCAACTCTGTTCTAGCTATGTCCTCCTGAGGGTATCGTACCAAGCAACGCAATCAAAAAAAGCTTTTGAGACTAGAGGAAAGTTTTTAAAACAACGCTTTTATTTCGGTATTATTGCAAACGACTATTGACCTTTTGTGCATCGTGATTTACATGTAATTGATTTACAGGAAGATTTTATTTAATATTTAATGTTTAAATGATAATATCAAAAATATAATTGTTACCATTACCTTTTTACCGTAACAACGTCTACAATGCTAAGTCAATTTCATTCTGGTTGACAGTTCCTTAAAAGACAACATTCAAAGTAAAACAAAATGCAATTGATATTTTTAGATATAAAAAAAAATATTTTTATTATTTATTTCTTTCAATAAGTAAAATTTTTGTTTGTAAAAAGAATTGATTATATTTCATTCTTAAAGAATGTCAAATTGAGATTTTACCAGGAAGAATTTCAGAAAATGAGTAGATTATCTGTTCATATTATTATACATGTACGTGTATATGTTTTCAATACTTTCTATTCTCTCCTTCTGTGTGTCCAAGTTGATAGATTTAGATGAAGTGTTCATGTTTTCCTCTCTCTGATGCAGATTTTGGATCTATTGATGTACAATAATAGAGTTTAAAGAAATTCACAATAACAAATTTGGCTAAAACACGTGTGAATGAAGAATGTTTACATATTGTAGAGATTCTGCTCAGAAAAATACAATATCTCAACCAACAACCGAAGTCTTCTTTAATAGGAACCCACCTTACTATTTTAGCTTTTAAACATTTAGGCAAATTTCAACAAAACATGGAATAAAGCATCCTTCGTTAAAAGGGCCAGAAATGCAAAATTGAAACTGCATTCCACTGATCAACATTGAATCCCCTTTGGTGCTCTAGTGATGATGAAGAGGACTAAGCTTAAACACTTTAGACATTTAATTAGGATAGTTGCACGATTATATCACATATTATAGCATTACAGCTCTCAAGACATAGACATAAATAATATTATATACATTGTAATATTATTTTAAATTTAGAGCCCATTCAATGAGCTCAAAATCAATTCAATCAAATCAACTCAATCAACTTTCCTGAAGTCAATACTCTGCTTCAGGTCTGAGTATTGGCCTGAAACTTATTCACTTTTCTTTAGAGAATTTGAGTTAAAGACTTAATTGAGTGAATTGAAAATTTTGATAATGGTTTGGCCATGTGTCTCATTTTAAGCAATAAAAATCAATTATAAGAAATCTCATAAAATACAGCATTGAAATGTTTGAGTTATAACAAAATACATTTGATTTTCCCCTTTATATTCCTCTTCGAGAATTTTAATAGTTTTTTCATATACTAGTATACATGTCTATGTTAAAATGTGATTCCCCGTGTTTTGAAAAATCTTGAATCTATATTACCTGTGAATGATTGCACAAAAGTTTCAATTTTTAAGGCCCAAAAATTTTATGAGATTATTAAAGACTTTGTTTATGATCTTTTCTTTTAAAAACATTGACCCAGCTGTTGCTTCAATCTATTCATGGGGTATGTTGGACCATAAAAAGAGGATCATTCTTTAAAATAAAGAATATATAGATTTTTTCAAATTCATTTTTAAACTATATGGTTAGAGAATTTGAATTTTGTGTGGAGGCATCTAAGGAAGTGGTGTTTTAATTTTGTTGAGATCATAATCTCTAGGTGTAGGGTGGGGCCATAATTGGGATTTGACGGTTCACATTCAAATATATAGGAGACAATGTTTTAAAGTCTTTGTTTTAAACGTTCTGGTCAGTAATAATTTGTATGGCATTATTCTCCTGAAACGTTATCATAATTTGATTTTGGTTTGAAGTATAATCTCCTTAGGAAACCATATTTATAACAAGAGGCCAATGGGTCACATTGCTCACCAGAGAATAATAGTTATGATAAAATCAGCTTAATGGAGTCATAATACAAACTATCTGGACAATGTAGTTTAATGCATGTAAATCCTGTATTAAAAAATCCACCCCCGGACATTTTTACATTTTTTATCATTAGTCACCTTTCTAACAGGATGATTTTTAAGTAATATTTTATCATTAGTCACCTTTCTAACAGGATGATTTTAAAGTAATATCACATGTAAAGCACTGCAGTTTTCAAAAAGATCCTAAACACTTATAATGGGATATAAACCTACATCAAACTCTGAACCGCTTGTAAAACCTAAGAATTGTCCAAGGGCCAAAGTATAAACAATTTTAAAGAATTAATGATATGTCGAAATGCCTGCATGTTAGTATAAGTAAAACCATATGTGATAACATTTCAGTTTTTGTGAATTATTAAAATATTTTCCGCTGTACAATTGAATCCCCAATGTGGCCTGTATTTGCTTCAACTAAAGTTACAGCTTTTCTAAGTAATTGTTTTATAGAAGAAGATTTTTATACCCTTTTCTCTATATATTTCTTATTCAAAATTAGTCCTCCTACTGTGAGCCCATCCTACCCCCGGGGATCATGATATAAACACATTTGAATTAATCCTACTTGAGAATGCTTCCACACAAATTTCAGCCTTTCCAGCCAATTCGCTTTTGAGAAAAAGATTTTTTAAAAAAATCTAATCTATATTTTCTAATGTTAGACCGCCATTGTGCCCCCACGCTACCCCCGGGGTTCAGGATTTAGACAAATTTGCAGCTACACTATCTGAGGGTACTTCCACACAAGTTTCAGCTTTTCTATCCAATTAGTTTTTTAGAAGGAAATTTTTAAAATATTTAATCTAAATATTCCTGTGTAAAAATTAGACCCCCCCCCCATTGTGGTCCCACTCTACCCCCAAGGGTCATTATTTTTACAACTTTGAATCTACATTACCTAAAGATGCTTCCACACAAATTTCAGCTTTTCTGGCTGATTGGTTTCTGAGAAGATTTTTAAAGATTAACACTATATATTCCTATGAAAAAATTCGACCCCCAATTGTTTTTCTGGCTGATTGGTTTCTGAGAAGATTTTTAAAAATTTACTCTATCTATTCCTATATAAAATTCGACCCTCCTATTGTGGCCCACCTAACTTTCAAGGGTCATGATTTTCATAACTTTGAATTTACACTACCTGAAGATGCTTCCACAAAGGTTTCACCTTTTCTGGCTCATTAGTTTCTTAGAAGATTCTTAAAATATCTAATCTGTATATTCCTGTATAAAAATTAGACCCCCAATTATAGCCCAACCCAACATTTAGGGGTCATGTTTTTCACAACTTTAAATCTACACCAGAGGTTTAAGCTTTCCTCGCTGATAGGCTTCTGAGAAGATTTTTAAAGTTTTACTCTTTATATTCCTATGTAAAAATTAGGGGCCCCCATTGTGGCCCCACCAAACCTCCAGGGGTTATAATTTTCACACTTTTGCATCTACACTACCTGATGATGCTTCCACAAAGGTTTCAGCTTTTCTGGCTCATTAGTTTCTTAGAAGATTTTAAAATATTTAATTTTTTTATTGTGTAAAAATTATAACCCGAATTGTCGCCCCAACTAACCTCCAGGGGTCATGATTTTCATCACTTTGAATTTACACTACCTGAGGATGCTTCCACATAAGTAACAGTTTTCGTGGCTGATTGGTTTTTTGAGAAGAATATTTTAAAAGATTTACTCTAAAAATTCATATGAAAAATAAGACCTCTATTGTGACCCCACCCTACCACCGGGGGTCATGATTTTCACAACTTTGAAACTACACTACCTGAGGATGCTTCCACATAAGTAACAGTTTTCGTGGCTGATTGGTTTTTTGAGAAGAATATTTTTAAAGATTTACTCTATATATATACATATGAAAAATTAGACCTCTATTGTGACCCCACCCTACTACAGGGGGTCATGATTTTCACAACTTTGAAACTACACTACCTCAGGATGCTTCTACATAGGTTTCAACTTTCCTGGCTGATTGGTTTCTGAGAAGAAAATATTTAAAGATTTACTCTTTATATTCCTATGTAAAAATTAGGGGGCCCCATTGTGGCCCCACCCAACCTCGAAGGGTCATGATTTTCACACTTTTGCATATACACTACATAAAGATGCTTCCACAAAGGTTTCAGCTTTTCTGGCTCATTTGTTTTTTAGAAAAAGATTTTAAAATATTTAATCTGTATATTCTTGTGTAAAAATTAGACCCCGAATTGTTGCCCCAACTAACCTCCAGGGGTCATGATTTTCATCACTTTGAATTTACACTACCCGAGGATGCTTCCACATAAGTTACAGTTTTCGTGGCTGATTGGTTTCTGAGAAGAAGATTTTAAAATATTTACTCTTTAAATTCCTATGTAAAAATTACGCCCCCCCCCCCCCCATTGTGACCCCACCCTAGCCTTGAGGGTCATGGTTTTCACAACTTTGAATCCACACTACTTGAGGATGCTTTTAATGTTTAAAGATTTACTCTTTATATTCCTATGTAAAAATTAGGGGGCCCCATTGTGGCCCCACCCAACCTCGAGGGGTCATGATTTTCACACATTTGCATCTACAGTACATAAAGATGCTTCCACAAAGGTTTCAGCTTTCCTAGCCGATTGGTTTTTGAGAAGAAGATTTTTAAAGATTTACTCTTCATATTCCTATGTAAATATAAGACCCCAAATTGTGTTCCAACCCTACTCCCGGGGATTATGATTATCACAACTTTGAATTTACGCTACCTGAGAATGCTTCCACATGATAGGTTTTAACTTTCTGGCTGATTGGTTTCTGAAAAGATTCTTAAAGATTTACCTTATATATTCCTATATAAAATTAAGACCCCTATCGTGGCCCCAACGTACACCCGGTGGTCATGATTTTCACAATTTTAATATTTAAATCCACATTACCTGAGAATGCTTCCACATAAGTTTCAGTTTTCCTGGCTGACAGGTTTCTGAGAAGGAAATTTTTAAAATTTTCTCTAGATATTCCTATGTAAAAATTCGACCCCCCCCCCCCCCATTGCGACCCCACCTTATCCCGAGAGGTCATGATTTTCCAAACTTTGAATCTACACTACCTGAGTATGCTTTCACATATGTTTCAGCTTTCATGGCTGATTAGTTTCTGAGAGGAAGATTTTTAAAATTTACTCTTCATATTCCTATATTAAAATTCTAGCCACTATTGTTTCCCACCCAACCCCCAGGGGTCATGATTTCCACAACTTTGAATCTACACTATCTGAGGATGCTTCCACATATGTTCAAGCTTTCCTGGCTGATTGGTTTCTGAGAAGAAGATTTTCAAAGATTTACTCTATATATACCCATGTAAAATTTAGACACCCCCAATCGTGACCCCACCCTCAACTGGGGGTCACGATTTTCACAACTTTGAATCTACACTACCTTAGAATGCTTCCACATAAATTTCTGTTTTTCTGGCTAATTATTTCTGAGAAGAAGATTTTTAAAGATTTCCTGTTTATATTCCTATCTATAATTTATAATCTTTGATATTCTTTGTGACTGAGCCAGAAAAGCAGAACTGAAACTTGTGCGGAAAAATAAATATCAACATCGTAGTTTGAGTTCGAGTTTGTTAAAATCATAATTACTTGAGGTAGGGTGGAGCAAAAAAGAAGGATCAAGGACTTACATGTATATCAAATTTAAAAAGGAAGAATAATATTTCAAGGAATAATACGAGGAAGAAAATCTTAAAATTTTAATAAAAAACTAGTCAGTTATAGAACAGTAGGAACCTGAATGGATGCAAGATCAGGTAGTGCATTTCTAATGGCCTGGAGGTTAGGTTCGACAACAAATCAGTTTTTTTAGCATATGGATATACGGGTTAATAAGGAAAACCTTTTGGAAAATTAAATATACATGAAGCCAGAAAAAATTAAAACATGTGTACATGTAAAAGATGAAATGCCTTCTGCTGTTTTGTAGACATAATGATGACAAAGGCACACCCTTTATATTTTCACTTTCAATTTGCAATCAAATCACACAAACCATATCTGTGCCTGTGTTTTCATTGAAAAGGCACTTGGAATAGACTTACCATCAACAGAACTACAGGATGACCAATAATAGAGCTGTTTGCCCTCATAACGTGTTCTTGTAGCATCGCAGAATGTTTCTGACTTGATAGGTAGAGAAATTGTGTGCAAAGTTGAAATGCTGTTTTGCATTCTCAAGTTGTTTGATAAAAGTGAACATCAGCCTGTAACATAATGCACATTTATGAATTAAAAACACTTGGTGCTTATAAGGTCTGCTCTGCATAGTTTTTCTATGCTATAAAAGAAAGTCTAAACAATAATTTTATGTCTTTGGTGTAGTAAAGACTAACCTGTCTTGTTTTTGGTCCTTTTAGCTTTCCTTACAAATATCCAAGAGTGTAGCTATAGTCTAATCGTTTTCTACAAACTGCCACTCACATTTTCGAAGACAAAAGGTATATAGGTTGTACGATGCTGAAATTGTAAAAAATAATATTGTGCATATTTGGGATAATTTACTAGATATCACAAGACATATTTTAAATGTACTATTTTTTACTTTTTTGAAAAAAAGGTTTAATGGCATTGTGAAGTATTCTGACTCAGATATTAAAATGAACCTCTCTTCCTACATGTAACTGACTATGTAGAAGATGAAATGCCTTCTGCTTTTTCGTAGACATAATGATGACAAAGGCACACCCTTTATATTTACACTTTCAATTTGCAATCAAATCACACAAACCATATCTGTGCCTGTGTTTTCATTGAAAAGGCACTTGGAATAGACTTGCCATCAACAGAACTACAGGATGACCCATAATATAGCTGTTTGCCCTCATAACGTGATCTTGTAGCATCGCAGAATGTTTCTGACTTGATAGGTAGGGAAACTGTTTGTAAAGCATGCAAAACAATTTTATTGCAATGATTTTACAATCTCCAGATTAAAATAAACAAAGAAGGAGTGATGTTGTATTGCTCTATGCAAAGTGTTATTAAAGTGATAATATTAGGAAATGTAGAATTTTATTCTTTACAGTCTGTATTTAAATAAAAAACTGAAATCAACAATTGATGGATAAAAAAATGCACTCAAATTTCTACATTAAAAACATTTGTAGTACATGTACCTTACCTAATTTATGCTCCTTCAATATATGGATTATTTCTTTGTTTAGTTGTTTTCCTGTCTTTTCCAGTAATTAATGCATGATGTCAAATACTGAATTTGAGAATGTTCCCTAAAAGGTACTAAAATTATGGAGAAAACAACATAAGTTCTACCTTCCAGTAACAGAGAATGATATATAGATTTTGTGTTGCTATGATCCAGGTTGCTTGCTTAAGATTTTGCCTAGACTACGAATTGCTTACTTATACTGATCTTGCATTATTTTACTTACTAAGATATATTAAAAATCGAACTACATTCCTAACTTTTTTTTAAAATAAAATTTCCCTTTTTAAACAGGATAAAAGATGTTTAAGCATTGCTCAAATGGAGAATGCTGACTCACTGTGGAATATTCTCACTTATGATTACATAAATATGCATAAAACAATATAAGACAGTAACAAATGTTAGCATGTAAATGTTTTAAGAAAACTGTGATAAAATGATAAATTTACTTTGCAAAGTTGTAATGCTGTTTTAGCATTCTCAAGTTGTTTGATAAAAGTGAACATCAGCCTGTAACATAATGCACATTTATGAATTAAAAACACCTGGTGCTTATAAGGTCTGCTCTGCATAGTTTTTCTATGCTATAAAAGAAAGTCTAAACAATAATTTTATGTCTTTGGTGTAGTAAAGACTAACCTGTCTTGTTTTTGGTCCTTTTAGCTTTCCTTACAAATATCCAAGAGTGTAGCTATAGTCTAATCGTTTTCTACAAACTGCCACTCACATTTTCGAAGACAAAAGGTATATAGGTTGTACGATGCTGAAATTGTAAAAAATAATATTGTGCATATTTGGGATAATTTACTAGATATCACAAGACATATTTTAAATGTACTATTTTTTACTTTTTTGAAAAAAAGGTTTAATGGCATTGTGAAGTATTCTGACTCAGATATTAAAATGAACCTCTCTTCCTACATGTAACTGACTATGTAGAAGATGAAATGCCTTCTGCTTTTTCGTAGACATAATGATGACAAAGGCACACCCTTTATATTTACACTTTCAATTTGCAATCAAATCACACAAACCATATCTGTGCCTGTGTTTTCATTGAAAAGGCACTTGGAATAGACTTGCCATCAACAGAACTACAGGATGACCCATAATATAGCTGTTTGCCCTCATAACGTGATCTTGTAGCATCGCAGAATGTTTCTGACTTGATAGGTAGGGAAACTGTTTGTAAAGCATGCAAAACAATTTTATTGCAATGATTTTACAATCTCCAGATTAAAATAAACAAAGAAGGAGTGATGTTGTATTGCTCTATGCAAAGTGTTATTAAAGTGATAATATTAGGAAATGTAGAATTTTATTCTTTACAGTCTGTATTTAAATAAAAAACTGAAATCAACAATTGATGGATAAAAAAATGCACTCAAATTTCTACATTAAAAACATTTGTAGTACATGTACCTTACCTAATTTATGCTCCTTCAATATATGGATTATTTCTTTGTTTAGTTGTTTTCCTGTCTTTTCCAGTAATTAATGCATGATGTCAAATACTGAATTTGAGAATGTTCCCTAAAAGGTACTAAAATTATGGAGAAAACAACATAAGTTCTACCTTCCAGTAACAGAGAATGATATATAGATTTTGTGTTGCTATGATCCAGGTTGCTTGCTTAAGATTTTGCCTAGACTACGAATTGCTTACTTATACTGATCTTGCATTATTTTACTTACTAAGATATATTAAAAATCGAACTACATTCCTAACTTTTTTTTAAAATAAAATTTCCCTTTTTAAACAGGATAAAAGATGTTTAAGCATTGCTCAAATGGAGAATGCTGACTCACTGTGGAATATTCTCACTTATGATTACATAAATATGCATAAAACAATATAAGACAGTAACAAATGTTAGCATGTAAATGTTTTAAGAAAACTGTGATAAAATGATAAATTTACTTTGCAAAGTTGTAATGCTGTTTTAGCATTCTCAAGTTGTTTGATAAAAGTGAACATCAGCCTGTAACATAATGCACATTTATGAATTAAAAACACCTGGTGCTTATAAGGTCTGCTCTGCATAGTTTTTCTATGCTATAAAAGTAAGTCTAAACAATAATTTTATGTCTTTGGTGTAGTAAAGACTAACCTGTCTTGTTTTTGGTCCTTTTAGCTTTCCTTACAAATATCCAAGAGTGTAGCTATAGTCTAATCGTTTTCTACAAACTGCCACTCACATTTTCGAAGACAAAAGGTATATAGGTTGTACGATGCTGAAATTGTAAAAAATAATATTGTGCATATTTGGGATAATTTACTAGATATCACAAGACATATTTTAAATGTACTATTTTTTACTTTTTTGAAAAAAAGGTTTAATGGCATTGTGAAGTATTCTGACTCAGATATTAAAATGAACCTCTCTTCCTACATGTAACTGACTATGTAGAAGATGAAATGCCTTCTGCTTTTTCGTAGACATAATGATGACAAAGGCACACCCTTTATATTCACACTTTCAATTTGCAATCAAATCACACAAACCATATCTGTGCCTGTGTTTTCATTGAAAAGGCACTTGGAATAGACTTGCCATCAACAGAACTACAGGATGACCCATAATATAGCTGTTTGCCCTCATAACGTGATCTTGTAGCATCGCAGAATGTTTCTGACTTGATAGGTAGGGAAACTGTTTGTAAAGCATGCAAAACAATTTTATTGCAATGATTTTACACTCTCCAGATTAAAATAAACAAAGAAGGAGTGATGTTGTATTGCTTTATGCAAAGTGTTATTAAAGTGATAATATTAGGAAATGTAGAATTTTATTCTTTACAGTCTGTATTTAAATAAAAAACTGAAATCAACAATTGATGGATAAAAAAATGCACTCAAATTTCTACATTAAAAACATTTGTAGTACATGTACCTTACCTAATTTATGCTCCTTCAATATATGGATTATTTCTTTGTTTAGTTGTTTTCCTGTCTTTTCCAGTAATTAATGCATGATGTCAAATACTGAATTTGAGAATGTTCCCTAAAAGGTACTAAAATTATGGAGAAAACAACATAAGTTCTACCTTCCAGTAACAGAGAATGATATATAGATTTTGTGTTGCTATGATCCAGGTTGCTTGCTTAAGATTTTGCCTAGACTACGAATTGCTTACTTATACTGATCTTGCATTATTTTACTTACTAAGATATATTAAAAATCGAACTACATTCCTAACTTTTTTTTAAAATAAAATTTCCCTTTTTAAACAGGATAAAAGATGTTTAAGCATTGCTCAAATGGAGAATGCTGACTCACTGTGGAATATTCTCACTTATGATTACATAAATATGCTTAAAACAGTATAAGACAGTAACAAATGTTAGCATGTAAATGTTTTAAGAAAACTGTGATAAAATGATAAATTTACTTTGCAAAGTTGTAATGCTGTTTTAGCATTGTGTTGCTATGATCCAGGTTGCTTGCTTAAGATTTTGCCTAGACTACGAATTGCTTACTTATACTGATCTTGCATTATTTTACTTACTAAGATATATTAAAAATCGAACTACATTCCTAACTTTTTTTTAAAATAAAATTTCCCTTTTTAAACAGGATAAAAGATGTTTAAGCATTGCTCAAATGGAGAATGCTGACTCACTGTGGAATATTCTCACTTATGATTACATAAATATGCTTAAAACAGTATAAGACAGTAACAAATGTTAGCATGTAAATGTTTTAAGAAAACTGTAATAAAATGATAAATTTACTTTGCAAAGTTGTAATGCTGTTTTAGCATTCTCAAGTTGTTTGATAAAAGTGAACATTAGCCTGTAACATAAGCATAGTTTAAACACTGACTTTAACATTGATGAATTAAAAACACTTGATGCTTATACGGTTTGTTCTACATAATTTTTATATGCTATAAAAGTAAGTCTAAACAATAACATTATGTATGTGTTGTAGTAATGACTAACCTGTACTGTTTTGTTCTGTTTTGTTTAGGTCCTGTTAGCTTTCCTTACAAATATCCAATAAGTGTAGCTATAGTGTAATCGTTTTCTGCAAACTGCAACCCACATTTTCAAAGACAAAATGTATATAGGTTGAAAGATGCTGAAATTGTAAAAAATAATAGTCTGCTTATTTGGGATAATTCACCAAATATCACATAATATATTTTAAATGTACAATTTATATAAGTTATGTAAAAAAAATTTGAAGAAAAAAAACTAAGTTTAATATCATTGAGAAGTTTTCTGACTCAGATATTAAAATAAACCCCCTCCTGCTACATGTAACTGACTAAGGTTCGATGTGATTTTATAACATCCCGCCTTACCATTGCAAAACAATTTACGTCAATCATAACCAAAATCATCACAATTATTCTTCATCTATAGATTTACAGAAAAAAAGATTATTTTAGGTCAAAATTATTAACTATCAAGTTAATAACGTTAAATTAAATTCGTTAAACAATTGCTGATCACGTGACTGCCCTTCATTCATTTGTGTGTACACATCGCATGGCACTTGGCACGATTGAGAACAGGAGGATGAACAATATGAAAAAGGTAATACGTATAATGTTATCTTGGTTACAAATATTGACTGCATATTTTAAGTGTAATAAGGAATCTTCGAAAGGGACAGATTAATCCATTTTTAAAAATAAATGTACATTATAAGCATATGTGACACATATTGGCCGACTTATTGACATTTTTCGCGCCTTTGGGGAAATGTCAGACAGAGTATCTTTATCTTGGGTACATGTACACAGATAACATTTTCATAGTCTTGAGTCCTAGAGCAAGTACAATGTCGTAATTCAGTGATCGTTCTTAAATTAATTAGAAATATTAATATGAACATTTACACGAGTAAATCATATCTTGTTTACAAAATAAGGCGCAATCAGATCCACGTGGACAGCTAGTCGGTCTAATTTGAGGAGGCTGAATTTGGCGATAGTAAAATGTAAAGAGTATCTAGTTTCTTTAATTCAGTGACAAACTTATGGATTTGTTCATGTAAGGGACAATTCAAAGACTTTGCAAGAATTAGTTAAAATTTTATTCAAAGTCATTAAAAATAGATCTTTTCTGTTTGGGAAATGCAGATTCTGCATTATTGTTTCGATGCCATTACATGTGTGTTCACATTTCAAGCTTTTATATCATATCTTGTTTTCCTACGATAAAGTTTTTACTTTCATTTCATGATTTCAAGCATGTTGAACTAAGTTTATCCGCCATTTTTTTTAACCGGAACTTAATAGTAATCATTTGCATATCATATGCTAAAAAAATATGAACTAAAGGTATTTTACATTTCAAGTCTCATCCTTTCGTTGCCTGAAAGTTAACACTTCATGAAAGAAAATCAAATTCTGGTGAAATTATAAGATATTCTATATTTAAACAGGAATTTATTGATCTGCCAATTCACTGCGGTCCTTGTTACTGGGCATGCGCATTTATGAACTTCTCAAGTTTCTGAATAACATGATAGTATTTAGGTCATACGTTTGCTAATTTAGAAATACAAAGAAATGATTTCAGTTTTTTACTATTCAATCTTTAATTTTTGTCTCTGATTTCTATATTGACAGCTGAAGATGAATTTGGTAACGGTTCAAATCATTTATTATCTTAGATAAATTGGCCCACAAATTTACATATGAAGAACAGTCCAAACTCATTGTACTTGTTTTTTTAATCATTTCTTACTTAAAAACATCACTTGAGTTGAAAGTACCCGTGCTTTTTCAGAAACTAAATATAGTGTTATATCCGCATAGTTTGTACAACGAGTACGAACATGTATGAGTGTATCTTTTATCAAATGACGATATTTACTTACTCTTCTATGTGTACAGGTAAAATCCTTCTTCAACAAAAACAATTATTGAATCCAAATGTTGATGAAAAAAAGTATGATGATTATGAAAAGTCTTCATTATTGATCAATTGATCAATCGTCACTTATGAACAATTGATTCCTACCTTTCCTGCACAAAAAAAAATGATCCGATCGATTTAAATTCTTTCAAGTTTTAAAACTTGACCGTACATGATTTTAGTATCACATGGTATGGTATGCAGTTTATACGCCGATCCATTTAAACTTTCAATAGGTTTGTCATAAGATAAAGTTTCTATTTTCCGTATTGCTTTCATTGTTTTTTTTATTACGTAAGTATGAAATAAATCTTTAAAACAAAATATATCTGCACTTTCTAGATGAAGTGGGGATTTTTTAAAAATGATACCTTATGAGATAAAGCATTGTATGCGCAACAGTAGATCTGTAATCACAACAATGCAGTAATACTTTTAAATACAATTTAGTACGTTTGATCTGATTTTGTTTTTTACCATCTTTAATTGTAATTTTAGTTAAAATAAATATACTTTTATAAGCATTACGATACAAGTGTCAACTAACATTATTGAAATGCTTTAAACATTTTCTTAAAATTAAAACAATTACATTTGTTTCTTTTTTTTCAAAAAACAAAATACAATATGATTCTTTTTTTTTTTTTAAATATTCATCTACTGGTTTTTCAAACATATTCCTCTCTTGTGTATCCCACGGTGGGCTTATATAGATTAAGAGTACATGTATTTAAAAAAAATATTGAAGAAAATGTTCTTTAAGTCTTAATATGCACCTATATTCCCCTCTTCTTTAGTAAACAAAACAAAAAATCAAATTTAGAAGTAGTATGAATCGTGCATCCCAACTAGGGCATATTACAATAACAAGATTCGGCCTGTCTAAGTTTAAATCGAAATAGACATTTAAATACAACCATATTTATTTAAACATCAGCAATTGCTAAAATATTTCCTCATAGTGGTGTTTTTAAATAATAAGGACGATATTTTATTAAAACCATTCACCTATCAGATTGATTTGTTTTTTTAGTCTCTGATTTGCCAGTCGATCGATGTCAACAATGCTCGACAACTTGGTCAACGTGCATTTGTCATAAGCGACACCATTTACAGAATTGTAAGTTTACTTGTTACATTTTATATTTTATATATTTTAAAGTGTCCCGTTCTAAAACTTATTGAGTTTGTACAATTTGAACACTAAGCCAAAATATAACTGTATATATCTACATTTGTCTGTTGTAGATTTGGAGAAAAGACTTCTTCGTAACTTTGGTAGAGAATGGAGAGGCATTGTTATTACCAGTTGTTCAGTATTTTTTGGAAAACGACGATCGCGTGTTATATATGGATTTAAGTTCCAGAGGGCTACCCGTGTGTCAAGAAACCGCTCAGTAATCTCAAGAACAAATTAAAGTTTACCTTTTTTAGCTTCCAATATGTGTTCAGTCGAAATTGAAGTACAGGAACTCCATATACTTCAAGACTAGTAAACAAGCAATAGATGTCATGTCCTGCCTATCGCCTATCCCAGACAATAGAACACCGCCTCCCCCTGCCACTATATCTGTGAATTCTGCCCTTGCTAAGCCTCACCCTTTTTTGTGCTTCTTATCCACGTTCTACTTTTCTTTGTCCTATTGTGGACCATTTCGTTGGCGTGGTACATCCACTCGTGTTTTCCATCCTTGATACATGACCATCCAGTACTGTGTTCAAAAAACGAAACAAAACATAAATTACCCGCTTGAATTGATAACATTTTATCGCTACAACATTACAGATTAATGATGCAACATTACACAGAAACAAATATGTAATGATGTAGCATTTGAAAATAAATTTAACAGCGTTTTAGCTTTAATAATCTAAAGTTGATTTATAATTTTTGTTCATGTTTATACTTCTTTTTAAGAAAATTGTACTGATGTACATTATGCAATTACACACATTAAATAAACATTCATTCATTTGCATGTGTTATTTGTATCTGTGAAGAGTGTCCTGCCATGAACATCAATTATTGACGTAAAATGATGCATACTTTTTTGAATTGACTATAAGCTCTTCTGATGAAAACACCCTGGAATGTTGTCTATTAAACACGGATGAATGCAGACAGTGTATTAGACATGCACCATCGAATATATCGAAGCACGTTGATTTTTATTTGCAGATAAATCTGTACTGAACCATGATCATGGATTTTAAGGGGGGATGGTCATACTCTGTTTTTGAAATTTAATCCTAAAGAAAGTCTTTGTATGAAGACAAACAAAATTTTAAGACTACCTTTAACTTCTTTTGATGTAAGATATCTTTATACTTGCAGAATTTTAACTTTCAGAATGCATACATATACAGCTTAATGCTTCATGACCTTATTGCAGATTATAGATGGGTAACTCACTTTTCTGCAAAGGGCTTTCGAGCTATACAAGTTTTTGATAGATGTTTCTACAATGCCATGATTATACAGCTGCTATCGTTTTTAAGTGTAAAAGTATTAAGAAGTTGTGACCCCTAAAAATAGTTCTTAATAAGTATACTATCACACAGTATTGCCAGAATTTGAATATTAAAAATAAACCAGATTTTTAATTATCTTCATCTAAACACTGTTAGCCTAATTAATTCTAGACAAAACTTTAAGAAAGCTGTAAAATCGTTCTTGTCTACAAATGCAAGTGATACTATATGATGGCTTGTCCATTTCCATTATTATATTAATTATTGTTATTACTTTTAAGTTATAAATGAATAAATGAATAACTAAGGAAACGTGTCATTTTTCAAAGCATTATGCGTCATCCCTTTCCAGTACCCTGCCTAAATTCCATTGTGTAAATATGTTGTTTTTTTGTTATTAACTTAATTGCATGTATAAGGACCCCACTGGAATTAAGCTTTCAACAAAGCTTTTATGGGCTTTACGGGCTATCCTTAAATAATGATTATTATAGCAATAATTTTTCATTATGAATTTATATTTATAAGAAATACCCATTGGTTTATAAGGTGAAAAAGTATATACTCTTCATTTAGCTGTATTACTTTACCAAGCAACAGATAATTTAAGGTTCCTCGACACACCAAAATTTTATTTTATGGATCGACAGAGAATCTTTTTTGAAAAATGATTCCACAAAACAGAGATCAATATCGGCTTTCAGTTATTTTATACGAATTTTTTTGTATTTTTTCAGTGAAATAGGAAAAACTGTTTTGCAGACAAACAGAAGATATTAGAGCTTAAAACTTGTTGTCAATTAATGTGTAATATAATTATAAATAAATTCATGCCAAAGATCGTTTGGTCAAGTGTTTAACTTTTTAATTAATTTTTTTTTCTGAAAATCAAAATTGTAATTCTTTAATATTTTTTTATTCTATGGATAAAATTTTAAAAATAACATATAGTCACATAAACTATTTACTAAACAATGATATTTTACAAAGAAATTGAAATGAAAATGCGAAATTCTGGAAAAATTGCTATTTATCAAATTTGAACCGATCCCGATTGAAAAAAAACTGATCCCCATCAGAATTATTTTAAAATTGAAAATTTACAAATAAACTGCATTTTTTTCTAAGTAATTGATATAAATTATAAAGTTAGTAAATGACGAAACCATTTTACAGCTAAACAACCTGAAATTTTTACAAAATTCTGATTTATTCTAACTTTATGTGATTTCGTTCGGGATCAGTTTAATTACAATCGGGATCGGTTCAATTTTAAAATTTTCCATTTATACTTTAATTTCACTATTTGGTTTCAATTTCTTGTTGAAATATGATTGTACAGCAATTGTTAAATGCGAGTAACAGTTTATCTGCAGTTTTTATCCATAGATTTAAAAAATATCTACAATCCTTTTTTTTTCATTTTCATAAATATTTTTTTACAAAAATATTTCAAAGTTTATCTGGCCGTTTTTGATATGTATTTATAGATAATTGTATTGTGCATTAATTGATAACAAATTTTTAGCTCTAATATATCTTGTTCGCAGTTAAAACGATGTTTCCGGTTTCTATTTAAAAAAAATGCAAAAAAATTCATATAAAATAATCAGAGGCCGATATAGGTGTCATTTTTGAATAATCATTTCTCAAAGAGAATTCTTCATCGATCCATCAAATAATGCATTGGTGTGTCGAGCCACCTTAATAAAGCTTGTAGGTTTCTAACCATTATAAAATCATGCTTTATTTTATGGTTAAATCCCTGAGCTCGTTTAAAGTTTTGAATGAATTTTTATTATGTTAAATTAAACTTATTGAAATATTGTATGCCTTAATTTTTTTTAACAAAGAATACTGCAGTATAGTTAACAAGTAAGTTTGAAATGTTACTTTAAATTGTTGACTACATTGTCACGCCTCCTCTACGTAACAAGCTGGCAGACGGATAAAACGTACGTTTGCCTAGGACATGAGGGTCAAACAAAAATATCTCCAAAATGTTTGTATAAATGAGCTCTTATGAAACTTTAAGTAGCGAAGAAAAAAATGTAAATTAACTTTCAAGTCATCAACTGTAGCGAGGGTCGTCTTAAGGGGAATTTCTTTCAGGATACCAGAGGTCACCATAGGTCTTAGATAAATGTAGTAATTCTATTGATCTAGGCCAGAGGTTACTTGTTACATTTTAAAACATGGAGATTCACCAAAAGTCAGTCACTGTAGGGAGACTAGATCACCCTAAAGTGGAATATCGATAAGAAGACCAGAGGTAACCGTAGGTCTTAAATCAATGAATTTATAACTAGGAAAACAGAGTTCACACTTTGTCATTTTAGGAGATAAAGATTATCCAGAAGTCAGACAATTTATAGAGACAAAGGAGTCACCGCATATGGAATATCCATGAGGTCGCCTTAGGTTCCGAAAAATGTAGGAAACATTTTGTTCTTTTGTTCATTAATACTGAGTCATAGATCACCTTTTATCATTTAACGAAATGCAGATTCACCAAAAGTCTATCAATGTAAGTAGACCAATGGTCACTTTAAACAGAATATCCAAAAGAAAACTACATGCCACATTAGATTCTGAATCAAATAGTAATGATTTTGTTAATCAATACGGAGACCATAGTCATCTGATGTCAGAGATGCACTAGAACGCAACTACTGTATAGACACCAGGGGTCACCTTAAGTGGAATTTCCATAAGGAAAAAAGGTCACTTTAGGTCCTACTTCAATGTAGTTGTAGTTATGTACATATATCTATACAGAGACCCATAGGGAAACAAGAGGTCACTATAAGAAGAACAGAGTTCAGCTAAGGTCCTTAATCAATGTAGTAATAATTTCGTTGATCAAATAGGAGACCAGAGGTCACTAAATTCTTTTTAAGGTATGTGATAGCCACTTCACAGATATCAGGGATCACCTTCAGTGGAATATTTATAAAGAAACCAGATGTCACCTTAGGTTTTTTAAATGAATTTAGTAGTAATTTCGTATATTTAATAATATTTTTTATAACATTTATGTCTGTCAATTTCGTCTTTTACATTAATTTTCTGTTTGGAAAAATATACTTATACTATCATGAATCTGCATTTCTTAAGATTTTGGTTCAGAATTATTCAAGAACTTGTTTTTGTTTTGTTTTTTTTTTATAATATTGTATTTGTGGTTCATTTTTTTAAATACAACTTTGTAGAAGAAAAAAATGCATAGATAGATAAAATAAAATCATAACGCTCCTTAAAATGGTGAAATACAAAGTCACGCCTTCTGTGAATAACATACAGAAAGAGTATCTTTAATTTGTATATGAAGACAACGTTTTCAAGTTCTAAGACAACTTAGAACACGCGTTCAATGTAGTTTAAGAAGAAATGTTCATTAGTTGATCGATAAATAAAAGAATGAAAATTCAAATTTTATTCAATCAATTTCCAACCATCTAAAATATGTTAGGCGCTCTTTAAAACGTGCTGAAATAAGAGCTGTTCTTCTGAAATAAATTGAATTCGTAGAGACATACAAATTCATTGAACATCTTGAATGTCAAATCAATGGCTAATTGCATATGTAGTCAGTGTTTACGAAAGAACAGTGAAAAAATGCATACGTTGCAAGAGTAGGTGAAAATTTATGTTTGTCAATTTAGTCTTTTAAATTTCTTTTCTGTGTGGAGAAAATAGACTTCCACTATCGTGAAGATGCATTTCTTAAGATTTTTGTTCAGAATTATTCAAGAGCTTGTTTTTGTTTTGTGGTTTTTTTTTATAATATTGTATTTGTGGTTTAGTTTTTGTAATACAACTTTATTGAAGAGAAAAACTGCAGAATAGTTCAAATAAAATTGAAAACCGTCTTTAAAACCTTAAATCGTACCTTCTCTGAAAAATATACAAGTATCTTTAATTTGTATACAAAGACACCGTTTTCATGTTCTTAGGCAACTTTGAACACACGAACAATGTAGAAAAAAGAACAAGTGTCATAAGTTGATCGATAAATAAATGAACGAAAGTACACATCTTATCTAGTCATTTTCCATCCATCCATATGGATCCAATATCTAGCTTGTCCAATTCAATGACAAATTGCAAGTATTTACGAAAGAGCAGTCAAAACGCACACTTCAAAAAAGTAAGTAAAAATTTATGTCAGTCAATTTACATTTATTTTCTGTTTTAAAAAATCGAGTCTATCGATGCATTTCTAAAGATTTCATTTCAGAATTATTTCATACCTTTTTTAGGTTGTTTACTGTAAAACGAGAAAATATGGCGCGCAAAAATTTTTGCGCCTTTGGCGCAAATGCCTCTGAGCGCTAAATTTAATACTGCGCCAACGATTTTCCATATGTATTAAATTTCTGCAAGTAGCAAAACAATAACGTTAGTCCATTTTTAAGGCTATATAGAAGTGTTCATTTAAATATCAGATGCTGTCGGTTCTGTTTGTTTAAACAATTACACAGGTAAACGGTATGGATTATCGGGTATAAGTGCCTAAACATAAATTGATTAATTTAGTTTTAATTGCCTTTTAATATCTCTCATTAGTACCTTGAAAATTGGGCTTCTACCCATGCCACTTCCATTTAGCGCCTTGAGGTGAAAATGTGATAAAGCGTGGCGATCGTGAACGCTGACAATACATGATTGATCATAATTTCTTTGATCTCTAATTAGTGGATATAATGATAACAAGACGATACCTATTTTTGTGTTTTTTAAATGCAAAATTACTGTGAAAAAGATTCTCTCATGGTGATCGAAACTCATGGTAAATGTAGCATTCGATTTCACATTTAGTTTCGGGACTCTTCTAGTGTTATCCAAGTCGACACGTTAAATTCAAAGTCAGATAACTCAAATGTGTTTACCAACAAAAATTACACATTATCGCCAATAAATGAAGTTTTCATTTATATCTACTGACGATTTACACAAAAGTAAGTGTATTGTTCTCAACGACAGTTTACCGTGCATGCGAGATAGAAATCAAAGTCGTTGTGTTCACGTGCTTGAGTGAACACAGAACTAAATTTTGGGCGTGATCGTTTATCAAACAACAACATTTTTGTATTCTTTTTTAAAGAAAAGATGCATGCGCTAAAATATAATTGCGCTAATGTACTGGCACTTGCGTTTGCGCTAAAATACGTATGCGCCAAATTTTCCCGTTTTACAGTATTTGTATTATATTTTTTTCAATATTGTATTTGTGGTCAAGGGTTTTGACACAATTTTGTCAAAAAGAAAACTGAAGAAAAGTAAACGTAAAAATTAAAAAACATTACTTAAAATGGCTGACTTCATGGTGCCTTCTTTGAGTAACATACACACAAAGTATCTTTGATGTGTACATAGAGACAACGTTTTTATGAGCATGTCTACGAGAGAACCATGTAAAAGATGGTGGGAGCAAGGTTCTCTGATCAATCTTCTATTTTGTGCGTAACAATGTGCATCTATATGAATTAGTCTGCCACAAAATTTATTTTGATGTGGTCAGTCTAAACTAGGTTCTGCAGCTCTGTTACTAAAAATAGCATTTTGATCCTTTTAAGAATGAAATTGTGCATAATTCACCAAATTATTGTTAAGAATTCTGAGTTAAGTTTAAATATAAATTCCAAAAGTCATTTAGAGTTAATTGAGAGTTAGCTAAATCAGGATACACTAGTGTAAATCATTTTATGAGAATTCTCTCTGTTAAGTGGATATAGGTCACGAATCTGGCATGTTTCCAACTTTTTGTAAAATTATAAAAATATACATTTTTTAGATGCTTAAAAGTCAAAAGGTGGCACTTTAAATTCATTAAATCTGTTTCTAGTAATAAAAGGACATTTATCTTTACAATATATCAAAAATCTGTCTTTGGACTCCCAATAATATTGCAAATATATTGTTTTAAAGTTGGACATTTTTCTTCTTTTAAAACTCCCCAGAATCTGTAGTTTAGCGTTAGCTTTACAGTTTCACATGTATATTATGGAAAAAAGGCGAAAAATTCGCTAGCTAAACAATATTTTACTGAACTGAAGGGTTGCTTCAACACAATTCAGGTTTTTTTCAATAAAGTGGACTTCACTGTTTCTTTAAAACTTTGAAATATTATTGTTAAATAATATGTTTTATCGCATCATTGTATCTTAACCATCTATTTTTGTCACAGAATCTATTTTTAGAATCTGTTTTTTTATAGTTATTTTTAACCTGAGGGTGTGCATTATATTTATTTTTAGAATATTTGTGCCTGTATCTTGTCAACAACCAACAATCACGTGAAAGCCACTTTTGTTATTACCCTGGTATTTGATGGACGTTTTTATGTGAACAGAGAGTTGATTTGTGTGAAAATTACCCCTCCACTATCCCCATTACACCCTCCTAAATGTTTTGTTTATGCCACTGTAAATTTTACATCGTTTTGGTTTTTAAAATGTTCTGTATATGCCACCTTAATTTTTACGTTGTTTTGGTTTTTCATATGACAGGGAAATCCCCCTGCCATTGTTTTAGACAATCTCCCATTTTCTAAATGTGTTTTCATCATGATAATTATGTCTTACTTAGTCTTTAAGGAGATCCCACTGCTTGTCTGAAATTAGATGCTTAATAAGTCTCTTTATGTTTATCTGGGATCTCCCTAGTAGTTAAGATAGTTTATTTGTAGTTAATTGTTTATCTTCGTCATTAATAAAATGACAATATTCATCAAATCATGACTTGTAGTGTTTAAAGGAGTAAAAATGATTAACAAAGCTGCAGAACCAAGATGGAACTGGTTTCCACACATTCTAGCATAAGATAAATGTAGAACATAAATATATTTCACTATTAATGAAAGAAAAAGTAGGCAAGCTTACATATCCCCAACAACCCATTATTTGCCAATGCTACCCATAAAGACAGACAAAGTACCCATTAGTACACAAATGAATAATTACAGGGGCAAAACTACAAAATTCAAAGTACTGAAGTACTTAAAGCAGGGCTCTTTTAGTGTGTAATTATACATCTATACTACTATATTAAAATAATAGACTCGAATTTTTATACTTTAATACTGATAAATCGGAAGAGTACTGTCTTTTATTTTATATATTCTAAACATCATTGGTAGTTGAAGATTGCCAATTTTTTTTTCTCAATCAAAGAAAAATCTCTCTCTCTGCTAATTCTGATAAACATAGTGCTCTCTGCTCATTCGATAAACATAGTGGTACATGTATTGATCTTTTCATTTTTTTATACTTGAACTAGTGATCTTTTCATTCAAGATTCCATATGAATTTTACAACTTAGAAAAAAGTCTGACCCATAAAAAAATATGTAAAACGAGGGATCTAAGAAATGAACTTTAGCTAACATTAATTTTTTCCATCGGGCGGATCAAAACTTGCAATAATACTGCTTACAGGTAAAGTTATAAACTTATTAAGTTATAATTGATAAAAGTGATTTAATTATAATTTTAAACTTTAAATGCGAATCATATTGAAAAGGTGTGCAATTACTCACTTTTACAATAAAATTTAAATGAAATTATTTGTTTGCTTGATAAATTCAAACAGTCAAAATTCATGCTAATAGGAGTCTAACCTTAACACCTGCAGGGTTATTTGTAGATGGTCAGCGAAATATACAGGTGACCTACAGTAATGGGATGTCTATTGCAACACCCTCCCATGATGACGATGAAAAATTGCAAGAGGCATTTTTAGTCAATTCCGAATGATGTCAATATACCCCATTATAAATCTTTGTAAGAAATCAGTCCCCGTTTCTGTGGATTTTTTCGAGTAAAATATGATAATCTGTGAATGAGATTATCTTGGAAAATTTCCCTTTCATCTATTTTAATTGCACTTCTATCATAGGTTTGTATATTTTGATTAAAAATCGCCCAAAATAGCAGTTTGGACTATATAGATACAAGTCTCCTTCAAACTTCAATATGTGATACACTGAATAACATTTACAAGACGGAACGATTTTTATGCAATTAAAATCATTCAATATCACAATACATATTAACAACACTCACAGCATTTCTCAATATACTCGCCTAATTTTGAACTTGTATAGCTTTGTCAATATTCCAACTAGTTTACCTTCTCTACAGAAGAGCGCAACAGGGGAGACAATTCTAACAGTAGTAATGGAATGCAAATTTGATGAGTAAGAATTCTTTGAGAAACAATGATAATAACTAAGTTTTTTAAACTAACAGCAAACTAAGGAGTTATTTTTCATGTTTAATTACAAATATTGAGATCAGTGGGTTAAAACCTTTTGTAAAATAAAATTTAAAAAACCAACAAATTTTTTTTAAATGTGATGTTTTTGTTAATTTATTACTTTTTAGTCCTTGAGAGTCCAAGGATGGATTTTATTTATTTGTAACAAAACATCAGGCAGTTTCTTATTAACGCAAAATTTCAAAAAATAATGCCCCACTTTCTGAGAAATTCTTTCTCAAAAATTGACAAAAATGTATGATTATCATTTCTTGGCATCCTGCCAACATTTACACCCTTGAGACTTCATGGTGTATATAGAAATATGAAAAAAAAAATATGCAACGAGTACAGGTTTGAACTTCCTCTTTAGGAATATAGTCTTATTTTTTTTCAAACATTGTTTATACATTTTGTAATTAATTACTGAATTTGACAATTTTTATCTTAACTTTTCTGGATTTTAGAGATTAACTAACCAGAATGCAATACTGACCGTTACTATAAATAGAAACATCCAGTGCAAAAACAAAAATCATATATCTGACTCTAGATGGGTATCCTTTAAGGTATCCCACTCCTCAAAGTTGTTGTATCAAGATTTTCTTGAGAGGTATATCATTGAAATCTGTAGACAAAACATACTTAAAAAATACAAAGATAATGGGGGGTCAGTATCCATCCCTCTGAGTTATGGCCTATTTAATTTGACCTTTTCGCACCTAAAATGCAATTTCATCCTGATTAGGATTTATTGCCAGTATTTTTGATTAAGCAAACTTATTTCTTCAAATATTGTTTTTAATTATGCACAATGGTCACACTGAATAGAGGGATTACGCAAACAATTTGTACGAAGCTGCATAAATTTTTATGTGACCTATTTGCACTTAAAATAGACAATATCTATAATAGTTACAATTTGATTTGAAATAAAAACTTTTTGAATATCAAGAATTTTATAAGATTAATCCAGTTTGCCTAGATATGTATTCAGTATCATTTTGACATAATATAACATGGGAGTCAGTGATGTCAAATTTTAGATATAGGGCTTCAAAGGTAAAATTCTCGCAAAGTTTGGCTTAAAAAATTCAGACATGTTCTATATATTTGCATGATTTTATGCTAAACGGCTATCACAGATTTGATTTTGTACATGTCACACAGAACATATAAAATATGTTACAAACCTACCAAATGTTAAAAATGTGAATAATGAATAAAGTATAATAAAAAGAGAAGTATATTGAAAATTCATAAAATTGCTTGTTTCTGTCATTTTCGTCTAAAAAAACCTTCCGCACGAAAAATAGTTCCCCAAAAAACTTGTTTGTTTCTTGAATTCAAATGGATTTTTTTATGAATGTTGAGTAATTATGAAATACAGTGTAATAATCTATCTGTGATGATTAAATAAATAAAATCATATTCATTTCAAATATAATGATCATCTGCGCAATGAAATCAAAACATGAGGAGTGAGATACCTTAAATCTATGAAAAAATTATGTTCCTTCTTGACACTTGCTACCACAGCTTTTTTCCATATTTGCATGGTTTTCTCGTAGACAAGCTCATTAACTGTTCTTAGGCAACTAAGAGCACACGTACAATTTAGTCAAACATCAAGCGTTCCTCACTTATTTATAAAATAATGCCAATATCATACCCAATCATGCTTGGGCTTATTTAAAACAACACGGAGAATTACTGTTCTATATTTCTGAATTTGCTAAGACATACATATGGAAAGTATATCTAGATTATTCATATTATTGGCAAATTTTATGTATACTCACTGATTTCGACATTTCGTTAAATTTAATAACTTGGTTAAGTCCTAATTCATTGTGTATTTATTTCGAGCATACGCGTATATATGTACTACTCTTTTCTCTGAGATACAAAGCAAAGGTTAGGTCTAAACTTTGAACAACATTTTTCACCACAAATTATTTCTTTAACATTCACCTTTGCGTTAAATGTATCTAATCATATATATTGATAGATAAAGATGAGTTTTGTAACGTAATTAATTATCAATTATTTTAACTGTAGTCGGACAGATTTCCAATATGAAGAACTGTCCAAATCAATGTACTTGATTATTTTTAACATATCCAAATTTGCAGAAACTAAAAAAGTGCAATAACAGCATGAAACGTGAATATTTTATCATATGGCGATTATATTTGCCCATCATATGTTCAGTTAAAATCCTCCTAAAATGAAACAATTATTTATTCCAAATTGTGATCAAATTAAGTCATTTTTTAGTAACAAGTCAGTCCTCACTCATACATTGTTAAACATTTATGCAGATGTTTCCTGATCATTCAAAACGATAATCTGATCGATCCACTTTCTTTTCATGTCTAAACGTGACTTGATATTTGGCAATATCGCATTGGTAAGCAGTATATATCCCTACTTATTTAAACTTTGTAAGTATAAGATAAATATTTGTTACAATAAAATTTTTCCACATTTTTTATGAACTGGGGGTGTGGAAAATGATCTCAAAAGATACAGAATTGTATGAGCAACAGTGCATCTAAAATCACAACAATGCAGTAATATCTTTTGAATGAAATGCACTTATATAATTCTGTACGTTTCAACTGATTTTTAATTTTACATTTTGAAATTCAGTAATATCAAAAAAATATATGCTTACATTAGCATAACAGTTCCAGTATTGAAGTACTTAAACATTTTCTTGAAATGAAAAAAGTGTACATATATCCCTTTCTTTGGCTTCTTTCAAAACGAAAACATAACACAAGATAAATTGTTTATGAGAATTGATTATCATTTGGTTTTATAAGAATATTCAGTCGTATGTGTATACCATAGTGGGCTTGTATACTATTGCATGACTTAACCTGTCCAATGTTAGATTGAAAATAAACATTTGAATCCAACCATATTTATTTAAACATTATATCGCAACTAGCTTTTTAAAGGAACGAGTAAAAAATAGATTTTTATGATAATAGCTAGCGCAGCTGGCCGGCGCACAAGAGCGAAGCAAGACGTGTGTAAATAGAAAATTCGGACTAGTTGCACATTGTTTCACGGATTTATTTTTTTTTTGCGTCAGTTACTCAGACCAGTAATGCCCTGTTTTTATCGGACCAGTAGTTTCCTGTAAATATGATTTCCCACTTCACACTCTCACGAGAACAAGATAAAAATAATTAAAGACTGTGTACATGCATTGTGAATATACATCTGACACAACGTAATTCCATTACATAAGACTCATTGAGTTATCGTCCTTTCGAGTGACGTCACAGTGGATTTCTAAACAGTTCTAACTTACTATATAAAATTTACGATAATTTTCAGGAACGGTATTTTAAAGAGGCGTGGCAGCCTCTTTCACAAAAACTTTAGTTAAAAAAGCTACTTTCTAGCATTAGATCTTTGAACAAAAATATTTCGAAAACCATAGTATATTATCAAGTTTAAGTTCTAGACGTCTCAGAAAAACTAAATAGATTTGTTTAAAAAAGAACTAAATTGGATTTTCTGTCTTACTAAATGGTCAACATATTAGCTTAATCTATTTATCAAGTCTTCATAATATGTAGAAAAAACTCTAAAGTAGGTATAAAGTCATTTTGAAAGATCTAACCCAGAGTCGATTTAAAAATATATATTCAAGACATTCCAAAAGCATTAACAGGGGGCTTTGGTCGAGCGATAGTCAAGAAGACGTTATTTAGGCCTATTTGAAAACATGCGTTACATTAAATGTTACTGTAACTCTATATATATCGTATCAATAACTATTTCTTTTGAATCAGAAATTTATTTTGCAAAAATATTATCCGTAAGAAATTTCATGGATTTTTTAATTATTTTATATAACGGTTACCTTATCGGGTGTCATATTAAATATATATATATATATATATAGAAAACTTAAATAAATAAAAACACAAAGTCCGAGTAAAACATAAGCGCTTTCATTTTCATCTTCAGATGTTTTACAACTGTTGTAAAACAGCTGAAGATGAAAATGAAAGCGCTTATGTTTTACTCGGACTTTGTGTTTTTATTCATTTAAGTTTTCTATATCTTATCCGACCACTGTGAATTTTTTCTGGATTTACCTATATATATATATATATATACTCTGAGCAAAGTCAACTCCTAAAATCCCACTTAAGTGCCAGGGGCTACAGCTCGCACTCTGTACAGAATGCAATTGATGATTTAGCTAAAGAGGATCGTTTATCCCTTTTCAAAAACAAACCCAAAAACGAAGACAACAAAGTCCCATTTGTCACTACTTACCACCCTGTCCTTAGTGGTCTAAATGCAGTTCTAAAGAAGAACCTGCCAATCTTTTACAGCAATGATAAAATGGTTGAAGTTTTTAAAAAAAACCCGATGGCAGCTTTCAAGCGCCCTAGAAACCTTAAGGACATGGTGGTAAGAACCAAACTAAAGAACTCTCTACCTTATGATGGCTTTAAAACTTGTCCTGACACCAGATGTCTGTTGTGCAAACACAGCTCTGATGCAGACGACTTCATTAGCGCCATCACTGGCCGCACTTACAAAATTTTCGCAAATACTTCTTGTCGTACTGACAATTGTATATACCTCATCAATTGTAAATTTTGTAAGAAACAATACGTAGGGGAAACAGGAGACCTCCGCAGGCGCTTCAATAATCATCGTTCCACCATCAAAACTAAGAAAATTAAAGAACCCGTCGGGGAACATTTTAACTTAGATGGTCACAAATGGGAGGACATGATGGTTTTGGTTATTGATCACAACACATACTGGACAGATGCGGAGAGAAAAAATAAATAAAAATTGTGGATGCATAGACTGAAGTCATTCCGCCCTGACGGCATGAACAAATTAAGTGACTTCACCAAAATGAACATCAACTAAGCCTAGCAATATCACCATCATCATCCTTTTGGGTACATGTACAAACTTTAATTCATGTAATTTATTCAACTTATTAGCTCGTTCTTTGGTTTTGTTATTTTTAATTGTTTTTTATCCATTTTATTTTCTTTATTTAACTCCAATTAGTTTTTACACTCTTATGTATATTTATGCGGTCTTTTACAGAGCCTATCTTCCCTACAAACCTTTACTACGAATTCTCTTACTAGTACAACTTAATTAACAGCAACCCCCAATTAGCAAATTAATTCGTTTGCGTTATATCTCCTAGCACTTCTTCACAGACCGTCCGCTGCGATTTTTCTTTCTCGGGCTTGAAATCTTTAATACAAATATGTAGCTGCCACGTTTCGATACGGTGTTTATACATTTTTTAGTTTTTATATATTATTTAGTTTAGTACTAGTTTTGTAGATGTTTTTCTTTTTTCATATGTAGTTTTTATTTTGTTGTCCTGAAGAAGGGACGGGTCGTCCCGAAAATTTGACAATATTTTACTTTATTGTTCGTGTCGTTGGTTATTTTTAGTGCTTTTTATATCTTATCTTATAACTGTGTATCTTTTGATCCGACACTATAGATAACGAGTGTTGTTGGTTTGTAAGTGCTTCTTATATATATATATATATATATATATATATATATATATATATATATATATATATATATATATATATATATATATATATATATATACATATATATATATATATATATATATATATATATATATATGGCAATTCAAACGTGTTTTTTTTCAAAGCTAAGAATTTGTCCCGAATCTTATCGATTGTTATAGTCTAATTCTTTTAAAAACAAACGCCCTCAGATAAATCAAGGATTTGTTTAAATTTCTAATTATACAAAAATAGAAACCTTATATTATTTGTAATAGTATTTAACATTAAATACATCAATTGATAATTAGTATCTAATATTAAATATCTGTAGACGATTTTGGTTCAAAATTATGATTGGATCTAAAATTCAGAAAGAATCAGATTTTTGACACCAATATATTGACCGCTTAATAAAAGGGGGCACCAATGCTTTGAGCATATTCCAACTTATTAATTAAAAATTAAGAAAATAATTTCTTCGTAGGCAAAAAACTGATGCGACTAGAACACCCCATCCCAATCTTTTAAGTTTTATTAAGAGTAATCGAATAAACAAAAATTAGATATAACATTATAAACTTCTTTTAAAACGGTAAGAATTCCGGGGGGGGGGGGGGGGCAACACGGGTTCAAAGGCCACATCAATTAACTGAGCAACAATAGTCATTACTCTGAGCAACAATAGTCATCACTCTGATCAAAGTAGTTTTATTATCTCGAATACAGTTCTTGTTTAAAATATCTTCAAATTACTCAAAATTTTCTTATCAGTATCCTTTTGCATTTATGGGAACATTTTCAAACTATTTCTTTATCTTATCTTACGTAAAAGCCCCCCCCCCTTTTCCCATTTTGGCCCAACCCTAAACATGTGATCATGATTTGAACAAACTTATATAAACTATACATGAGGATGCTTTCCTGCAAATTTCACCTTTTCTGGCCCATTGATTTCGAAAATAAAATAAGTTTAAGAAGATTTTAATAACTTAAAAAGATGGTATTCGCACTTTCAATCAAGAGGTTATAAAGAATTGCTAAAAAATGTTGACATTGAATTTTTTTTATCAAAAACCAATTGGCCAGAAAAGGTTAAAAGTCTCAAACAATATTTCAAACGATCATGAAAAATAAGTTAAAATGATAATGAAAAAAAAAAACGACAGAAGGACGGAAAGTGGATGATAGAGGTCATAATTGCATCTCGGTTCACCAATTAGGAACTAAAAACAAAGTTAAACTGTGACCATGCTCCTTTATAAACTTTTTTTCAGAGGTCGCTTCTTCAAGAGGTAAATTCCAATAATCAACGACTTCTTCAGAATTTTGGCAATTTCCCTGATATCTTCAACAGAATCGTAAGTAAAACAGACTGCAAATAAGTTCAATTTCGAAAATTTTGTAAAGCAAGAAGCCCATGGGCCACATTTCGCTCACCTGAACAATAGTTCTTGTATCATTCAGTTTCGAAAGGGTGTATTATAAAGTGAACTCTGAAAAAATATTGTTAAACTCATATATTCCAAGATTTTGCCAAACATTAAACAATAAATAGAAACAAGAAAAAAATCATAAGATCGAAGATACTTTAAACTGACCAATCTTAATATCCTAGGCACCAAAGCATTATAAAGATACCATATTTTAAAACGTACTTTAAAATTATGAAACGTGAAAGAAGGTCACGATGAAGATGAACATATCAAAGTAAAAAAAATAACGAAGAATAGCATTGTATTTCTTAAAAACAATATTTTAAAACATTTTTCCTAGATCTAACTATGAAATTTTATTATTTTTTTTGTAAAATTTCGATAAAAAAAAATTCTGATCGGGATCACCTTTTTTCAATCAGCATTGGTTAAAATTTGATTAACAGCTTTTTTTCCAACATTTTGTATTTTTGTTTAATTTAAATTCGTCTTAAAATATTTTTGTTGATCAGTGTTTCATGTGACAATTATTCTTTTGATTTTATTCAAAAATTACGAATATATAAGAATAAAAATATAAATTTTCAGAAACATTTTTTTACATAAAAGAATGAGACTAAATTTTAAGCTCTAAAATACCCAACTACAATCATTTTTTTCCATTTCACTGACAAAATAGTAAAATATTCATTAAATAATTGAAAGTTGATATTGGCCTCTGTTTTGTATTTCAATCATTAAAAGATTCTTTATTGATCCATCAACTAAATATTGCAGGTGAAATGAGGACATTAGATATGTCAGATGTTGCATTCTCATTTATTTTATAAACTGAACTCATAAAACATGGAAAGTTTATATGTATAGTTGATATATACTAACATGTAGTCTATCAATGATTCCTACTTTTCTTTCCATAATCTTTATTACCTTTTGTTCCTTTATCTGTCCTAACTGTGAGTTTGTGAATCAAAACTTCGT